>NW_024962265.1:8862254-9255432 GCF_019238085.1 Lagopus leucura | reverse complement strand
GAGAGGAGAGGAGAGGAGAGGAGAGGAGAGGAGAGGAGAGGAGAGGAAAAGGGAACTCTAAGAAATATCAAGGAATCTGGCTTCTTTTGCTTTTTTTTATTTTTTTTTTTATTTTTATTTTTCCCTACTTTTACTATTTTTCCCTTTGGAACTGGAAATATTAGCAGGTACAGATGACACATCAGCATAACAAATAAGAAATGATATGAAAATGTAGCAGCCCCCGACTTGGCTTCTGGATACACACGAAGATGGTGAAGGGCCTGGAGCATCTCCCCTATGAAGAAAGGCTGAGTGAACTGGGTCTGTTCAGCCTTGAGAAAAGGAGACTGAGAGGGGACCTGATCCAGGTCTGTAAATATCTAAGGTGTGGGGGGCAGAATGGTGAGGCCAGACTGTTTTCAGTGGTGAGTGGAGACAGGACAAGGGGAAACGGCTGGAAACTGCAGCATAGGAAGTTCTGCACAAATGTGCGCAAGAACTTCTTTACAGTGAGCTGACGGAGCACTGGAACAGGCTGCCCAGGGAGGTGGTGGAGTCTCCTTCTCTGGAGATGTTCAAGACCTGCCTGGATGCCTACCTGTGCAACCTACGGTAGGGAACCTGCTTTGGCAGGGGGGTTGGACTCGATGATCTCTGGAGGTCCCTTCCAACCCCTACAATTCCGTGATTCTGTGATTCTGTGATATGCCTTCCTGTTAACTCATTGTATCAGCAAATCCACTGGTATTCAGACACAATCTACCCACATGATAGCATGCATCTAACCTCTTCAATGCCCAAAAGGTGCAAAATAAAGTGAAGAAATCAACCAACTTTGCCATGTCATAATTTTTTGTAATTATAATTCAAAGAGAAGCTACATAAATGCAAAGCTACTTGCTGATTCCTTCAAGTACACTGCTTTTATCAAACAAATACATAGAGGGTGCTGACGTAAGCATTCAGATCACAACTTTGATTAATAATTTAACAAGAAACAAAGGCAAAAAAAATGTCACTGATGTTCTGGGTGATTTTTGAATAAAAATGCTGTGGAAGGACGATTTACTTTGTGCTTGAGTTTTACAGATGCAATATGCTTACTAAACAGGAAAACATAGCAGTGTATCATACATTTGACATAATATGTCAAATTGTTCACACTAAACACTCATATTTGCATAATTCAGAGCTGTATCCTGAAATGTGCCCATTTTATTAGATTTCTATCTGAAATCTTTTTCATCATCTTTTGCTCTGAGTACTTCCTCAAGCAAAAAAAAAAAAAAAAGCATACTATGTAATTAAACATAACATATGTATATTCTTTTTTAACATACCATGATTTGAGGCCCAAACATCTAATCGAGACAGATGATTGTTTACAGTGTTGTAATGAGCTTGCATTTCCGTTTTGTTCTGTTTTGGTTTGTTTTGCTGGTAGGTTGCCCAGCTGATTATTTTGTATCTTAAAAAAAAAAAAAAAAAAAAAAGTGCTTTTTGCCTCAAGGAAACAAAGAAAAAAAAAGCACAATACAATTTTCAAAAGTAAACCCAATGCATTTAAATGAAAAAGATTAGAAAGTAATCTCCATTTTCTGTGAAATTATCAAGAATTTTTAATAATTTCAAACAGCATTAGCCTAAAGTTACTAAACTAATTCTTATGAAGACCAAAAGTTTCCTAAGTAAAAACATATCTTAAAGATGAACTACATGAAACTGTATTTTGGATGAAAAGGAAAGAATTTCATTGAATGAAGCAGAGAGCTGGATTTGACCCAGACAACTCTGCATATTAAGAAGGTCATATCTCATTCTTTTTTCTACTTTTCATTTCTGCAGTGACAGTAATACCAAAGGAAGCCCTCTACATCTAACATTACAAAGTATTGCCCAGAATGGGAGGAAAGTATTTATTTTCTTTACCTCTTATTTCAAATGTGACTCATATTTGCTCATATGATTTGCTCATATTTGATAAAAATATTCGGATGTAGGCACAATTCTATCTGCGAAGCACTGATGCAAATCATAGAGAGGAACGGAGAAGACATTTGTATGCAACATTAAGATACAATTTTATTAGCCTTCTCATGCAATCTCGTATTTGACATTGCTCAACATGTAGGGAATGTCTAATTCCAGATGTCTGAAGATTTTTTTCTCAATATGTAAGGAGTCAAAAATCTTGATGTAGCTATAAGAAGGCACTATACAACTTTGACAATCTTAGCTATAAATGGTTGCAGTCGACTCACTTTAGAATCCTCTGACCATCACTCTAATCTGTAATAGTAGACTATGGACTACACATAAAATTACCTATACAATAAAATCACAAAAGAAAATGACATCATGCTCTTAGAAGCAAATTGTGATCTTCTGAAGGTTTTCTACTTTGCAATCAGTGGAATCAATTTAAGTAGTCTACAAATGTCTTTACATCAGTTAAAGAAAAGCGTGGGTTTTGTTTATTCAGTTATTTAATTTCATTTGTTTCCTTGAATTTCTAGTCAATCTGGAACAGTAAATATTTTGAAACACTCACAATTTTGCCTATAATTAAATGCTTCACAGCATGCAAATAAAAGTCTTGTTAAATTGAATGTTTTCCTGGGCTGACAGATTCAAAACAATTTTATTTCAGTGCATGGACATCTCTTCACACAAATCAACTCATCTATCTCATGCACAACTAGAAAGGAATTTACAATGCACAGACATACGTACTTATTTTTATTCTTAACCCATTTGCAGTAGTTAAAGAACTAAATAGTAAATCTTTAAATCTTTAAATTTTAGTATTATTTCCCATCTTAGCATAAACCTAGACAAGTTTCCAAATCAAAATATTTTCCATTTTGGATTAGGAGGTTCTATTACTTAATAATATCTGAAATGTTCTGAAATATTCTAAGCACACGTGATTATGTCAGAGAAATACTTCCTTCTAAGCAATCAAGTTGTCGGATTTGTTTTAAATAAGATCTACACAATACTACCAAAATCTGTTCATTCTTAACACAGATTTTGGTTTCTTTGCTTTTGTTGCTCATGGGAACACCACTGATTGGATATCATGAATCCTAAGCAAATTCTGTTACTGATGCAAAACCTATGTAAATGGCATGGAGGAGGAAGGAAAGTAAATCTAAAAAGCTGTAGCAACATGACGGTCGTGTCATATCTGCTCCTAATACCCACTCCTAATCCAGGTAAATTCTAAAATCAGTGGGATTTATTAGACCTATACTGCAGCTACAGACAACTGAATCCTGGTCCAAACATTTTATATACTGTAAGTTTGAGATTTCACAGAAAAACAAAAAGAGGAAGAAGTGTGAGCCCAGAGGAAGCTCTGCACGTTAACTTTTCCCACTGCCTTGAAACACAGAAGATCTGTCCCCTGAACGCTGGACCTTTAAAGAGACTCACCTGAGGAAAACTGCATGAGAAGAGAAGCCCATAAATTTAGCTACTGCAGAGCCATTCCTCCCTCTGTGTAATTACGGCCCAAGGGAAAAAAAAAAAGAAAAAAAAAAAAAAAAAAGATTGTTCTTTCCTATGGGCATAGTGTCTTCAAGAAAAGATACACTCTTTCTTGAGACAAAGCAATCAAGATTATAGACTGAAAATAAAATATGCTCAAATAGGGTAATCTTACTGATGTTAAATGTGAAATACTGAATTACTCTTCTAGGGGCAAGTCCACATCGTCTAAAAGTTTAGTGTAAAGTACAAACTGTATGGAAACCTCAATACAAAATCTAATCTATACTACTGCTCCCTTGTCAACAGCAATATTATATTCTAGTTTAGAACTCTATCATCTCTAGGCATATAAGGATTTCAAGATGGTCACAGATTCAATAACTCTTCTGTGCTCATGTGTTTATAGTGATGTTTTTATCTCAGACGATATATGTGTGCTAACGAAGTTATGTCTGAGAGATTAACAGTTCTCCAAAATACTCAGATTTAGCATTTAAACTAGTATTGTGGTCATCTTACAAACAAATAAATACTTCTATAAATATTCAAAGCATTCCTTACCAGTGTATGCTAGCAAGCAGATCTGTGCAGTAAAGTATCCAATTATTTGCCCCTACAGCAAGTGCTCAACCTCATTATCAGTCATGGGACCCATTTCTGTGTACGTATGTCAGAATACACTGCAGAATTGGAGTGTAGCAATACAAGACAAACTTTTTATGCAGATGAAGCCTCTGCATACCAGAACAGAATAGAAATCCCTAAAGAATAAGAATTCAAACAGTATCATAGCACATCCTGAATTGTATTTTAGATAATAGCCCAAACTGAGCTGAATTGATTTTCTGCAGTTATTTAAATCTCATTACATATGCCCTATTTAATTTCCTCTCCACTTAAATTGATATGAAACATAAAAAAATCTGTAAATAATTTAGTATGAAAAGCATACATGCTAATTAAAAGCTAAAACTTGAAACTCAAACATATTATAAACACTTCTTTTCCTTTTAAGAAATAGATAACTTATTCTTTTTTCAATTCTGAAGCTGTCTTTTGAAGAGGCACAGAGTTTTTGTAGTATTTTTATACCAGAACGAAAAGTGCTTACAAACTCTTCAGGTTTCATTTGCTTTGATTTTATGTTACTGGTAAAGATTTGGATTTTTTAATGCTGTTTAAATTATAATGAAATTAACAAAACTTAAATGTTGTATTCTTAAGCATGCAGAGTTATTTTCCATAATTACAAATGAATATAAAAGTCATCATCATTATTAATTGTTCACTTGAATTATACCTTGAGCACTTAAATGCCACATTTCAGGACATTACTGAGGTCAGATTTGCTGGCAGATATCAGTGAGAGGGATGGAGGGGGCAGGACAAAGAGGGTGCATTAATGCAGCAGCACTTCCCAACAGCACATCCATATGCCTCAGACATATAGAAGTCAATAATTAAAAAGAAAAAAATCCTCAGCTTTAACCCATGAATTGCACTGCTGTATACTTCACTTTTATGCCCAGTAGATCTTGAAACAGATATTTGTACAGCAAGAGTTGAAGCTTTTTCTTGGTCTTCAACAATTTTCAAGTAAAGATCTTCTGGAAAACATAATAAATCTAAGTATCATCCAATTATCATCTTACACTCATCTCTTTCTATTTTCAAAATTATAAGAAATATCGAAGCGAGTAACATCTGGATCTTGAGTAATATGATCTTACTTTAGGCTGAAACTACACAATCTTCAATTCTGTTTCCCATTTTTTTTCAAATTTCAAAGCTTCCTTTTTATCCCTCAGTAGAATTGTTTGCAAATTCACATTAAAACACATACTGTTCACATTCTCATTTTGTGCCACATATGGATATTCAAGTAATCAGTACATAGTTTCAAACATTTTCAGTTATATTCCTACTCCTTGTATTCTTATTCTTTATTTGCTCAGTTTCTCTGATTATTATTTCCAGAAAACAAGAAAATGCTTAAGCAACATTATTCCAAATATCATTATTCCTACTTAGCTTCCTCATTACAGAGAGTATCTGGAGACAAAAGCTCTTCTTGAACCCTTATAGTCTATTATCCAAACTATTTTCTGACTCTTTCTCTCACATGAATACACAGAAACTCATGTCTATAATCATCTAACTTATAAATCCAAATTGTACAGACTTTGGCAACACTATGACTTTATATTGTCAGTTTCAGCCTTAGATCAGAAATGTGAGAAGAGACACCTACCATTTTTTATTTAGAGAAAGGTTGCTTTGTAGCTTAATTAAAGCAGTTTGTGACAGTTCAGAAGATGAGAATTTGCTTCTCCTGCAAGGTCTGACAGCATCCTCAGCTTGAATGTGATAATGCAACTAACGTAAGAAATTGTGTGATATTAAACCTTAGCCCTCAGCTTTGTAAAATTCAGCCTTTAATGGTCTTATCTTTTCTTTATATCCACCAATTTATTGCATAGAAATACAGGATTGCCAACTTAGCAACAGATTTTTTAACTAAAATTTTGACAATACATAGATATACAATGGCTTCTCTGAAAGTAATGCCTCCTATTTTATGATGTTGGCCCACAACACCAAATGAGATGTTGGTGAGATGGCAGTAGAGGTAGAACAACTGATATTCATTAACACCTGCTGAACATTTATGGAAACCAAACAGAGGATGTGAGCACAGCGAGGTAACGAGTGGTGCATTTCAGCAATGGTTACATGGTCTCTTCTTCTGGGTAACTAGGGTCAGGATTAGAGGGAACGGCCTCAAGTTGTGCCATGTTGGATGTCAGGGAATACTTCCCAGAGAGAGTTGTCAGGCACTCTCAGGAATGGGCTGCTCAGGGAGGTAGTGGAGTCACTGTCCCTGGAGGTGTTTAAGAAATGTTTAGGTGTTGCACTGAGGGATATAGTTTAGTGTATAGTTCAGCGGGAAATACTGTTGCTATGTGGATGGTTGGACTGAATGATCTCAGGCGCCTTTTCCAACCTTGGCGACTCTATCATTCCATGCTTACATAACTCTATGACAGTGACAGTGGGCCATTTCCACTGCTTCAGATTCTTATGAGTGTGGCATGCAGACTCTTGTCTATCACTGGTGAAAATGCATAGCTAATAGTGGTGACTGTTGAAAAAATAGTGTTTCGTAGCTGACAATTTGCTCTGTCAAACAGTGCTGTTGTGTTCTTTGTGTCTGCTGTAGTTTCCCTGGAAATAAATAGGAGGCATTGATTTCAGAGCAACCAATGTACCATCAAATGAGTGTGTATATATATTTAAATATACTTTTAAAGAATGCCTACAGTAAGCTCAGCATCTAGCATCAAACACCAAGAGAATTATTTTCACATGATAATCTTCTGTACTTCAGATTTAAACAAAGTATCTGCATCTGTTCATTAGGAATTCAGGTATAATCCAAGCAGGTCAGAATTTTTTCAATGATTTTTTTGTGCGTGTGTCTTGGTTTAGGTGGTTTGTTGTGTTTGTTGTTGTTTTTCTGTTTTTTGTTTTTAATTTAAAAACAACATCTTTTTTTTTTTTCTGAATGGTGAACTTTAAATAAAAGTTTATCATTCTTGTCAAGAAACAGTTCCTTAGATACTTAAAATAAGAACTGGTTCAAATAAGAATTATAGAAAGAAAAATGAAAAGAAAAAAAAAAAGATAAAAAAAAGAAGAAAAAGAGAAAAAGAAAAAAGAAGGAGAAGGGAAGAAAAATAAAATGGAAAAAAAAAAGGAAAAAGAAAATAAGGGAAGTGAGCACAATGTAAGATGAAGTTAGCGTGGGTCAAGCTTATCCTCTAAATCAAAGAAAGCAAGAACTCAGATTCCTTAAAATTTCTATTAAGAGGACAATGCAAAAGACTTCCTAAGACTCATTATGTGCAAAAAAATAGGGAAAAAGTAGTAAGTATGTGTATGATAGCAAGACTTAGATCTGAAATGGTTTTTTCATCTTGGTCAGGCTAAATAACGCAATGTATTTTACATAGATTCTTGTATCACATCCTTCAGAGTAATGTAGTCAAAAGCTGTTTCTTCCCTCTGGCATGTATTACAGAAAAAAATAGGAACCTCCATTCACCCTACTTTACATTAAATGAGAAGAGACATTTTTCACTAGTTTGTATGCAAAGAGTGTGTTTGCCTAAAATGTTAATCCCTCCAGGTGTGGCTAAGAATATTTTAAGGATACACTCTGGCGGCAATAGTGTCAGTTACTCCCAACTGTCCAAAAAGAATGCTGCAAATTAACTATCATACAGAATACCCAATTAATTGTACTCCTTTCTCTTTGTCTTCTCCTACAGCTAGTTGACGTACAGAAACAATGGGAAAACAAGCAAACAGTTTTTCTGCTTTATCCGTTCTCAAAATGTTCTTGATTTTTTCCCCCCCAAATTCTGTGCTCACTTTGAACTTGCTGGCTGCTAAGGGATGATGCTTGCAAGCATTCTTTCTTTCTTTCCAGAAACAACAAATGGAAATAGTGCTACACACCAACCCTTTTTGGCATTATCAATCCCCATAACTCACGTAACTAAAGATCTTTGTCTCCTGTCCTCTTTCAAGAGTCAATCTGAGAGCCATACCAAGTGCTTAAACACCTGGCAAAACCTAGTGAAGTATGAAAGGTGGAGGCATCACCAGAACTAAATTTTACTGCATCACTAACACACTTTGTCTTGGCACAGACATAGTGAATGAGAGTTTGCCTCTGCTCATTCCCTTGCCTTCCACACTTCTTTAAGAAAATAATTGGTAGGAAGTTGTCAGTCTGCGATACACTGCAATTCTAGCCAGTCCTAAACTGTCAGCACAAGAAAGCAAAAGTCTATCTTCCTTACTCTCTGCCCCTGCATAGCGTCATAACCACTAGGAATTAGCCTTGCTTTAAATGCCAGACGGCACACAGACACACATGGCTGTCAGTAGAAATATATTCAAATGCTGTTGATTTTTTGCACAAGGTTCTCTTTTCGTAACATGCATGGATGGAGAAAGCAGACAGATTTAAAGTGAGATTAAATTCTAATAAATACACTATAATTGATTACTAGTGATGTTTTTGTTTATCAGGAAAGCAAATGAAGATAAAAATCATAATGAATCTTCATCTCCTCCTGCATATGGTTTCTTTGTAGGAAAGCATCCAGTGAAAATGAAAATGAGAGATGGAAGCTGCTCAACAATGCTGAAGGCATGATCTCTTGCTTCTTTTTATTCAGTGAAAGCTGTCAAAAATCCACATCCTCTGAGGTACTTGCATTTAGCACAGGGGCTTGTCGATTATCTATCGCAGAGAGCTCTGTCAGAGTAGGATTAAGATGTCCTAAAATTCCCAAGAGGATAATTCATCATAACACAATATAGCGTGTGAATAATAGACATCCACAAAAGCCTCTGTTGACATGATGGCAGTGAATGATAGGTGAATTGAGGTCACAGAGTTGATGTGAAGACATTGGACACTGTATATTGAGGCTGTCAGTCAAGCCATTAGAAAAGGGAAAGTACATGAATACGAAATAGCAAATGGACTGGCTTTTGTTTCCTTATTCCTATCAGTTTGAAGCAGATAGGCACTGGAGCTCTGTGTGCTGGTGTATTTTTTAGAGTGGCTGTTACTTCTCCTAGTCAAAGACAATATCCTGTAAGAGTACCAGTTATGGATAAATAAGGCCAAGTGCAGGCTTCTTTTTTGCTAGTGCTTATATCATTTATTTCCACCATTTCCACTTCCAAGATACATATGAGGAGACAACAGAAGAAATCACTGCTCATACAAGACAGTGTACATTACTACTTCACAACTGCTTTACTCAGTGCATTCTCTCTTCCTTTCAGTTTTTTTTTGTTTTGTTTTGTTTTGTTTTTGTTTGTTTGGTTGGTTGGTTGGTTGCTTTTGTTTTCCCAGTAACAACATTCTTTATCTTATTTGCTCTATAGTACCAACAAAGACAGAAGTAAAGAAAATATTGCAAATACTACATTCAAACAGCTTGCAGGATGTGTCTGCTGCACCACCCCTGTCACCTTGCTTCAGCCACTTATGCACTTACTGGCATTATCTTTGATATTAACTATATACTTACAGATATCTAGTGCATTAAAAACATAAAAATGAATTAAAACCAAACCAAACAAAAGCAACATAGTGTTATTACACAGAACACAAAAATTCTCTCTGACTGATTTCTCAAAATGTGTCTTTCTTTCAAAATGTCAGTAAACCAACCCACTGACTAGATCTCCTGTCTTCCTTGCTACCGCAAATTCAACATAATTCAATATCAATCAAAACAGGCCCCAGCTTTGGCTTTTGCAGCTACCTTCCATTCAAATATTCCTTTATATCTATCTTACCAGAGCTTGCTTCTCAATCCTTTTCCTGCCTGAAGATCCATTTCAGTGATCTCCACAGCTTTCAATCTCTTCTACTTTAGCTGGCAGCACAAACACAGTACTGATGAGCCAGCATATTTTGCCACAGCCAGACTTTAGCATGTTCTTTCCAACTTTTCAAACGCTCATAATTCTCAAATTATGGCATAAGAACTCTCATCCATGCTGAGTTTTCATAATTATTCTGAATAATTATGAAATTTATTCTGAAGTTCAGAATAAAGAACCATGTTAACTGCTCAGAAAATCAGAGTTCCGTAAATTACACCTTGACATCTTTTTCTCCCTTGGTTAAATTTCAGTTTCGTGTCCTGGGGGAAAGATTCCAACATATTCTGAGATCATAAAAAAATCTGTAAAATTTTACCTTACTGAAAAGAAAAAAAGTAGATTTTTAATTTTCACTTCTTTTCTTGAATTTGTGTTGTTTTTAAATACAGTTACAGTACAGTTTTAAAACTGAAATATGTGATGAATAGTTGAATGGTTCCATTCTGTTCCAGTCTCCCCAGGGCAGTGGTCAATGCCCGATGGAATTCAAGGAGCATTTGGAAATACTGTTTGGATTTTGGGTGGCCCTGTGTGGAGCCAGGAGTTAGACTTGATGATCCTTGTGGGGCTTTTCCAGTTCAAGATATTTCATTATTCTATGATTCTATCTTGGTGAGTTGTTTTTACAATGATCAAGGAACAGATGTTTTTGCTTGATTTATGTGAGAACTATTTTGTGGGCAACCCCCCTCCCACAAAATATTATATTATCAACATCTATTTCTTTGTTCCTATGTCCACTTTTGCAAATAGCATTTTGAAGTGAAGCATAGAATAATTTCAATTTCATCTTCTCCACATCATTTGTGAATTCATAGATTTCAGTTAGCCTCCCAGCACAACCTCCACAACTATCTCAGTCCCTTTATTTGTAAGCTGAAGAATGCAGGACTATCTCATGTCCTTGATAAAGTCTTTGTCTAAGTTTCACAGGAAAGCATTTACAACAAAACACTACAAGTCTGTCTTCCTAACGTGCTATAATTGGCCATAAAAACATCATGGGAAAGCTCTGTCACTCCTTATCTGTCATATCTGAGAGTTCTCTACTTCAAATCCTTCGCTATTTTGAAATAATAGTTGTGGGGTTGTTTTTTTTTGTTTTGTTTTGTTTTGTTTTGTTTTGTTGTTGTTTTCTTTTTTTTTTTCTTCAGAATAACATATACTCCAGTAGAAAGTCAGTATTTAACTTTCTACCAGCTTCTATGTGGCCCTACTTGAGCAGGGAGTTTGGATCAGATGGCATCCAGGCTGCCTTTCCAGCCTCTACTCTTCTATGGTTTTACAATTCTGCTTCAGATTAAGATGTTTTGCTGTAAGTGTTTAGATTCCAGTGTTAAAAGAGTGCAGTCATCAGTGCAGTCATCAGATTCTACACAAGACTTCAACTGAATGGGGGTGTTCACCTGAAAGCAAGAAGAATGGCCGAGAAAAGTGAATTTAGGTATTTCTAATGGAAAGCAGATCTCTCCCAGGTATCAATAACAGTTGTAGATCCAAGCCTGGAGACATAAAGCTACACCAGTCATGTATATGTAGAGATTTGTTCTTTTTGAAAGGGATGAATGTCAGTCCATAAAGATAAAGAGAACTACTGTGCCATTATGAAAAATAAGAACATGAATTCTGGTGGTTTTATTTTTGAAGTTACAGCTCTAGGATAGAATTACATAATTATTGTCTACTCTTGTGGTTTTTCTGCACTTTAAGAAATTTCAGTCCTCTGACATACTAACATTTATTCTATATTTCTTGCTTTGAGTCTAAGAGGTAATACTGATCTCTGCTTTCAAAATTTACTTTCTCAGCAGCATTTGATATTTGTTATTAAGCTCATATTTGTTATTAAGCTGGGACCATTTGTCACTTTCACTAAAATGAGTCATCCTCTTAACATTTCCTTTGCTGGCTTTCTTTTTTTCTTTTTTTTTTTTTTTTTTCTTAATATATCTATTGATTTATTGTCAACGCTTCATATCTTTTCTGTTAATGGAATCTATGGACTTTATCCTTCCTTATTCTATTCTTTAATTGCCACTTGTGGATATTATAGAAACTTTATCATGTGCTCAACACTGAAAGGCAAAGGACTGTTGTGATAACAATGACTTTTATTTGTTTTCTCACTCCGGTCTTTATGTCCTGACATCTTTTCCCTCAAAATGGATAATGGTTCCCTTTCAGGAGTTGGAAGAATTTGTTCTGGAGATGCTATTTTGTTTCAATATTTTTTATAACCAAAGAGGCACATTACTCCAAACAAATTCCAAATCAAACTCAGGAATTAAAAAAACAATTTAGCTTGGGAGGAAACTATGGTGGTCAGCTGCTTCAGTGCCCGCTCCAAGCAGTGTCTAATTTAAACTTAGATGAGGTGGCTCAGGATTATATCCAGGAGGGTTTGATGGAGATTCCAAAGTAAGCCTGGGCAACCTGTTCCAATGTTGATCATTCTTAAAATTATTATTCCTAATATCTAATTACAATTACTCATGATGCAACCTTCATCCACTTACTACTCCTCACCCTTTCCCTGTGAAAAATTTCAATTGTATGCTGAGAACTACGGAATCTGCACTTCAATAAATATTACAATGTGTGATGCAACCTTCATCCACTTACTACTCCTCACCCTTTCCCTGTGAAAAATTTCAATTGTATGCTGAGAACTACAGAATCTGCACTTCAATAAATATTACAATGTGCTCAAAGTTTACATTAAGCAAAATGCATAAAAGAAAACTCTGTACTTTCTGTGGTGCCCTCCATAATATTATCTCAAGAAATGAACTCTTTCTCCCTCATTCTCAAAATATCCTGTTTTTTGGAATAAGAATCCTCAATTCTGAATCCTTTAAGAAAACAAATTCACTATGTTAGCTACTAAACAACTAACGATGTGGAAAGATAAAATGCATGTTTCATTAAATTTACTGATAAATTTCAGTATGCCACTATATGTTCCTGTTAAGAATTTCAGTAAGATTAAACTAAATTTGAAGCTTCAAAAATAGAAAAGCAGAAGGAAAGGGAATTTTTTTCAAAAACAAAGGGTATCAGAGCATCAGTGATCACCTCTCCATCATACACAGACACATAAATCTGCTGTTATCTCAGTTAAAATTTTACAGAATGTTAATTGAACTTTCTGTAGGATTTGCACTAATTAACTTTGTATTATTTTTGAAATTTTTACGGGTATTGTTTATGGGACTGATACAAAGTTCACTGTGGATTTGATGTGTTTGAGAACATGAATTTGTAGATTATTCCAAGTAACATGGTAAATTTTGTGTGAAATTATAGTTATTGGCATTACTATGGAAAATATTAATGTACTCATTTTTATGAAAAGCAGAATTTCCAAAGAATCATTTCACAGGAGAAATTAATCCAATTAATTTTATCTCTAATTCACTGCAGTGAAAACAAAAAATCTTCCAAAAGGTATTTAATAACACAGAACCAGCACAGAACCATACCACAAGAAGACTGAAGATTTAGCATCAGTTAATTTCAAGATCATAATGAATATAATACCTATGTACTTTGAATACATGAGTACTTTCATTAGTACTTTGTTTTTAACCACAGACCAAAGGTGACTAGGCTCTGCAGCATATAAAAATTATGCAGTTTTAACAGGTTTCCCTCTTACATTGCAAAAGCTTTTAAAAGGGACTGAAAAAACTCTACTGGAAATTTTTTTCTGGGTATGTAACCCTTTTAATTGAATGTTACTGCTCTCTACATTAATAAAACATTAAGCAGTAAGAAAATACTATTTTTTTAGATACATAGTTGCATTTTTCTGAGCGATTACTCAGAAATTACCAAATATGATTTTTTTCTTTGTTTATTTGTTTGTTTTTTGGTCAGCTCCCTTGTTTGGTTGGTTTTTGGCATAAGAAAATTAATAAATCTAACTGCTGTTTCTTATCTTACAGGTAGGTTACTGGTAATGTGCTAAGAAATGCCAGGGAAAGGGACAACTGCTCTCTTTATGCATCCAGTCTAGTTTGTATTACATAAAGCTACCATTCTCCTTGCCATTTCCTCAAAGGAACCTCTTTTCCACATCCCAAGGCTTACATCAACCCACGCTTTTGAAAACTAAGCAGTCTGCAAAATTTTTTAAAGGATACGGAATAATTTCATGATATCAAGGAAGAGGGATTCAATACCTCAGTCACAAGCATTTTACTCAAATCATAACATGCAGCAAAAAAAAAGAAGAAAATACTTTTTCTACAGACAACATATTCCATAACTAGCCATGACAGGATTCATATTCTAAATCACAACATTACATTAAACACTTTATTAAAAGAAAAAAAAAAAAGAAGAAATTGCTAATTCCAACCCATATTTCTTACTCTGAAGACAGGACCTCAACAGATGCAAATTTTATGAGAACAGCACGAAAAGTACACTAATTTTTCACATTCATGAAAAGTGTTTCTGAAAATATTCACTGTATCCATCTCCAGGAGAATGTAAATTTTCCCTATCACATTGTGTAACATGCTATAAAGGGAGAAAAGTAAATGCTTTTCTTTACGTGGCAGTTTGTTCATCTAGTTTGTCTTATCTGGGCAATCCAGTCTTTCTCCTCTTCATTTTATGGTACTGGGCTATTTTGCCTTTACAGCATGCTCTCAGCTTTCTGTCTGCAACTACTGACCATCAGTGGTAGCCTTTCAAGCACACACTCAGTGGAGTTATCTGAAACATTTAATGATGGTAACTCCTCATAAGTAAGTTTTACCTACTAACTGACCTCAAGGGTACAGTTAAACAGTTTCTTTGACTTTGCCTTGGGACATCTAGATGCCCAGCATGCTAATTTATTGTCTCTAATTGGTGTGTAACTACTAATATGTTAAAGGACTTGACACTTAAGGATAGTGATTGAAGAAAATGCTGCTTTCTATGTGGCAATATTTGCAGGCACCCAGAGCACCTCCACACTGTAGCTCTTCCTCAGAGCTGTCATCTGCACATGGAGAGCCCAATGCATCACCCTAAGGACACAAATCCTCATTTCTAGGTGCTTCTTGCAGGATGAATTGAAGTGGTGGCCTCTGGGTGCCTTGCCATGATGCTTGAATGAACAAGCAAAGACTACAGATCTACTCTCTTTACCTGCCTAAATGCAGGGTAGCTATAGATTAATATATGGTCAGAAAACATAGTTGCTGTCCGTGTTCTCTAGCAACAAATTACGAAACTGGATGGGAAGCACAGCATAGGGCTTGAGAAAAGGAAACCACTGCTCTTTTCTCAATTCCACCATGGCTTTTCTACAAGACCTCCAGCACATCACGAAGTATTAAATGAGCATTTAGCATTTCACTAAACCATGAAACTGTGAATTCAAAGTCCTGCTCCATTTGAAACACTCACCACAATATGAAATAACTTCCAAAGAAAGATATTACACTGGATTGACTTCTGCTTTTAGGGAGATGTCCACTTTCAAGTGGATTTTAGGAATATCTGCAAGTTTTCTTATGACTTCTAATGACATAATTCCGCTTTTTTAATATTCATGATACGAATCAGCTACAGCCTGATGGTTAGACAAAATTCCCATGTCTCCTGAATATCTTGTGAATGCCTACAGCTTTCCTCTGCAAAAGCTGGAACCAGTCACTATAAGAAATAGGATACTACTGTGAATGAGCATTGGCCTCAGTCAAGATTGGCAATTACTAAATACATTGTAGACATGTCTTAAGTCTCCATTACAACTGTTATGTTAGGACAAATGGCACAATTTGTTATAGTAAAACAATATTTGCTTCCTTGATGAACAACAAAAATTGCTGTGCATGGTGGAACACCATTCCCTTAAGAGCTGCACAAATTACCAACACTATTTTCTACTATCAGACAGTTTATTTATTCCAAAAAGATTGGTAGTTTTATGTTTTGTTTGTTTGTTTGCTTCATTGCTTTATTTTAATATTTAATATTTCACTGCTTCTGAAGCTTAAGGTTAGGGGATAATTGTGTTTCTGTATCCTTCTCTTGATCCACAATTATGATGTGCAAAGTGGAAATACCAGCACATCAGTCAGAGCTCCTGCAGCCCAGTCGCCAACCCATCAGATATAGAAGTGGCTGCTCCTTTCTTTTTTTCCTTTCTAAATCCCCTAAATGAGCCTCAGTGGCACAGTCAGCTGTCATACATATCTTTAAATATAGAAAGGTCTTGTTTCAAAGCAAACCAAGAGAATGTAACTGACATCTCTGCATAGTGTTGGATTCACAAGGCTTTTCAATCGTGCTCTCTTGAATTATGCAAATGACACAATGCTGAAATGCATCTAGAATATAAAGTTCTTATCCCTAATTTGCCTAAATCTTCACCAACATTTCATAGGAGAAATATCTGAGCTCTGCACTGCAATTACCATCTCACTATTGATTATTTGCACTACTAATTCTTCAAATAATAGAAGTTGGGGCTTTTTTGACTTCAGGAAAAGGTTTAATGCCAATCTGACTCAACAAACAGTCATCATGTTAAAAATCTTCCCTTTACGAATCAGATCAGAAGAGATTGCATAAAGCTGGATTTTGCCACTAACAACAACGAAAAATTCCACTCTAAATGGTAATGCAGTTTAAAAAAAAAAAAAAAAAAAAGTCAATTTCTTGGGCCTCTGCAGCTTCATGTAATTATTTGTAAGAAAAAAAAATACTTAGAGAAGAAAAAAAAAAAAGAATACTGTATTATCTGTAAATTGCCAGTGACTGCAATAGCGTTGGGAAAGCAGTTTATCTTCATTTTGAAGACAAACAATTATCGTAATTGTATGTGCTACAATATTTATCAGTATTCATGTATCAGTTTTCATTTCCCTTCATCACATTTTTTTCACCAATAGAAAATTAATTTTCAACAGTTCTCAAATGTAACAACACTTTTATGTGTCCCTACTAGTAGTCACTTTAACATAGTCTCATTTTTGTACAAATTAACGGTTTGTTTATGAGAAATAGAAAATAAACTATCGTGACTGTAGCCTGCTGAATGCACAAGAGCAGTATGGACACTACATTTATCCTCTTCTTCTCAATTTCCTTTACAATGTATATGCACACCACAAATATTTCAGGAAATTAATCATCCCCATGGGACAGCAGTTTCTACAAGCTTCTACGTACAAACAGGAATAATCTCACACAACAGTAACTGAAGTAGTTCTATTGTATGCGTCCTTGTATTTGGAAGAATCATGTTCCGTTTTTAACGGAGTGCACATCTAAGCCTAGTTCTCACCTGTTTACTCTGTTAGAACATGTTGATCTCATAACTTCTGGCAGTAAACTGCAAATCTTATTAGAAGTAGCCATTAGGCTGGATGATAAATCAGTGTCTTGACAATGGCGTCATATATGCATCACAATAAAAAGCAGCTGCCAATAACTTTTAGAGTCTGCTATATAAAGAAAGCAATGATATCAGCAGCTGTAATGCTGTGGTGGACTGACCTCTGCCAGGCCAGCTTCAGCACTGCGGCTTCAACAGTAACAATGCAATTCTAACAGAGAACATAACAGAACTTAGTCCCTTTCTAACTCAGGCAACAAATAAATGTAGTAAAACAGATGGGAGGAGGAGGGGATGTCATATTCCTGAGTCTTAGCAACTGTCTGATTTCCAGCTCAGACTAGGCTGTGTGAGATCAGCTCCTGAGGCTGGCAGGAAACAACAGTCCATTAACCTTCCATTTTTTTACTTCACTCCAGAAGACCCTTTACCAATTTCTTCATTATAGAATGGTAGATTTTTGTTATCTTTTATCTTATTTTTTGAACATCTCCCTTTTTCGCAGAATATGCTTCTGACTCCTCAGATAGAGTCAATAGGGCTTAGCCACAGACTTCAACACAATCCAATGCTTCATAAGGAACCGATCATGAAACCATAGTTCCTAGGGAGAAGAGAGGTTTGTTCATTCTCTGTTTACAGACCTGGATTTCCAGTCCCTGGAGCTCAACATTAAAGTTTCATCATAAAGAACAATCTCACATGTCCAGTGACTGTGATACACTTTACTGTCTTAACTTACATGATCCAGCTACTGCACAGTTAGTGCTTACTCTAATCCTGAACAGTTTAATCCACACTATCGTGTTGCTCATGTTTTTGTTGATCCTGTCACATTCTGACTGGCACTACTGCTGCTTTCTGTTTCTTTGGTTTAAAGAAATCATTCTCTTCTTTAGTGGGAAATTGATACCAGTGTAATGAATTACTTGCACTACATGTGCCTAATACGGTAATGCTGTTAAGTCAATGCTCAATCTTGCATGTCTCAAAGAAAGAAAAAAGTTCTAAAAAACACCACAGAGAAAGGGGAAAACAAACAAACAAACAAACATTGAAATCTCCTAATATGAGACACGAAGAAAACCAGTAAAGCTTATCTGTGTCTAAAGAACGCCCCATCAGTCCTTAGTGATTTTCTATTCACAGCAGGTACAGCATATTAAGCAGCCAGTCTGAAGCATCTGTCGATACCTCGGGCTGCAACAAAGCGGCTGCTACTTATAGGCTAGCCCTGGCTGTAAGAGTTCTCTAGGGAGGCTCAGATATTACAGACTCGTGTTAAAACTGCTACTGGAACAAATACATTTTTGCTTGGCTGCAATATTAAAAAGTGATGCTTGACCAGTAATTAAATATGCTGCCAGATAATACGCAATGTACTGGGCTAGTAAATGTATGCAGATGTCACTACAGAGAGTGATGTAGCAAACAAAACAGGAAACAAAGCTCTAGCTGGACATATTAACCTTTCTGGGTTAAGCAGGTTGTGAGTAATGAACAGCAATAGAATGATTTAAAAAAAAAAAAAAAAATTAAAAAAATGAAGCCACAAAATGATCTCCCCTTTCTTGCCAAACACAGTGAACATGAGTGTGTTAGTGAAATTTCTGATCCTCACTTGGTGCGTGTCCACTTTATATTAACCATTATTTTCATCTTTGTATTTAAGGACTAACAATTTAACATGCTTTGTGCTGTATAAAATCAGTGCTATCAGTTTGGTTCCCTCAATATTTTTATCAGATGTCATGCCATGCAAAAATTCTGACATAGTCAATTAGCTTCGTCTTTGCATAAAACACCTGCCAGTGTGTTCTCTGCTTAGCTAGCCAGCGTGTCTAGAATGCCCCCTGGATTAAATAAATAAATACAGAGATTGATAAATAAATAAATCTCCATGTAAAAGGATTTTACTGCAGCCAGCCATCAGCCTTCAGTTATGGGTGGCTGAATTACAGAAAACTGGAGAGATTTTAGTAGTGAACCTGGAATGAACCGAGCAGTTTGGATTATGATATGAAAGAGTTTGTTTCCTCTGGCATAAATCTAGGATCTAGCATGTCAAACAATGGGGATTAGTAATTCTTACAATTTTAAGCTGGAAAGTTTGCCAGTGATTCCCTTTCAGTATATATATAAATATTAGGGTTTTGAAACTACTTGAGTTATTCACCTTCCACATGCTGCTTCTGTTAATTTCTTAGGTTAATAACACACTGCATCTATGAACATTCTGTGAAGAGTTAAAGGAAATAAATAAGACTGATGCAAGTCATTCCTTGGTGCTTTTCGAGAAGACAGGATTTTATCATTACTATCTGCCTTGTCAACACTTCTTAGTTCATGCATTATTTACCTGCTAAAACATGGTGACAGTGGTGGAGCAATAATGCTCTGTTTGAACCTCCAGCTGCCATCTATGCAAAACAGGTTGAATGCCAAAGAGATATGAAATATTCATGCTTTCCCTTCTTCGTAGCTGACAACATCCCAGTGCACAGAGGATTTTAAGGTTCAATAAATTGGTCATTCCTCTTCTACTCAAAATATCAAGAAGTGTGAAGGTATAGGTATCATTCCCTTCTTGGTATTACCTCTTGATATAGCAACTACTCTTTAATTTATGGATTAATTTAATTTATTCTTATTATTCTGGGTTATAATTTAACTCAACTTAGTCTTTAATTTACGGTTTTCATTGAAAAAGTCAACCTTTGGCTTCTGATAAAAAGGTGTAATGTTTGCTTCTAACCTACCTACTAGGTAGAAGATTCTAAAATTCCTGAGATGTGAGATTTCATCTGGATGAATAAGAGTTTCATTGGGTTTAGAATTTATTTACCTTATCAGCCACGTCTCATGGCATACTGAATATTCAAAATCTGCCATCTGTCAGACTTAGTCTCATCCCATTTTCTCTTCATTTTGATATTTCTTCCCCAGCAATCTGTTTCTTCGCAGAGTTCATTGTGTCAAAGAGAGCTTCAGACAATTTGCAGATGAGTATGAAGTTGTAGATGTGCATATCTATACCATGAAAGCACTTTTTCACTCCAGGTATCACCCATATCTTTAAACTAAAAGATTTATTATTTTGCAAGTTTTTTTTCTGACATGAATTAAAAAATTAAATGCAGGTTGCAGTTGCAATAACATAGATAACATGCTTTGCTTTACCACTTCTTGTCAATGAAAGCAATGTAGTAGCCTCAAACAAAAGGCATCTTTTGTAATACAGTAATACATTTCATCTTCAATGCTTCCTAGGTATTGGAAATAACAGTATTATGGCCTTGTAATGTTCTCATGATTGTTTTTTATATGAAACTGTAAAAATATTGAACAGGCATCACGCTCTATTCTGAATTTAGTGTTTTGGGAATGTTGTTAGAAGGGTGATAGAAAAGTTTTCATCTTCTAGGAAACTCATGCAATTCCCCATTTGAAAATAGATGTAATAAGCTGTATAAGAAAAACATACTGGACATAAAGTGAGCTTAAATTTATAAATGCACATGTGATATTTTTATAGAAATCCTGAAATATCTCTTTTACTCTTTCATGAGCAGAAAAAAAATGTATATGATTAAAAGTTGCTACCAACTTCAATGTCACAAGTGTCAGACAGATTTACTGAAATGTTCTGATTTCGTTTATCCCCAAATGAACCTTTTAAACTGTCATAAAAAATTCCCCAGCTGCTCTCACAGAGTGTTGGTACAAAATACTCTTAAAGCAGCTGTCAAGGTTCAGAAATATCAAATATAAGACTGCAGAGGGATATTCTCCTTGGAGATATTTTGTAAACGATACCTTCCTAGATTCCTCTAAGCCAAAGGCATTTTTAAAAGAAAAATAATGGTCAATGATCAGCAAAGAGTATGTTACACTATGTTAGTTAAATTGCTTAGCTTACTGTGAATAGTACCACTAAAGTGCCTGAAGTGCAGGGGGGATCATAACAGTCCCTTTCTTCATATTCCTCCTATGATAAGAAAATGTCACCAGAGGTGTGAGTTACTGAGGAGTGGATTTTTTACTTCCTTGGACCTCAAACTGACAACAGAATTTCTAATAGAGAAAAGAAAAGCAAGGTGAAGTGAAGAAGATAGCGAGGAAGCTCATTAGGCCAAAAAGCAGTAAGACCAGAATTTCAACAGTAAAAGTTGAAGTACTGAGGTAACGAGAAATCTCAGTAAGGTCAGGTCAGTAGATCATAGCTATAATTCAACACTGCAGACTAAAAAGCAGGAAAGGTTTAAAAATCTAAGTGATAAGGTGAAGAAGGGAAGAAGGAAGACTGGCAACAACTGGAATACTCTACAGGAAATTCTCAGTATATTGTAATTTTATATCTGCTGGAAAAAGTCAGTGATTTATTACCCAGTCAATACCATCTGAGTACAGAAAGGAAATAAATAGAGCTTAATTATTCTAGATATAATTTCAATCAATATAATGACTGTGAATATCTGCAGAAATATAATACTGCAAATCCAATATCCACATACCAATTAGCACACAGAAAGAAAATAACACCCAAACAATAACAACAGAAAAAAAATATATATGTATTTCTGCAATGGCCACAATGCGTCTTAATTTATATCAGTAAGCATCTCAGAAAAATGCATATGGCAGAAGTTTGATAACAAATTCACACAGGAAGTTTAAACAATCAGCAGCAAAAAGCTATTCAGTGCACTTAAACTCACTGAGTAAAATCCCCCTGTGTATACCCTACTATGTGTACATTGATTTCCCTTAGCAATTTATAGAGTCTGGCATTCACTGAAGTCGATAGTGCTGAACCATTTGGTATCATCTGCAGATTTTGCCCTGTATGCATAAAAATAAGGGTCACACTTTCCCTGCTCAGTTTCTGTCCTGTCGAAACTGTCAACTTCTTTAGACTCCATTGACTTCCACTGGTGGACCTAAAACCAAAATTAGCCTTACACTTCTTTGCAAAAAATACAGTTACATAAAAACACAGTATTTCCAAGAAGGCACTGGAAAGCAAATGTAAAAGAAAAAATGAAGGAATCTTGATTCTCTTAACCTTGTGTAGTCCCCAGAGCAAGCCTTACAATCCACAATTTAAATACACTTCTTCACTTATCTCACAAAATCTCCTGATAGCTGCCTCAAACACAACAAACTCCAGAACCACATTGCTTTTGAGTCTTAACCTCCTTTCACAGGTATGGTGAGGTGCAGCCTCCAGAGAGGAAGCAGACTTCCCCTGCTCTGATCAGCTGAGCAGGCTCAAGAAGAGAGATGCTCAAAGTGAGCAGTGCTCAGGAGCAGGCCACTAAATGAGGCAGGCATCAAAAGGGCATTAAATAGCAGTTGCAAAAGGACCTGAAAAGGCTGAGTAACATCAGTGAGGAGTGAGGAGTGAAGAGCAGACCGCCAGGCTCTGAGAGAGAACAGACTTGGTAGGAACCAGAAGGGTGAGAATTGTTTGAAAATCCTTTAATCCTACCCAAAAAAGTTTCTTTCTTTGTTTCACTGTTTACACATATGAATTTTGACTTTTTCAACCTTAGAAGCCTTTTGCATTTCTTAAAGGAATGCACTATAGCAATTAAAGATATAGATAATGGTAGAGATCCTTACACCACGCAATCACAAGCAATTAATTATAAACGGGG
Organism: Lagopus leucura; assembly: GCF_019238085.1. Taxonomy (NCBI): domain Eukaryota; kingdom Metazoa; phylum Chordata; class Aves; order Galliformes; family Phasianidae; genus Lagopus; species Lagopus leucura. Next base: position 9,232,476 of record NW_024962265.1, on the reverse strand, counting down.
CAGGTAGAAAAAAACAGAAAGTGATACTGATTTTACATTATCCTTCACATTGTTGCTATTTATGCAGAAGGCATCCTGCCCTGTACCCTCAGAACAATGAAACAGTCACATTTGGTTATTTTTCACTCCTATTTTTTAACAAATGTGAACGTTTAAGCAAGTACCACTACTTTAATATTCATACTGGAAATAAATTGTCACCTGCTATGCAACATGCTCTGGTACAGAAAATGTCACTTTCTTGTAAAGAAGCACAAAGCACACGATGTGGCTGGAACTGTCAGGCACAAAGCAAAGTCTCACATCTGTCATCATCCAAGCTACTCAAATACCAAAACACATGTCTTTATGCACATATCTCTAGTAAATACTGTCTCAGAAATGTTTTTTCTTCATTGTATTAAAGAATAGTGATTTGCATATTTAAAATGAATAATTCACTAACTGTATTCAATAAATTGTTTTTGCAAAACTTCTAGTAATCACAACTCCTAACAAACTAAGTGTCAAACACAGAAATCTAGAACATTAAATCAGATGTCCAAAATTTGTACAAAGCCAAAGAGCAACAACAGTGAGACAATATATTATGAAAAGCACACTTTTCATTTAAACTTCCCAAGAACAATAAGCATTCAGTAAATGAGCCACTCACAAACCCAGACCCTGGTACAGATGTGCCTCTTTCTTCTATATACACGCAGAAGAGACTGTTGCAAAGTGAAGCATGCAAAAATGGAATCAGCAGAACTGAGGCTGCCTGCTTAATGTCACTTTGGCTCTCCTTGGACCATCCATAGCCTGTGATTAAACCTTTATAGTTTCAGAAGTCTCCTCACAGTGCAATGACCAGGGATTGACATTTATTGCTAACAATAAATTAAATTATTGCAAAACAAGTATGTATTTATTATATATAACAGATTTTTTGTTGTACTGAATTTTCTACCATACTCTACACTGAGGTGGGCATAGAAAATTGCAACTGTTATGTCAAGCTGATAAGCCTTGCACTTCTGTTGCAGATGAACTGATAAAGGAGAGCAAGAAGAATAACATGATGAAGTCCTTCTGCAGGTTTAGAAGATTGAGAGAAATCTCATTGAAGCAGTGTCATATGCAAACTGTGATTTTGACCTGGAACATACCATGATCCTATCACACCTTAAATATTCTTTCAATTGATGCTTTTACCACAGATCTCAGAACAACTGCTAGTCAGCAGTTCAAGAAGAATTAAATTCTCATTCATTCAGAAACACACATTCTTTAAGAATCTTCTGTTGAAAAGTGATCAGCTACATTGTGAATGATAATTTCTCTTTCGCTCTGATCACTGATCTGTTTTTACACACAGCAATTTTGACAAAGAAAGAAAAACAAATCAGTAGCTAATAAATACAGTACTGGTACACTAACACAAAACATTGTTAGAAATGCAATGTTTTTTAAATATGTATGTATACATATAGATTCGGAGGGAAAAACAAATTATAAAAGATAAAATAACCTCTCCCCTGCTATATTAACTCCAAACATGTAAATTCTTATCATTGCCCTTGGACTTGATGCTCTGATGCATTATTTAAGCAATGAGATTTTCCCTGGTAACTCTGAAAGTTATTAATACATGATCTCACTATTTAAACAGTTCTTACTTTAAAATACAATCATCTGTAATATTTCTCATTATATGGCAATCAGAAGAGCAACTGGTAATGGAAAAAGAAAAGGAAAATCAAATTTGAATTCAAAGATTTGTTGATTTCCTTAATTGCTATTAATTTCAAATATCTGTGCAGCACTACAAACAGTAGGGAATACTAACAAATTTTTATAGAAAAAAAAGGCTACACAAAGTTGAAAGAAACCTTAAAGCACTTGCTTATAGGCTAAGAAATATAATTTCAACAGATTTTACGCCCAGCTTACTTATAACAAGTAAGCAGGTTGAAATACTCCGACAACACAAATTTATAACGCTTTCCATTTCAACAAATCTCTTCCTTATTTACATCACATTAAACTATACATCTCAACACAGACATGGTTCACTGGGAGCTAAAAGAATTTATCTAAGTGTTAAAAGATGAACACATTTTTCCTTAATGCGTTATCACCCGATGATGGACCACATACCCAACCAACAGAGCAATGTTCAAACACGGTAATCATGGAAAAACTGTTGCATTCTTTATTTAATCCATATCTCTATTTCACATTCATCATCTCTGCTCTGGGAGAGAGAAGGACTGGACCAGATATCCTCCTGTCTTCCCTTTCACACTAAATTATTCTGTTTCCAAGAAAGGCAGTGGTGTACATATTAGAACTTCATACATGTAAAGCTTTAGGGTATGATTAAAGTAGAAGAACATGTAATGGACAAAGGTATTGCTTTCTGTCTGTATCACTTGACAGTGAATTTTCTATGTAATTGTGTGTCATACAAAACAAAAAGCATTATTTCTGGGTTACATAAAACAGTAACATTTGTCACTGAAACCTGTGCAAGAACAGGTCCAACCCTCAGGTAGATAGCCATATAATGGTTATTCACTTCATAAAACAGAAGTAACGCAAAGCAATGTGGTGTGCAATTTTTAGTTTTTCATACTTTTATTTCAAAGATTGATTTTTATGCAAAGTGCAATGTTAATGTAAATATTTAAAAAATGGAGAAAGAATGCATTTGCCAAGAAAGGTAGAGAAAATTTTACATACCATTTTGACATCCTTATTTTTATATAAAATCTGTCAGTGCTCTTAGCATTTACTTGATAGAGTCAAAATCACTTGGATTTTCTTTATGTTCATCTGATGGCTAAACGAGAATGAAATAGCTTTAGAAAAAAATCCACATAACTTCCAATTTTATGGCAATGGCAATTTTGTTTTCTATCATTATTTCAGCTAAGGGTAATACCATTATCATCCAGTACTCCAAGTGACATCCTACAAAGACAAGCAGTACTTTACTTTTCTAATTCATTTGAACCCTACCATGACAGCAGTGTCACTTGGGAAATTCTGTAGTGACACATCAAATCCTGACAGGAAGGCATTAGCTTCTGATTTGCCTACTAATATTGATTATCCCATTTTCAAGTGCAACAACTGACACTATAATCACTGTTTTTCAGTGTGTCTTCAATACTGTGCTATCTTCCACATTCCCATGCTTGCCACACAAACTGAAACAGGCTAGCAGAAAATACATGCTATGCATGCAGATGGTTTGACACACAAATGTTTTCATTGTCAGCTACATAAATCCAGACTTTGGCAATACATAAGAGAATAATTACAGAAGTGAAATTAAGCTAGACAGTGTGCAAATACTACAGGAACGTGTTGCAAGGTTTACGATGCACAGAAGACTGAATTGAGATATGAGGGGAAGAAATTAGCCAAGGAAATTCATGACACAGTTCCAGAACTCAAGAAGCATGAAGTGGCTTTCAGCATAAACCTCGTTTATCCACTATGTTGCCTTCCCATGGGTGTTTTCCTGTTTTACAGGTAGCTGGTTTCACTGGCAATATGCCAGCTCTGGAAACAGTAGATGGAATCGTTCTTTAGCAGTAAGCTTTATGACAAAATTAGTATTTTGGAAAATTGGACAGTAGCAAAACTGGCAGCATTCTGTGGTAAAAAAAGGTGTTTTTTTTTCTAAAGGTAAGCTCTATGTATCCTCTTAATTAACAAATACATAGGTAGCAAAGCTAAGAGCAGAGGAATTAACTATGTAGGCAAGCTGGGTTTTTCTTCCTATGTTTTCTTCTCATGCTTTGAAGAAAATGACCATGCATTCCTTGGGCATCCAGGACAGAACAGAACTATCCACCTACAAGACCAGCTGACAGCAAACTAGTATCTTGACAGCAAACAGGAATGTCACAGGAATGAAAACTAGCACCAAATTCTGGCTGGCTGTGACTTCTGTCATACCAGGTAAGCACAAGGTGCTTCAGTTCGTCCACTGAGAAGCAAACTTGGGGTCCAATCATGTTTTGCAATGCCTAAGATTGAGGGGACAATGACTCTGTGACTACTGAGGGAAAAAAATTCACATAGAGGGGCCCATAGGGAAACTGAAGAAAACAAAACAAAAAATATATATATTATTATCATCATTTTTAATTTTAAAAACATTTAATATTACTTGGTTATAATTGATTTGCATAAAGGCATATAAGTAGTTTTTCTTTTTCTTTTTTTCAGCTATGTGATGACCAGAGTTAAATTTCAATTATCATAATGAGAAGGACTAAATCTAACCGTATTTCAAGACATGAACTAGGATCATTTATAAGAAGTATTTTCATGGTGTTGAACTCTATGATAATGTAATATCAACTTATGTTTTAATGTTTTGGGTTGGTTGGGTTTTTGTTGTGAGCTCTTTGGGTCTTTTTGAGTGCTTTAACACCACTGAGTTATCCTCTTTAAAAAGGAAGACATTATTTTGCCAACATTATTTATCAAATGAAATAAATTTCATGATAAATAAGGGCAGCTGTGATAGAATAGTCTCAATTCAGAGGCAGAATCAACCATGCAGATGTATTAGGCTTCATGAAAAAGGCTTAATAAAGGTTTAATCAGACACTCATTAAATATTATGCAAACAAAACCAAGCAAAAACTGATACGGTGGCTTATGAACTAAAGAACCTATTACAAATAAAATCATCTCTCACCACAGCATTTTTATTCGGCTGTGATAACAACAGACTTATCCACGATAATTAAAAAAGAAAAGGAAAATGTTTTATTTTCTCAAAAATCTAAATTCCTCATCCATAATCTGTCTCCAAGCTATTGCTCTTGTATTCTGTCATTACCCCATTAAAAAATTCCAGTTTCTTCCTAATTTGCTACTAAATTTCCTCAGGCACTTGCTGCTCTTCACAGTCTGTCATAACGGGATACATTGCTCATGGACTTTCTGTACCAAATACAAGATTTCTGATGTTCTTTTTGAGGTTATTTCATGACCAAGGCTTTTAAAAAATTAACTAGCGTTAGATGCAATTACCACTGACAAAACAGAAGAAAAAAAAAATGATATGTTGACTTTTAAATAGGTTTTCTACTCTTCAGTCTTTTACACTAATTAATAAATTGGACAGAGAAATCTGAGCTGATCAGAACCTTTTTTTTTTTTAAATTAAAAAAAAAGAGAGGGAAGGAAATGCTTATTCATACAACATAAAGTCTGCAAAACTTATCACAGATCTCAGAGAGCTAGAAGTTTACATATATTAGACCAGACCAGGCATATTCATAGAACGGAAGTTTACCAAGAGCTATTAACACAATTAAAGCCATCTGTGACTGGGAACTCCTAGACAGCACACTGTTGGAGGCAAGGAGATTACTGCTGTGAGAAGGTACCGCTGTGTGTGCCCTGTTTGTACATCTAATCCTGGACATCTGGCTCTGTTGGAGGCAGCACTCCCAAGTGGCAGACTGTCCGCACTAGAATGCTGTTCTGGTGGTGAGAAAACATCAGAAGCCAACACCTGCATAATCTGGATACTTTTCAGTGGGGTGGAACGTAGCACACTGACTGTGACAAAAAATGATGTGTACCAAAAAGTAGTATTTTCATGCCCTCAGAAGATTTCCAACCCCCCAAAATTCCACTGCCCCTAAAACAAAACCAAACAAATTCCATGTCTGAAATCCTTAGCTAGGAACATGTAAGGTCACTGCGTTCTACAGTGGAAACCAAAGGTTCTGGTCTGCTTCCCTTCAGCAGGACTTTATTATATCTTCTGTGCTTCCAGGCAGGACTGGATAGAGTAAATATATGGTTGGTACACCTACACACACATCATGTCTCTTTGCCCTTTTTCTGAGACACAGTAACCAGCAATACTGAAGTGTGATAATACATACAAATAAATACATTCAGACCAGCATTCATAAAGCATTGCCATAAGCACGATGGATAAAAAAGAAATAGCATAGACATTCTAATAACTGAAGATTTTTTGATGCAGATCAAAGAGAAGGCAAACGTAAAATCACAGAAACATAGAATCACTCAGGTTGGAAAAGACCTTAAAGATCACTGAGTCCAACCACAACCAAACCACACTATCCTAACTCTAACAACCCTTCACTAAATCATGTCCATGAGCACCACATCCAAACAGTTGTTAAACACATCCAGGGATGGTGAGTCAACTGTCTCCCTGGGGAGCCTATTCCAGTGCTTAACAACCCTTTTAGTAAAGAAGTGTTTCCTGATATCCAACCTAAACTTACCCTGGTCCAACTTAAGGCCAAACAAGATCAATGGTGTAAGACTAGGACAACCAAATTCAGTCAGACTATTTCAACCAGCACTGGAATTTTATCAGATATTATGAAAAGAACACAATTGACAAATATACCAGAGTGGAAACATGATGCTATGTTACATGGTGATGTTTACTTTAGGACTAACAAAATCCTCATGTAATGTAATGTTTTTCTGAAAAAAATGATCCCTCAGCTTTTTACAGACTAATTTGATTTTTCTAACCAGCAACCCTACAGACTCCTCTTGAGTGCCTCAGTTCCTTTAAAATAAAATGCAGATACCTGCTGCTTCTGGCCTGGGAGTGCTCACACCAATTCTCATATACCTAAGAGATGCAGGGTAGCAGGTATGCCTGGAGGCATTTCTCCAGCAGTGGCAGATTCATGAACCTCAGAAAGGTCAATGACTTGAGGCTAGATTGTGGCTCTGCCTATGTGGGAAATTCCTGCAGCCTTTTTAGCAGACAGGGTTTAAATTGCCTATCTTCACTAGCAAGATCACCTGGGTGCGCCAAGTAAATAGTTATTTCAGAAGTGCACCGATGTCCTCAGCCACCTCAGATTCACAGCACTGCAGAGTGCAAGGAAATGTGAATACCCATAGAGGATATTCATTTGTACTTCAGCCAGCCAGTTTGCATTTTCCATTAATTCTCAGCATGTTCAGTATTCTGTATAATACTCCTGGTGGCCTCTGGACCCTGAGCGCTGAATAACAGTCTGTCTGTTAACTCCTCTCTTAGGACTCCTATTTTCTTGTGGTTTAAGGCTGTCTGCCAAGGCTTGTCTTGATTACATACATTATTTCCCAGGAACAGTGGGGCTGCTGTGGTCTATCAGATTCATACACAGTGTTTTATCACTGCTATTTTTACATCTTCCTAAAAAGACATTTGCCTCAAGCCACAACGCATCTGTGTTAATTAATAAGGATTTCCTAATTTTATATTGAAGATTTAACTGGTTGTTTGTTTTTATAAATCACGAGATTAGCTAACAGATAACAGATGCTGAATTTACCCTTCCTGACATTTGTTACTTTGCAAACTGCTTCTTTATAATACCTATCACTGATTTATCTCTGAGTTCAATATTTAACATTAAATTTGCAAGATTTGAATGATAAATATGTCAAATACAAATTAAAATGTTATTTGGATGATTTCCTATCCAAAGTAGCTTTACAAGTAATTCTTGATTGCAACTTTTCTCACTCATCTCATAAAAATATAAAACCCTAAGCAGGTTCACACCTTAACATCTGTACCTAAGGAACAAAACCAAAGCACAGAGGTAGAAATGACTCTCACCCTGGAGGGTGAGACTGCAAGAAGAGCTGCCTTTCCCCAACAGAGAGACAGCCCCTGGCAGTGCCTCCCAACCCAGCTGTCACACAGTGCTATCACACATCAGTCCTTTCAGGGTCACTGGCTGGCAATAGCATCCCAAGAATTCTGTTTTCCTCACTGTTTCTGACACTTCTGAATGAATACCTACTTGTCTAACGTTACTGCACTGTGTGAATGTGGGCTGCAGGACGATGTATTAGGGGCTTTACACTCTCAGATTTGAACATTAAAAAAAGCCTGTAGCAAGAGCAGTGCAAAGTTAATCAATGAGATGTCTGGCCATCTGTAATCAGATTTGCTCCTTCAAATACTATCAAAAATACTTCAAATCCCTATACATTATCCCCTGTAATTTCCCTTACGGCAACTGAGGCACACATCTTCATCTCAGCTTTCTGTCCATGCAGTCCACATGCAAAGAGAAGTTAATAGGGTAACATATGCATCAAACACAGCAGATTATTCAACTGCCACTGTTCCGGAGCTAATAGAGAATGACGGACACAGAAAAGGAAAAAAAAAAAAAAATGGTATTTCTAAATTTTGGTCAATTGACTGAACTATAGGGGGAATGAGTTCAGGAGGAACAAAGCAAGCAAAGCGCAGAAGCAGAGCACGCGTATCACCCAGCGGCGCACAGCTGGGACCGCAGCACGAGAGGAGCGGAAGGAGCAAAGAGGGAGACGTCAGGCGCGGAGTCCGCCGCGCTCCTGTAGCGCCACCTGCCGGCAACTCCGCCGGGACAGCGCAGCGGGCGCCAACCGCAACGGGTGCAGGGCGCCCTGCCTCGGGAAAAGGGGCCTCGAAGTGCAGCCTCGGAGCTGTGCTGATAAAGGAATGAAGGAGCAGAGCACCTCTGGTGGTAGCGTCAGTCACTGCCACAGAGCCGTACACTGAACCCGACAGCTCCTCGGGGCCTGATTTTAAAAGTGCATATTAATTATCCTTATCTGTCTGTGATACGGTGGTTGCAAATTGTTCAGATAAATGGCACCGCTTAGAACCTTCCACATGAGCAGAATAACACTGCTGTAATGCCTTTGGTTTGGAAAGTAAAATGTGATCTTCAGTTTTATACACTGTTATGTTTTACAATGCTAGGGAAGATTTCTTTCTAAAAACAGCAGCAAAATCCTTAAGTACCTTAAGTACCCGTCCCACTCAGCAGCACCTCACAAATCCCAAGATTATTTCCTTCTCAATTTTATTACTCATACCTTTTGCAAATGTTTCTCAGCTCTAAGAGGCTTCATTACTACCAGAGTCTCAGCACAGATTGTATTGAAAATCATTTTTAAGTATGCCAGCATTTATGCCTGATTTCCCTGTGTGAAAAAAGGTTCCAATTTCTGCAGTGTGAATGAGCACCAGTAGCACTGTCCTGTGCTCATCCCACCTACAACATGCACATACTGGTGACAGAGTAAAACTTCACCTGTCATCCTTTTCATTTCCCAGAAGTAATTGCTGCGTTTATTTTAGCATTTAGAACTCAACAACCACTAGAGCATCCAAAAGCACAAGTCACGCTGGGATTTAAGAGCATGATAAGAATCCTGATCATCAGTGTGTTACAGTGTTCCTGCTTCTGCTGTGCAGAAGAGTTGGAAGGAAGCAATACACAAACAATCTCCTCATCATCACCTCAACAGTGTTAGCTTAATTAATGCTAACTTGGACACATCACATTCCTGGCAGGTTACTTTGGGATTTGTATTACACCTTGGTGGTGAAAGATACATTGGGATAAAATGTTGTACCCATGGCTCAATCAGCAACTTTGCTCACTAGCAGGCAGTTTGAAACTGTTTTCTGAATTTTCATTTGCAGTATTCAGAATTTGTCCAAAAGAATTCATCTCAATATTTTAAAATATATTTTAATCATTGCTCTATGATTTTTGTATGATTTTAATGCATTAAGATATAATAACTGCAGGGGAAAATTTAAGAATTGCAATCAAGCAATAAACGTTTTATCCAGAGAACATTTTAGAAACAAAACCATATGTTAATTGTGTGCTAAAACTTCTCTTAGTTAATAACTAAACTAATGCAAATAAAAACACAATTCACTGCTAGTATATCATCTAAAATTAGCTGGTTTTATAGCTTTTAACAGCAGCGAGGATGCTCCACTGATCTAAATCTGAATGCTGAACTGCTGAACTCATTTTCTGGGATAAATATAGCTGTTCTTTCGTGTTCCACTTTTCTTTGGCACTTGGATCAGTTTTGCAGTGTATAATTATACTAGTGCTGTTATATAGTGCTTTCCATCTGCATGTCTCAACACGCTTTTCAGACTTAATTAATCTGGAGTTGGAAATCCTTCATGACGTAAATGTTATTAGTCTGATTTAAGAGAGGAGGAAACACTGCCATGGAAGAGAAGAATATCCAGAAAAGCACTGAAATTAAGCCCTGTCTCCTGAAATCTATATTTTGTTGCCACCTTCCTTTGGAGACATGAAACTAATGGGCTGTTCAAGCTTAGCTTCTGGACATAGCAGGAAATACCTTGGCTTGTATCATGGGAAGTAGCTTGACACCTACCTTATCACAGAATCATAGAAAGGCGTGGATTGGAAGGGCCCTTAAAGCCCATCTAGTTTCAACCCCTTGCTATGAGAAGGGTTGCCTCCCTCCAGCTCAGGCTTTGCCTCATCCAACCTAGCCTTGAGCACCTCCAGAGATGGGGTATCCACAACTTCTCTGGGCAATCTGTTCCAGTGTCTCACCACTCTCTGAGTAAATAATTTCTTCCTACCTTGCATAGACATAGGTAAAAACCAGGTGCTAAGTAATTCACCTCTGTCTCTTTTCACCAGTACACATTCCCAGAGGCCTAACATGTACTCAGGGAGCAGACTCAGTGTGAAGGGCCATGCTGTCCCACATGTTCCCTCAAAGCATCAGTGCTTTCTTGCCCAGCACCCAGAGCAGGAAAGCAAGCTCAATTTTATCCTGTCAGAAATGGTTTCAGACTCACATCTTGCTCTCCATGGAGAATGCCTTCTCATCTTGTTTTCTGTGAAAAACAAGCCTTTTCCCACCTAGTTATTCTTTAGCAGAAAATTGACAAAATTACTTCGTGTTCTTTTTTGTATGTGTGTGTGTGAAATGTCTAGAAATCTGCCTTCAGCAGTGGTTTCTCACTGGAGGTGCCAAATTAGCTACTTCAGTAGCAAAAAGGTTTTTGATATACATATATTCTCAAAATATTTTACTAATTAAATTAATATACTTGAGAGACAGTGAAATCTCACCTATTTTGCCAATATTTTCATATCATCTGACTATCTGGGGAGCTCACATAGGAGAGAAAAGAAATTGCATTTTGATTTTTATAGGTAGCTATTTATCATATTTTTCATCCCAAAGGCTTCCCAGATGCAGCAGGAAGTTCACACCCTGAGGAGCCTGCAGAATAATGTTGCCCAGCAATTGCCATGCCCAAGGTAAGTGAAGAACTAGATACAGATAAAGCTGTTAATGCTCTACTGTGCTTGTGTGAACAAACCCAACTGAAAGACAGGGCTTATTAGTTGGAATATAGAGTCATGAAAAGGAAGGAAACCTGCATAGCAGTATACTGAGTTAAATGATGAATAAGTCATGCAGAAAGAGAGCAAAGAAATAAAATCCTTATTAGAATTCCCTAGCCTATTTTACTTATCTAGGTCACTATAAAACACTCGCTACTTCTTTGCCTGCCAAAGATCACTCTATAATGTGTATACTGTTTCAAGTGGTGTCCCCCAGGGGTCAGTGCTGGGGACCATCCTGTTTAATGTCTTCATTGACTACTTAGGTGAAGGGATTGAGTGTACCCTGAGTAAGTTTGCAGATGACACCAAGTTGGGAGGTGGTGTCGATCTGCCTGAGGGTAGGGAGGCCCTGCAGAGGGATCTGGGGATTAGCTGGATCGCTGGGCGGAGGTGAATGGGATGAGGTTTAACAAGGCCAAGTGTCGGGTCCTGCACTTTGGCCACAACAACCCCATGCAGCGCTACAGGCTTGGGGGTGAGTGGTTGGATGATTGTGAAGAGGAAAGGGACCTGGGGGTGTTGTTTGATGCTCGGCTGAACATGAGCCGACAGTGTGCCCAGGTGGCCAAGAGGGCCAACGGCATCCTGGCCTGCATTAGAAATGGTGTGGCCAGCAGGAGCAGGGAGGTGATCATCCCCCTCTACTCAGCACTGGTGAGGCCGCACCTCAAGTATTGTGTTCAGTTTTGGGCCCCTCACTACAAGAAAGACATTGAGGCCCTGGAACGTGTCCAGAGAAGGGCAATGAAACTGGTGAGGGGTCTGGAGCACAAACCTTATGAGAAGCGGCTGAGGGAGCTGGGATTGTTCAGTCTGGAGAAGAGGAGGCTCAGGGGAGACCTCACTGCACTCTACAACTTCCTGAAGGGAGGCTGTGATGTAAAAGGGTCTGGCCTCTTCTCCCAGGCAAATAGTAGGACCCAAGGAAATGGCCAGAAGTTGTACCAGAGGAGGTTTAGGTTGGACATAAGGAAGAACTTTTTCTCTCAGAGGGTGGTCAGGCACTGGAATGGCTGCTCAGGGAGGTGGTGGAGTTGCCGTCCCTGGCAGTGTTCAAGAGGCGCCTGGACGAGGAGCTACAAGAGATGGTTTAGTAGCTTGTGGTACTAATAGGAAGGGGAGGGTGGTTGGACTAGATGATCTTGCAGGTCATTTCCAACCTTGTGATTCTATGATTCTATGATTCTATGTGTAGAAAGACACAACAAAGTAAAATCACTTCTAACAAGAATGGCATAATGAGTTCTGTGTACCTATGTAGTTACGTAGCATTCATAGCAAAGAAGTACATGCGTAATATGAAAAATGAATGCAGCATCCACCTTTTTTCTCACCCAGAAAAGTATTCCACCTTTACACCATCTTGCTTTTATCAAGCAGTACAGAAACTAAGAATCACAGAATAGTTAGAGTTGGGAGGGCCATCTAGTCCAACTGCCCTGCAATGAACAAGGACACTTACAGCTAGATCAGGCTGCTCAGAGCCTGGTCCAGCCTGACCTTGAATGTCTTCTGGGCATCCACCATATCTCTGGACAATTCGTTAGAGTGCTTCATTACCCTTATCATAGGAGGAAAAAAAAAAAAAACACCAAAAAAATACTTACATCCAATCTAAATTTCTCCTCTCTTGGTTTGAAACCATTTTCTGCTGCCCTATCACAATATCTGTTAAGAATCTGTTCCCTTTCTCTTTTAGTTACTGAAAAGCTGCTCTCAAGTCTCCCTGGAGCCTTCTCTTCTACAGGCTGAACACCCCACCTCTCTCACCCTGTCATCACAGGGGAGTTGTTCTATCACTTGGATCATTTTTGTGGTCATCCTTTGGACGTGACCCAGGAAGTCCATTTACTCCGTTCCTGTACTAAAGATGATGAGGACAGACTGAGAGAGTTAGGTCTCTTTCAGATACTGAAAGTGACTTTTCAGTATCTGAAGGGGACCTACAGGAAACCTGGGCAAGGATATTTTATAAGAGCATGTAGTGAAGGATAAATGGTTTTAAACTGTTAGACGGTAGATTTAGACTTGATATTAGGAAGAAATTATTTACTGTGAGAGTGGTGAGACTCTTGAACAGGTTGCTCAGCAAAGCTGTGGATGGACCCTCCCTGGAAGCACTCAAGGCCAGGCTGGATGGGGCTTTGAGCAACCTGGTCCAGAGATGTGTCCCTGCCCATAGCAGGGGAGTTGAACTATATGATCTTAAAGGTCCCTTCCAACTCAAAACATTCTATGATGACTCCACATCTGGACACAGAATTAATCTGTTTCCATCTGCATTTGCTTCCACACAGCAGGAATTCTTAAATCTTCCTCCTTAGATACAACTATATAAGGACACACCTGCAAGTTGGGATCAATTATTTCCCAATGCCTTTGGGAAAGCTCTCTCAGCTGTTTCTCCAAATCACAGTCCTAGGCAAGAGTTAGGGATAGCTCTGATGTCCAGATAGAAGTTGATTCCTTGAGGATGTTGTTTCAGACATGTACAAATAAGCCATTTTTGAGCGTTGTAACCAATATATAACCACAGTTTCACGTCTGATCTTCTCTTTGCTATTACTGCTTACATCAAGTGCAGATGTTTAACTATCAATCATTCAGATTCCTGGATTAGCATTTAAATGCCTGAATGTGATAGCGTCACATGAATACAAGAAAAGGGATGAGAAAACTGAGTACACTGATAGATGCCCTCAATTTAGTGCCCCATAGCTTAACCTTTGACTTCTGTTGGGCATTTACACATATAACATTCCTCCCTCATAGCTGTACAAGTGATTGTTAGTGACAAAGATTAATCTGATTACTGGCATAGTGAAAGCATGGAGAAGCACTCCGAGATACACAGTGTTTAATGATGTATATGGCATGCCAGAGAAGCTATATAATTTACTGGGAAAGACACAAGGAAAAAGTGCTCTACTTCTCTCTAGGAATAAAAAGAACAAATCTGCTTATTTCCTTGACCACTCTTCTTTCTCCAACTATGAATTCTGCTACAGCAAAATTTGTGTTGCTCTAAAATATGTGCTTTAATAGTGAGGGTTATACTTGTAAAAAGCTTCAATTCCACTGGCATTCTGGCATCACACATTTGGGACTAACGTGTAATTTGCTACAAGCATAGCTCATGGATGAAATGTTGTTAGTAGTACTCTGAGCAATTTATGCATGTTTCAGGACTAATGCAAGTTATCTACACAACAGATTTGAGGTAGATTCTGATATATTTCAAATTGTTCATACACTTCTGAGCACTACAGACACTCATGAGCACAAAGAGCACATTCAATGTTAACACAGTGATAGAAACAAAAATAGTTTGTCTGAACCTTGTTGAAAGCTGGAAAAGAAATAGCTGCTGAGTCCTTGGTGGAAGGCAACCAATAACACAGCAGTCTTGCAGGACTCTGCCTGTAGACTCCAAGAAATGAGCTACAGAACCCAGGGGAAGGTACAAAGCATCATTCAAGCCTGCCCAATTAGACCAGTCTTCAAGGATTTTATCAAAGCGTCACATTTTTAAAGGAGCAAACAGAACCTCAGGTACTATAAATTACTCTTGTCACTTCAATTCCACCATCTATTTAAACCTATTTACACCATTTGCTTTGGTGAGCAAAGCAGAAATTGACCCAAGAAGAGATATTACACTGTATTTGTAGATTAAAACCTCTTGTTTTCAGGAAAGAATTGGGTCTGCAATGCACAACACATTTTGCCTCTGATCTAGCTTAGATGGCCAGGTTTAAATATCCAATAGCATTAAATCACTACATAAACCAGAGCTACAGAGCAACCATCACAGATATGGGACATAACAGATATTTACTATTCTCAGTAACACGTTTGTTTAAATTCAATATTAAGCTGGGAAAATGATAATCTGTGATTCCAACAGAAGTAATAAATACATTGGTTTTATATTCACAATCATAGCAAATAGAAATTTCCATTGCAGAGAAATCATGTCTTCTAATGACCAATACAAACTTACTGCTAATTCTGACAGTATCCATTACAGATCTGCTAAAGTGTTGTTATCCAAGGATTAAGTCTTGCTTGATAGTGTGAGCATGAACAAATGTTATGGGATCAAAAGAGTACCAGGAATATTTCCTTCCCAGAGTTCAAACTATTTGCTTTTAAAGAAAAAAGACAAACAAGTGTTAACTGAAAAGGCAGAGAAGGTATTCCTAAGTGCTCTGTTTTGGATGAAAATTCATGACCACTATTTCTATATCAAATTAATGCATTAATGTTGTAGGACAGGTTGACTGTATTGAGGTCAAACCACAATGTGAATTGTTCGGAATTTTTTTCTGCTTATTATTGACATATGTACTTTCTGATAGTCTCCATAAGCTTTTTGAAGGCATATTTTCCTCCATGTGATGTTCTCATCATCCCTATCACATCACAGGAGACACAGGGAGTAACTGGTAGACTAGCTACTTTAAAGAATTCATTGTCATGTTAGATTTCACTTCTCAATTGACCTCAAGCACAATTACTGTGATGAATTTCTTTGTGAATCTGCAGTTTCAGTTAGGCACTTGTATTTAGAAATGCTGATAAAGAGATTCCTTCTATAAAGAAAAGGCAAAACATTTTGGGTAGAGTAGTAGTATGAATAACAATATTTCCACTGTTCTATAGGTTTCAAAGACAGAAGGAAAGATTTCAGCTGGAGCAAAAGAACATAATGGGGAACAAATGAAGAGAAGAAATACAGAGGAGTTTGGACAATGATATCTCAGAGCTAGCCCAGAAACCTAATGCAGGAGGCTTTTAATAAGCAGTGGCACAGCCAAGGGTTGGTGGCACATTTTTTCCTTAACCAGAAGGGTGATTTTCCTTAAGCAGAAGGGTGATGCTGCAGAAATCTCACCACGTAGCCTGACACACACCTGCGAACATCAGCTTGTGAGCACACACACAGCTACTATTTCTTACAGTATATATACTAGCATTGCATATTGTACCAAATTAGAAACTATTGTGTAGGGAATTTTTTTCAGCCTCTCTGCTTTTCTGATCATAGATCCTCCTGCAATTAACTTTTTTTTTTTTTTTTTTTTTCTGGAAGAACGCACTAGTATAGGGGCACATTTACTCAAAAAAAAAAAAAAAAAAAAAAAAAAAAAAAAAAAATACCCACTAAATCGAGTCTGAAACCTTTACACTGTAGATACTGTAGATGTGGACCATCAGTCAACTCTAGTGCACTTCCTAGCTGAGGCAGACTTAACCTTCAGAAACTTTCAGGGAGGCATCATAGAAAAGCATAGGTTGCAATAGACCTCTGGAGATAATCTGGTCCATCCTTGGTTTGAAGACACAGCATTAGGCTAGGTTATCCAGCACCCTGTCAAGCTAAGTCTCCCTCCATGGAAGGAGATATCAGCACATTTCCAGGTGACTTGAATTTCACACGGTAAAGAATTTTTTTCTTATATTCAGACAAAAATTACCCTAAAGCAGTTTGTACCCATTGCCACTTCAGCTTATTACCATGTATCCCTGTGAAGAGATAATCTGCACTTCCTCCTTAACTGAACTTTACGTATTGAAAGCATGTGATTAGATGCCACTAAGCTCTCTCTTCTCTTTAGGCAAACCTAACTCCTTAAACTTTTCTTCATAAATCAGTTCTGAACAAAGGACTATGATCTCCATTTCTGGATGACTGGTGAACTGCTGTCAGGTTTACCAAGTCATCTTGTTCCCTTTACAAGTCATGAAAATACATTAGTGCTCTTCCAGACTCTTGCCATCTCTCCATTATTTAGAAGCATATTAAAAATGAATAACACCAGACTACACATTATCTCAGCCTAAGGTGATTGTTAAGATTCTTTGATATGTATGTATGTATATTATTTTCAAGAAATTTATGTTTCCTATTGTTTATTCTTTTAGTTTAATTGTTAATTAGTGTTTTATTGCTTTCTTGTCAGAGGAGTTCACACAGCAGCTATTTTGATTAACGTTGACAAGTTAATTTCTACTGTCAATATTCTGAAGAACTGGAGTCAACCTAGAAAGTTGCTAAAGCTTATTCAGTAAGCAGCCAAAAATACAGGAATCATGCATCTAGGAAGAAATTGGGCAGGAGAGAAGCCTAATCTATAGCCTAAGGCACCTTTGACAACAGAGACTCGCATCTATGCAGTCAGCTAAGCTGAGACAAAGAAGACAGAGTAGACGCAAAATGAGCAGTCTGTAAGCCTGTATACTGTTTTTCTTCCTGAAATTTGGAAACACGCATTCTAATGAAGAGTAAGTGGGAGTCTCTTGGATTAGTCTACCAAAATCAGGCTCTAAAATTCTGCCTAGTAACATCTGCAGCACATATGCTTTCCTGCAGGTCTGCCATGCACCCTGCTATCTTCTACACCTGTAGTCATGGATTTTTCTTCTGTATCCATCTTGTACAAGATTTTATTGATATCTTTAATCAGTTATTTTATTTTCAGTTTCTAAACAAACGCCTTTCCAGGGTCACGTATTACAAAGTTTCAGATGCAAAGTCCCCAGTTAGCAGCAATGAGCTTTTTTTGTATCTGTTTTGCAGTATCTGGAGGCACCAAAGCAGTTTCAGTCAAAAGCAGAACAAATCACAGAATCACATGGAATTGTAGGGGTTGGAAGGGACCTCCAGAGATCATCGAGTCCAACTCCCTGCCAAAGCAGGTTCCCTACAGCAGGTCGCACAGGTAGGCATCCAGGCAGGTCTTGAACATCTCCAGAGAAGGAGACTCCACAACCTCCCTGGGCAACCTGTTCCAGTGCTCCGTCACCTCACCGTAAAGAAGTTCTTGCACACATTTGTGCAGAACTTCCTATGCTGCAGTTTCCGGCCATTTCCCCTTGTCCTGTCTCCACTATAAATACATAACAAATGACATCGCCAACTATGAGGAGCTTACTATCTCACAAAATCAGGTAAAAATGCATATAATTAGTCATTTTTTCAGTAATACAAATTGATTAAGTTGTTTGGCTTAACCACATAACACGAGAAAAGTGACTTTAAATTAATCTACAGACGTCTTCACAAGAAGATTTTTGTTCCTCCACACGAAATCTTTAGTCACTGATTTTCCATTTCTATTACTCCCATTGAAGTTTGCTTTTCTGAGTGAGGACAGCGAATCTATTACAGTATTTCAAAAACAATCCCTCCTTATGCTGGTACGGCACATTGCTGAGGCTCAGCTGTTGAGTGCCTTTACAAATAATGGTCTCTAAGTGTTCTCATTCCTGAAACAGTAATTACACTATTTTAAAGTGCAGCTTAGAGAGATTGGAAAATAATTTCATAGACTTTAAGGATTGTATTGGGGGGGGGGCGTCGGCCCCAAGTAATTTTATTTTAAAAACCTAACTGATAGCAGTAGTTATGTGAAGTAGGAATTTTATCTTCAATTCATATCACTCCATCCTAGAAATGGAGCCACTGAAAACAAGAAAATTAATTACACCGAATCAAGCAGACAAATTTAAAAGACTCAATAAATTCACTCCAGTAGTTGATACGGCAAACAGAATATAGTAATGAAGAAACATGAGAACTGCTCCAAAAGTAATGCCTCCTATTTTTTGATGATGGCCCACAAAATCAGAGGCAGATGGCAGTGCTATGACAGTAGAAACTGAATCTTTCTGCCAATTTTCCATTACACTCTGTTGCTGCATGACAGATGGCAGGAGAGAGGTAGTCTGACAGAATGGCATCTGACACAGAAATGCATACAAAGCAAAGGTATGTCACTGGATTCCTCCATACAGAAAAAACTGCACCTATGTTCATCAATGCTCACTGAACATTTATGGAGATCAAAGAATGGATATGAGAACAGTGAGAAGTAGCTGGTGAGTTTCAGCAGTGAGGACAGCAACATGAAATACAATTCACATTCCAAACATCTATGCACAGCTGTTACATCACAAAATGAAGAGTGTCTTGATCAGCTCATCCACACTAATCAGTGGTTTATAATTAGAGAATTGTTTACAGAGATGAATATCAGCTTCAATGCACTGGAAACGATGGTGGCAACATTGGAACATCACAAACTTTGTGTCAGGTGGATTGCAAGAATGTTCTCTCAGGAACAGAAAGACCATCTTATGCAAGTTTGTCAGGATCTATTGAGCCTATATGAAGCTGAAGGTGACAGTTTCCTGGATTGCATAATTATCATTGACAAGATGTGGTCTTATCACCATGAGCTGAAGTCAAAATGGCAGACCATGGAGTGGCAAAGTGTGAATTCCTCATCAAAGAAACAGTTCAAAACACATCCCTCAGCAGGTAAAGTGAAAAAGCATAGCTAATAGCAGTGATTATATTGAAAACCAGTGTTTTCTACCTGAGAATGTGCTCTATCAAATAAGTGTTATCGTGCTCTTTGCATCTGTTGTAGTTTCCATGGAAATAAATAGAAGGTATTACTTTTAGAGACACCTATGTATTTTCTGCCAAAATCTTCATAGTCCTGGCCTGTGAAAAAAAAAAAAAAAACACTGGTGGCTTTTTTCTGAAGTATTATTACTAATATCAAAATGACTAAAGAAAATTTAAAAAGTATTATCCTGCTCCATATGTGGTTAGTACAAAGGAAGAGCTAAATGGCACACTGCAAGGGCATACTTCAGCAAAAGCAGTTTTTGAGCACAGCTGCTTAGAGGTAACTGTTTCAAACAGAATGCAGTATAGTAAAGCCTCCAGATCCTCAAGAAGAGAAGAAAGAACTTAGTATTTGAGGCTGATGCAATAAATACAAATAGTCTTATTTTCACTTTCTGTTGCAAGAAAAGCCTCTGACCACATCTCATTACAGCTTAAGGCATTTTCACTGTCCTCTCTTGTAAGGATGGGGGGAGCAGATCCACCTCCTGCCAGCAAGAGAGCAGAGAGCTCAGCAGTAGTGTGAAACAGCATCCTTAACACCACAGCAGGTAAATGGGGATAACTGTGCATGCCCATCTCACAGTGGCCTGGGAGGACAGATATAATAGTGAGGCTAAAATACAAAGAAATGTGAAATCTCAACACTTCTTGGGGAAATTGTTTCTGAGAAGAACAGATTTCTCTTCCAAGATATATTATCTTTAGTTTGAATCTTCACCATTGTATTCCCATTCCCATTATTCTGGTTACACCCGATGATATTACCCTGAACATGTTCCTGCAGTTTCAGCTACGAGCTCCAATATATCCCCACATCTTAACTCCATTGTGAAAATATAGTTTAGCTCAAGTACTTAGTATAGACTTCAAAAACTCTGCTCTGAAATTAACCTCTTCTCAATTTTGTGTTCATATATGTATTTTTTTGATTTATTTCAGTTCTCGATACTTTAGCAAGCCCAGAAATCTACATAATGCATTTCTTGTCCATGTCTAAGTACCAGTGATGTGTTTCTATTATAAGACTGTAAACAGGATTTGTTACCTGCTTTTTTTCACTATAAAGAAAGACTCTGTCACCTGGGCATTACCTACATTGTAATTCAGAATATTAGTCATTACATTTACCAACTTACATTTTGCTGAGCTAACTATTTTTTATTTTGTATGTATTGGTTTTGTTCTGTCAAGTTTCTTCCTGTCCCTTTGTGGTTTTGTGCCTTCAATGGTACTTGCAACCAAGCACTGTATCACATGCAAATTTAATGAACATGCTGACAATCTCCTTCTTACAGATCATTAATGATGATGTTAATCCAGGCCAAAACTTAAAATCTCCCCCATGATAGTTCATTAGACTCCTCTCCACAGTCTAACATACCTGGCCAAATTTACTCCTGATGTCACAACAAAAGATAATTCAATGAATTTTAAAAGCTTGCGCCAATGTACATAAGCAATGAATCTGGCCCATTACCTTTCATTATTAGCCTTTGTTTGTAGTCATGCACTTATTTTACAGTGGCATGAAAATAAATAAAGCTAGTTGGAATTAGTTTTGCAACTAAGGCTTCATGTAACAGTATCTGGCACATCAGTAAAGCATGTGCACTACTATTGCTTCTTACTGATCCTGTCAGTCTCACTAAATATATATAGATATAGATATCAAGACCATTTGTAAGAGATATTTCTATTAGGAATTACAAGTCTTGGTTATACTTACCTCATTCCATGCATAGCAAACCTGCTGCCATCACCCAAAATCTATAGCATCAGGTAGCCACTTTGATGATATCTATGCAAGTCTACAGCATTTTTGTGACTTTGGGTGATGTCATATTCCCAGTGGCTGCAAAAATATTTTTAAAAAGAAACTGAAGAATCTTAGATGACTAACATGGTACTTTATGGATTTGCACCACCAAAATAGGGAAGAAGTATGATGCACATACTGATGCAGAGGACAGAAAGAAATGCACAAGGCATTTGTGTTCCAAAGAAGGAATTGTAGAAGAATATCACACAAATCAGCTCCCACGTGAGAAGCACTTAAGCATTTCATAATGGACCTCTTGTATTGGAAGGAAAGCTGGCATGGGATAACAAGATTCATTCTTTACATACCAAGCTCAGCTATTATCAATGTCATTGCCATCAGCAGTAGATGGCTGAGTACCTCTTCATGGTTCCAAGCTCAGAGCCTCCTAAGGACACTCAGTCACCACCACGCCTGGCAAGTGCCCTGGACAGTTAGTTAAAAACCGCTGTCAGAGAAGAATGAGAGTGAAGCCATGCTCTATCTTTCTCTTTCAAGTGTTTCCAGTTTGTAGAAAATCTCATTTATATTGTGCCCAAGGAAGCAATGAAGAGGGAGTAAACACAATCCTGAAGCGAGCTCCTCCAGCTGAGGGGCTGGAGACCTTCCTGCTTTCTGCATATTGTTCAAATGTCCACTTTATGTATGACATTGCCATGATTAATACAAAATTGAACAGAAACCCAATTGCACAGAGTCTAACTGGTTTAATATCTTCTCTGCCTTCAGTAATTTGCCATTCAAGCCCTTACAGAGCAACATGGTATTGTTTGGTTTTTTTTTTGTTTTTTTTTTTTTTTTTTTTTTTTGCTTTGTTTTGTTTTGTTTTCCCTTTAAAAACCTGTTTGCCACCCTTGTCCATAACCTGAAGATATTCCCACTGATCTGCAGCCATGAGCTCCAGCCTAGCTGCAGATCCACCTTCTTCCTCCAACATCAGAGCTTCATGGTTTCTACTTCTATTTCTTAAGGCTAGTCTTGCCACATTTAGCCAGTGATGATTGGTTGAAGCCCTTTGAGGAAGCAGTTGGAAATGTTCTGCTGCCCTGGAATGAGCATGTATTGCAAAGACCAAGTGATGTATAAAATTCAGTGGAAGAAGATGACAACATATTGTAAGCACTATAAAAAAGAAAAGTGATTTTATCCAACAGTCAGTGTAGCAGGAAAACAAATCAACTCTGTACATCAAACATGTGATGAGATTGAAAATATCTTTAAACTATCAATCTAAAAAAGTAACACTGTGTTTATTGATCTATCTCTCCAGCTCTCTCCACGTACTGCTTTTCGGTTTACTTGTTCTATTGACCCTACAAAATCTAGCCTAGGCCAAGACCAGCAGTGACCAAAAGATAAAATGTAATATTTTAAAAGTCCTTTTTTTTTTTTTTTTTTCTTCTTAAAGAAAAGCATTTTAGCCATTGTCTATCACAGAAGGCACAAAATGTGTTGGGGCTGTAAATTGAGCTACCTTTCACAGAAATTCAGGGTAAGTATTTCATGTTGTTAATAAGGAGGTAGTTATTCAATATGAAGTGAAATTCAGAATAGATTTGTAAATAGAAGAACTAGCTGCAATTCTGAGCAGCCACAGTATCCCAGTTTCAATTAAAAGAGGTTAAGTTCTGAAGCACAGAGTTTCACTAACTGCCAATTAGATACACTGCCAGAGGGAAAAGGAAAATGAGGAATGAGATGTAAAGCATTACCCATGCAAAGCTTAACCATTGTTACATACAGACATTCATTCCTTGTGCAATGAAATGATACACATTGAAGTGCAAAGCTGCTGTCCAGCCCAGTTGTAATTATTTAGTGGGCTGTGAGGTTTTGTTTGCTAAATATAAAAAGGAATAGAAAACTTACCAAAAAAAAGAAAAGAAAAGAAAAGAAAAGAAAAGAAAAGAAAAGAAAAGAAAGAAAGAAAAAAAGGTATTTCTTATCCCCAGTCACAAATTCCATAAGATGTATACGCAATGGGAACTGCCTCTTTTTCTTTCTTTTTCTTTTCTTTTTTTTTTTTTTTCCCGCACAGTTTCTATATATATATTTTTTAAATCATTACATAAAGTTTTAGAGGTTGATTTGCTAATCAATTATCTCACTGGTCTGTTAGTAGCACAACAACCCTTATTTCACCCCAACAGTTATGCAACTGTTTACTTGGAGACAATGCAGACAGGGATATGGATTTTTTATATGACTAGTCTGTCTAGTTTCTAGTATTTTTTATAATTATTGTCTTCTCTGTTAATGAGTGCAGGATTTATCCCTAAATACTCAGCCTTGTTTTTCACATTCAGATTAACCACCAATTAGTGCTAATTGGACCTGGCAAGATTTCTGTTGATGGACACATATGTACAGTGAGACAGAATGAGAGAGCTAATTAATTTTGGATAGGTCACTCCTGGCTGTCAATTTTTCTTTAAACTCTAGGCGTGTGCATATAACTCTTACTTCAAATCAAATTCTTTGGAAAGTATTCACTCTCAAATGTAAAATTGGGAAGCACAATTAAGTGGCCATAGCTAAATCCGAATATTGAGTTTTCTATGCATAGATGGGTCTAGTTGCCAGATGGGATCCTTGTTCTTGTATATCTACAATGCAAGTCTCTGATTGTAGATGAAACTCTTCTAGCGTGCTGGTAATTCCTTTCATTTCTCAGTTCCTCTGCAGGCTGTTGCAGCATTTGAACTGAAAAGACTTCAGGGGAATGTTTAAACCGAAAAATGCAGTGAGAAGGGAAAAGGCCCTAATTAATAGTTTGATAGATTCTGTACAAATATTTCTATTAGGATACGGCTTTAAGAGCCTCAACACAAACCTGAAAATTGACAGTTAATCACAGAATCACAGAATTGTAGGGGTTGGAAGGAACCTCCAGAGATCATCAAGTCCAACCCCCCTGCCAAAGCAGGTTTCCTGCACCAAATGCACTTACACTTAATACAAGTGAAAGAACTAATATGCCCAGACCTCTAAGACCCCATAATAATTTTAAATAAAGTATAAGATGTAGCCGGTCCCCTATTATTGAAGAATTGTAGGAGCTGTTTTACGAGAAGGCACCTCTAGTTCCCTAGATCTCTTGTTAGTACATTTTTAGATGTGTTTCTCCCATGCTAAATTGCCCCAATCTATGCCTACATTCTGTTCAAGTGGTCTTCAATCTTTCTGTATATGTTTTCTTCCAGTGAAACATTAAAATATTTTTTAAGGACAAGTGAGATGTCCTAAAGTCTTTAAAACTTTCCCAATACAGTAATTGAAGGACATTTCTAACTTTAAAGGAGAATGATTATCACTAAAGGCCATAAAGACACCTTGGAAAAACAAACAAACAAACAAACAAACAAATCAATCTATAGAATGATGTTAATTGATTGTTGTTTTTTCAGCCTTGTATTTTGCAGCCTATAAAATATAACTTATGTCCAAAGAGACATTGCATACTAATTTTAACAGCTTTCAGAAAGTAGTGAAGCTACAGTATTAACTGCCACAAATGTTAAAGAAATAATGGCAATAAAATGCAATTTAAAATGGTATCATCTACATCTTATAATATTTTGGAGTGCATATCTTCTCATAATCAACCACATCAGTAGATAAATAGACTTACTTCTGGAATCTAGCGTGTTAAATACGAAAAGTCTGAAGACTCATATAACACTCAAATACGTCCTAGTAAGAAGGAAAAAAAAAATTGTGCATTTGTAAATCAAAGAACAGGTTTCAGTTCTGTGGTAATTTAAATCCTGCTAATTTTGACTTGATAGAGGATATATGTGGAAGTCTTGGATTTCCTCTCCTGTGAACACCCTGCATTGCTTCAGTGTTCTACGTAAAACAGTCATGATTACTTTAGTCCAGAATGCTGCCCAGACTTTTCCAGTGAAAAAAAAGTAACTTTATCGTTGATCAAAAGGTTGTGGGATTTTTTTGTTTGTTTTTGTTTTTGTTTTTGTTTTTGTGTGTGTGTGGTTTTAAGTGTTGATTTTCATTGGTTTAAATAGGAAAATGCCAAAATAGTTCCTTTCACTTGTCTTCCTCCACTGCTGTATTTTATTTCGTTCTTGATTTTATCATCAAATAAAACATACCAAAGGTTCTGAAACTTTAATTTTAATTCTATGAAATTTTTAAGGCTGCAGTTAGTCTGTGAATACAAATAGAAAAATATTGTTCTTTTCATCAGCTCCAACCATGCATACCGCAGACATAAAAATATAAAACTACTGAGCCTCATAATTTTCTCCTCTTTCTCTAACAGGAAAGATGAAATTATATTTTGCTGTTCAGTCAGTGCAGATACCAAGCTGACAACATTGTCTTATTTAAGATCATGTATCAACAGAGATGATGATGAGTCATACACCCTACAGAATTTACAGAGTAAAACTGATATGCATGCATTACAGAAGATGACATGAAATGCAACAAATTGTACTGTTGAGTGATGAAAACGTGACCTGTGTTTAGGTTTAATTTATTTTTTTATCTCAAGTATGTCACTCTTCCTGACAGAAATGAAAACAAAAAGACCACAATTCTTTTTTCCTCCAAAAAGTATTTCCTCGTTTATGTTTTATTTTTTATGTATTTTTATATCAGTTAACCTTAACTCAACAATAAAGTTAAACCAGAATATATTTCTCTGGATATATAAAACTCCTGGATAAAATACAGCTCACCCTTGATTTAGCCTCTGCTTCACTGTAACTTTATAAATCTAGACCATTAGGGTGGGACAGGAGATCTATTCCATCTCACGTTTTTGCCAGAGGTCATTTCACAGTCAAAGAAAGAGATATGCTACTAAAGACCTTTTGAAGGAAATTCAGTTTATGACTTAATTTGATTTCCTTCTTTTCACTGGCTGCACCATAATCTCTAGAGAGCTGAGAACTCTGCCTATTTGAACTGTGTTGATTCGTACAGAGTTTGCCTTGCTGCTTATTTGGGATCCTACTTGCCAAGAGACAGGAGACGGTAGGAGAAGTCCTATGACTGTGCTCTTTTG
Organism: Lagopus leucura; assembly: GCF_019238085.1. Classification (NCBI taxonomy): domain Eukaryota; kingdom Metazoa; phylum Chordata; class Aves; order Galliformes; family Phasianidae; genus Lagopus; species Lagopus leucura. The sequence goes on along the minus strand of NW_024962265.1, from coordinate 9,205,987 downwards.
CACTGGCTACAGCATATCCTAAGTAAAGGCATTTTCCATTTTTGCTATTGTGGATGCGAAGAGCTGAAGGTACACATTCCAGAGACATGCAAGGCAGCTCAAGCAAAACCAGGCAAACAAGAATCCAGTTTTAACTTAAATCTTATGTTATACGCCCACGAGGGAAGATCTGTGGGATCAAAAAGCTTTCCACATTTTTTTCATTCAAACTAATAAAAGGCACTGAACTTCTTCAAAATCTCTTTAGAATTTGCTTTAGTAGGCAACAAATAACCATGGCTATTGAAAAGAAACACTCATGCCCAGAGAGGCTGTGGAGTCTCCACCTTGGAGTTTTACAAAAACTGCCTAGACATAGTCCTAAATCACCCAGTTCCAATCCCACTGCCACTGGGGAGAGTGTGGGAAGTAAATTTTAGATCACTATATCTGGTTGGCCAAAGCCTATCCAACTGGGCCTTGAATATTTCCAGGAATAGAGTATCCACAGTTTCAGGACAACCTGTTCCAGTGCCTAACCACCCTGATGGTGAAGAATTTCTCATATGTAATCTAAACCTGTCTGGTTTGAAAACATTACTCCTTGTTCCATCTATCCTCATTTCATAGCTATTAAGGGATTGTTTATTATATTTTTTTCTCACCATCAACTAAGTAGTAATAAAATTGGAAAGCCTTCAAATCAAAGGTAAATTTCCAGAGAATACTGGAAATTGAGAAGCTTCTCCACCCACTCCATCCCACCCTCCTCGTGGAATGGTGATCTTGGTAGGCATCTCATAGAACTGCAACCATATCAGCAGTCATCTGTGCCTCAGGTGCATATATACTCATAGCTGATATCAGATGGTGACCATCTGATGTTTCTGCTTAAGAAATAACACTGCTTTGCTTATTTTGTACCTTCTTTAACACATATTGTTTTTCAGTCTCACATATACATAGTGCCTTGCAGAAACTGCAAGATTTCACATTTTTCTTCTGCTTAAAGTGTGTTGACTCTCATGCTGGTCTGTTTTTGTGTTTGTTTGTTGGTTTTTTTTTTTCCTATAAAATCAAAGTCTCTGACAATACCTGCAAGCTCTGACTATTCAAATGAAATTCATTAATATCTTCCAGCAAAAGTAGTCTCCCTTATTCCATTCCACTTGGGATATGAAGAAAAACCTAATATATAATGTAACCTGAACAATAAATGACAGCTACAAGGAATAAACAAATAAGTAAGATAGACAAAAGGCTCACTAAAGCAGGTGAAACATGCTTCTACTACCTATGAAGATGATTTTTTTTCTCCCATGCTTAACATACACAGCAAGAACATCTTGCTGTAAATGACTCAACTCAATAATCCTGGTGAGTTCCTGATATACACGCTCCAGATGCCTTCAGGTAGTGTAGGAAAACCTTGGGAAATAAAAAAAATTATCTCCTAGGCAAAAACTCTATAAAAATGAAATGCTTAGTGAAAGGCAGTAATATGTTACTTTACTAGCACTTTTCATTCTGAAAAGTCACAAAGGCTTTAAAAGAGAAATGTCTGAAAACAAAATGTAACAAAACAGATGTCACAGCAAAATTAAGGCTCCACAGGCAAATACTCAAAAGGCCTAAAATGCCAAGCTAAGTTGAAATATGTCAGTTTACAAATACCCTCAGTGAAATACCTCAGATGCATAATACATTTTCACTCAACACCTAATTAGCAATTGGCACTCACTGCACCAAATTAACACTGAACTAAGCCCTTGGCATAATTCCAAAAGTTATCAGGTATTCCTGTGCAGATATTTACATGGTTCAACAGAAATATCCTAATAACCCTTGCTGGGAGGCAGTAAAGTAGTATTCTGCCAGCTGATGAAAACCTAAACTAAGCTGCTTGCCCAAAATGAAATAGGAAACCGTAAGAAATTTGCAGCTGAGGGCACCAGTAAAATCCAAAATTTTCCATCAACATACATGGGCATCCTTTTTTTTATCTCATCCTTTGAAAGCACTGCCACTCACAATACCGGGATACTAATTATATGGACAGTGGACACTGACGTGTCCCACATGGGAAGAGCACCTAGATTGGTGAAGGTGTCTGCATCTGAATGGGCATGATACAATGACTGCATCATTGAGTCTGAGTCCTGGCTCAGCACAGGTCCACTAAATGGAATTCCTACTCATGGTCACTGACTCCTGCTCATGGTCTCTGATCCCAGCCTCAGGTTTGGCTCTTCACTAAACAAGCCTTCATACACTGTCCGAGGGATCACACAGGGGAAGGACATTCCCTGAAGTGCATGATAGCAGTGCTCAGCACAAATGCTGTTGTGGCACATATTAATAGCCTGTGACAAGATCCACTTCTCACAATAAAATTGTGATCAATGGAAATTAAATTAAGGATGAACCAAAGCAGTATTGTTTTGCTGAGTCCGGAACTGAGAGCTGCAGTGGGACAGCCCACTGAAGTCTGCATCAGCAAGGAAGGACTTATCCCTACAAAAGCATTTGCATTATCTCTCCAAAGCTGTTTCAAGTTACATTCTGAAATTTAAAATTAACCTTACAGAGGTATAAGCAATATTAGAATAAACATTTTTTCTACTCATCAAAAAAATTTCAACTTCAAGCATTTAGAAATCAGAACAGAACTAAATGTTTTGATTAATTTTATTTTGTTGCTGATTTACTGATTTTTATTTTTTTTTTTAATTTAAAGTGCTCACTAGTTCAAGAATGATCCACAGGGGTTTTGCATACATCGGTAATGCAAGTACCAATGTCACTACATAGAATTTTACACTCAGTCTTTCACATTTCAGTTGCGTGTGCTATGGATCTTATTATAGAACGTGCATTCCTTTTCTGTTTTCTAGAATAAATGTTCCCCATTTCCCCTCATAATAATACCTTTCCTTTTATAGAGAGACACAAAAGGCATAAAAAATACAGTCCAACTTACAACTGAAAAACAATCATTATGATTAGTAATAGCATGAAAACTGTTGTTGGATTTTGGAGATTTCTCTAACCAGAATTGAAATATAAAGCCAAGGTATAAAAAAAGTTACCAAAAAAAAAAAAAAAAAGAAGAAGATAATTTTAACTTATAGTCACTTGCAATTACTATTTTGGTATTTTTGATGCTGTCTTTTCTAAGCATAGGGTCTGACAACTAAAAATAATTCTGCAGAAACAGAAGGAGATAAGGATGATCATCTGCCTGTACAGTATGTAAAATCTAAATACTATAATCTGATAATACTGGATTTTTATTATTGGATTATTATGTATAATTCAAATGAGCTGATCTCCTTCCATGAAGTCCTATGTCCTCTCAGCATCCAATTCAATTACAGTCCAGATTGTAACTTTTTTTTTTTTTTTTTTTTTTTTCCTTTATACTGGCTATGCCAGATCACACCAGCTTTCTTGGTTTCTATAATGATTTCATTCAGAGATTCAAATGACTAAGGTAAATCATTAAAAAAAAAAAAATAAAAAAATCTTCTTTCTTCTTTCATTTACTGGTACATTTTCTGTCCTTTGGCTTGTGTCCTTTGTCTCTTGAAGCATTACTATGCCCCACCAGAAAGAGAATGGATCTACCTTCTCTCTTCCTTGTATCCCCCATTAGGTAGTGGCAGACAGTATTAACGTCCCCTATTAGATTTTTCTTATTAAAGCTGAACAAAACAAGTTATCTCAGCTCTCCTTGAACCTTATCTGCTTCAGGTTAAGTTTAGATTGCTTTTTGATTTATTTTGTTTCATATTTCATAATGGCCATATTATGCATATATTACACACACAGAAGCACACTCCCATATATTATAAGGATATCTTTATGAACACAGTCCCAGGCATCCTGGTCTAAGTGTCCTTCCTTAAGCAGAGACATTGGACAAGATGGCCTCCAGAGGACTCCTTTGATTTCAACCATTCTGTGATTATGTATGAGGGTGAGAAAACACTGGAAAGAGCTGTCCAGGCAGGCTGTGGAGTCTCTTGCAACAAACTCAACTTCATGCTTTCCTGTACAACCTACCCTAGGGAAATTGCTCTATTAGGGAGATTGGTCTAGACAGTGGCCCAAAGTGAGACTAATTTGCACATCATGCTGGCACAGAGCATCAGCATGGTTCAGAAGTTATTCTGTGTCACTACATTTGGTGTCTCATTTCTGCAGCTACAACTGAGAAAATATGCAGTTGAACTACAGAACATTCTAGGTTCCCAGCAAGGTTTGGCACTGTGCACAAGGCAGCATGCTGGCACAGCGCCGACAGCAGACTATGTTTAACAACTAATGATATACATTACCATAGTCTTGACACTAAAAACACATATCTAGTGCCAGTCATTCTGTTGCCATTTAAATTTATATATGGCTTGGGATGGTTTCCATTCATACTGGCAGCCAAAATGTAATGAATAAGGAGGCTCCACTTCGTAGATAAATAAAAGCAAATGTGGGATGTACCTAAATTTATTTGACAGATTGTAGGAATCAGTTAAAAATATGAGTACAACATAGAAACGCTGGCATTATTTAAAATGAGGACAAGAATTCATGACTTACATGCTATTTGCTAAATGAGGGAAAAAAAATCTAGAAGAAAGCACCATAGATGTTCAAGTACTTCAATTTACACAGTAATAAAGTAACAAACCTTTCTGCTTACTGTTAACGCAGTATTTTTCATTTCTAGAGCCCTCATAAGCACAGGGCTATGAAGTAGCTTTTGTCTCCTCGCACATAAAGCCAGCATGTAACTAGAAGGAGAAATGGTAAAAGATGCGATAGGTCACATCCCAGATTGCAGAAGAGCTGTGAAACTGATCTCCCTTTGGTTCTCCCCTACGACTCCTAGCATTATATCCTATCAAGTAGTACTTAGCATTCTTCCTAAAATCCACTAAAATCTTCCACTTGTTATTGGCATGATTCTGAAAAAAAAAAAAATCAAAGTCTAGAAATGGATAACTGTCTCATGAAAAGATAAAAACAAACAAACAAAACAGAAACTGGAAGGTGTCTTTAACATAGTTTTGCTTGCTTACTAACAAGTGTTCTACATTTAAAGCACTGCCAGTTTGGACAAGAAATGTCATTTATGCAGCTTAGTAGCAAACACAGAAGTGTACTAAAATAGAATGGATAGTAAATAATTACACAGATTTGAATCTTGGTTCAAGAAACAAAACACCTTGAACAATAATGCTCAACTTCCCAATTTTTAGGCTAGTCTACTTCCTTTTTATTGCACTCCTTCCTTCATTTATTGTTATTACATAAGAAACAGTGATGAGCTTTCTGCACCATTTATTTAGTGCACTGTGAAATTAAGGAAGTTCAGCTTAATGCTCTTATTTGAAAAAGATAATTAAAGCCTGAACCAATGATGTCTAAAGTTTCAAAAGCCTATCCTGAATATGAATTATTCTGTATATTGAGGTTGTCTCCTTTGAGGACTGGGGATAGAAAACCAATAGGAAAGAAAAACAGCTCAGAAAAAGCACTTGCTTAAGGTAACAAAAAGTATATGATGTGGGGAAAGCTTGTATAAAGTATTTTTAAAAATCTTAGTACTTCATAGCAAATATTGTTTTCAAGCACTGTGTCTCTTGTAGCATGCCACAATTAGAATCACAGAATCATAAAATATCTCAAGTTAGAAGGGACTTGTAAGGATCTTGCAGTCCGAGACCACTCAGGACTGCTCAAAAGACCATTTGTCTGAGAGTGCTGTCCTGACACTTCATGAACTTCACTAAGCTTGGCGCCATGACTACTTCACTGCTGCGTCTGTTCCAGTGCCTGAACACCCTCTCAGTGAAGATAATATACTCCTGATATTCAACCTGAATCCAACCAACCTGTGCAGTGGAATGAAAATGGCCTCTGTTCCTTTACATTAATTGCATTTCTTTTAACTGTTTTCAGTTAGCTTTCTCTTGAAAGTGTTATCCAATATGGTACTTTATGGGCATGAAAGTAAAATCTTGATCAAAACTAACATCTTGAATGCTTGTAGCATGACTCAATAATTTTATAGACAGAAATAGTACATTTATATCACAATAGAAAAACTATATCCTGATAAAACTATAAATATTAGTATGAAAATTGCCTGCACAGATTATAATTGAGAAAGGGAAATTTACATAGCAAAATTTGTTTAAGTTATATTAAAGCCACATGGTTGGAAAGAAGTCCAAATAATATGGCAGAAATTACTCCAAGGAGACACTTGATAACACTTATAGAAAAGCAAAAAAAGAAAACAAAGTAAGCGTTAAGCATGTGCATGACAACAGTGAAGAAATTTAATAAACTAAATATGATTGAATATTAGTTCCTCCAAAGACCACAGCAGTCAGCTGGTGTTAACACTAAATAACATGAAAATGGAAGAGGCTGTAATATTTCTAACATTTTATGTTAAAGTGTTGTTTTTCATAGAACTGTTTTTTGGGCGGATATCCAGAGTGATAAATTTTACAAATGGATACATTTGTTAATAAGGTTGCTCAGTTTTGTTCTGTTTTGTTTTGTTTTCCAATCAGATTTCATTAATGGCATTACATGTGGGACATGCAGAAATTACAAGCACGTCAAAACATGAACCTTTGTTGATTAGCTAGAATCAACTTGTGAATACTGAAGGAATCTCTCACAGATGAACACCTGAGCAAGTGACCTTTTAGCAGTTTACTGAGGCAATTATTCATTAATACAGAATACAGCATTAGGTACCATATGGGCTTCTACTATGAACTGGAAGCATGCAAATGAAGAAAATCAGGAGTTATTTTAGCTGTGCATATCAGATTCAACGGGAAGTACTTATATTAATGTGATGATGTATCTGTGCTCTAATTATAGAAAACAACAATAGCTCAACAGGCATGGGCTTAAAGAGTGTGAGCACCTAAGCACACTATGGACTTACCTATTTTCATGCAAAGAGGAGTAATGGACAACATGATGTTCAAAAAATCATCATTTTTGCACCCTGTACAGTGGGAGAAATGTATATTTATCTGTTTCTGGATATTCATGCATTTCTGCCAGTAAAGCAACAAAAGGGGATCTGAAATGGATATAACAGAGCTTTACGTTGTATCTAGTGTGTTTTTAATGAAGAATACAGAAACTAAAAAAAAAAACTCTATGAACAGCAGGGCTCTGTATCATCTTCTGTTCAGACTGCAAATACACACACACACACACATTTATACACATTTAAATAAAAACAACACACACACACAAAAAAAACCCTATCTTACAAGCTTTCATATAATGTATTGATTGAATTAGCACATCTTCAAGCTGATAAAGTGCAACATTCCATTTCCATCTTACCTCTGAACACAGAGGAAGCAGCTGCACTGCTCACCTGTTTCTGCTTTCCATAGTGGTGTATACCTGACAGGATAACCTAAGTGAATTTCAAACATCTCAACAAGAGCACCCTGTGTAAAGAACCCTGACTCCTCTGTATACAATTATAACCATATGCATGATTATTATTATATTAATGGTGCCTCCATCAATAGATTCAGAACATGAAAATGCTTTTCAGAAGAATTCAAACATATGGAAATCTATTACGAGAAAAGGAGGAAAATAACCATCCTCAGTCCCTTTCCATCCCTTCACTGTGCAGTCAAATTCAGTAAATATATTATTAGTACCATAAGCATCTCCAGTACTATGAAGAGTCTGCTAGCTCCGTTCAAATTACCAGAATTCACCAGTAGTCACTGGAATAAATATGATTCCTAACAATGCTTTGATCTTGCTTTGAAAGGACCAAATATCATTGTCCGCACCTGAAAACAGAAAGCCAGCATTAAAGAGACTATTTCAATGGCATTAGATCATTTCACTAGCATGAATGCGCATTTCCAAAAATACCTTCAGAAAATTAAGTTTTAATATGACAAAAATAGCAGGACAGTTAAACTTTGTTTTGGATCTCATTTATTAGACGAATAGATCTTATCTACTTCGAGATACATCTTCTGTATCACAGCATGATATAACTTAAGGCCTCCTATGTTATTTTTAGACACGCTCCTCATGATAGTGAAATAATGTATGTGTTAATGCTATTAAGTGAGCTCCCACTGCTTTGAAATTTCATCAGGATCATGAACTCCTCCAGTTGGTGGAGAAATTACATTTCCTGATTTCTAAAGCTGTATAGTGAATCATTACCTATTTCTTCCCATTGCTTCCTCACATTACCCTTCTGTTGACTAATCTCCACCATATTTTCAGTTTTCCCACAACACTCACACAGATATTTGCACACATACACCACTAATGTTACAAAGCATTCTCTCTTTTTTCCACAGTTCAAGATGCTTTATCTAGGCTTCCATGAAGTCACTATCTGCAAAAGCAGCTGAGGAAAAAGCAGTTTCATGTCATATGTCTGCTGTCTTTGACAAATCTGCAAGCCACTCATTTTAATGACTTCTCATAAATAATTCAATTTCTAATTATGCTATATGCCCCCAACCCAGACAATAATAAAGAAAGACAGAAAGGTAGGGAAGAAAGAAGCGCATATGTTAAATAAAGAAATGCCATGTGAGCTACTCTGCTCATGCCCAGTGTTCTTGCTTCCTAAACCTTGAAGTGCTTCTCTAATAAGCAAGATAAGATTACATATGAAGTGTGAGCTGGAAACAATTCTCAAATCCACTTATTTACTTCCCATTTTCCCTGTTACAGAAGCTGCAGATATAAGGGAACCTTGCTAATGCCCCTGCTCCTGTTCCATTTGACTTGCCCATGTCAACCACCTCCTTGTATAATGGGATGATCCCCAGCACCTGCATGTTGCCCTGGCTAATAGGAATAGAATAAGCCAGCCCTAGAGAAACCTCTACTTTTGATTCTTGTCCCACCACTTCTTTGAACTCCTTGGTCAGGTCTAGGAAGTTAAATACTTGCAACTCCTTTTTCCTCACAATCTGCTGCCAGAAGAAGTAAAATCAGAATTGCTCTTCTGCCTTCCTACAGGCAACATTCCTATTCCCTAACCCAGAGAACTGAGCACGTCAGTAGGAAGCCATTTGCTATTGTCACATGAATGGTACCTGACCTCTCCCAGAATAGAAGCGCTCCCTTGGCACCCAGGTCTCACTTTTCTGCTGCACAAAACATTGCTGCCAAATCAGCCATTAGCTATTCCCCCTCACCTTTTTGTTTTTTTTTTTTTCCCCTAATCAAAATGCAACTGCCATACAAAAAGCTGGTCAAGGTACAAAAGCACATAGACAGCTGAATGATCACCTCCTACCTAGAACTATTTTTTAATTGCAAGGAGGTCTCTCAATACACAGCTGAGCATCTGCTCATTAGCACTACAGCACCACTTCTCCTACTGACACTTCCTACCCCTCCTCCTCCTCTCCAATCTTTAACAACTAATCCGAAAGCACTTGCAAATTACAAACTGTCTGTGACCCGTGGGGCTAGATTTCTATTGCACATATTAATACATTTATTTCTAAAAGTTCCATAAAAAATAATGAGCAATCTACTCTTGCTATGACTTTTGTCCAAAATCCCTGAAATCTACTTTGAATGGCAGCTATTTGGTTTGTCTCACTCCTTTCTGAAACGTTATTATATATTGATACCATATATAGCTTGTGGGTTTCCACATTTCCAGTTTTAGAATTCAATATAAAGAATTCAGCCCACACTGCTACACAGGCCAAAACTCATTGTGTGAAAGCTGCTACAATGGTATTTTATGCAAGATAATGATAAATTGCCATAAATCTATTATTTAGTTAGTAATAGGAAGAGGGAATGGGAATTGCCTGCATCATGAAATGCAGTGCATTTGATTTAATAGTCATAGTTCATCTGAAATCACATATTTTGACTTGTCTTGTTTGTCTTACATCCAAATACTGCAGTAGTTAAGAAATAAAAAAAAAAAAAAAAAAAAAAAAAAAAAGTTGGTCTTCTTTAGCGCTGCTGAATTTTGCAATATATATGGCCCATCACCATAATATCTATGTTTTTCATGAATTTCAAAGCTTCCAACCCTCAATTTCCCTTGATTGAAAAAATAATCACTAAATAGAACAGATTATTATTATTATCATTAATTTGAAAGAATATGCTTTTCAAGAAAAGCCCCACCAAACAAACTTCCCAGGAGTTTGTGAGCTAGTGTCATGCATCAATTCTGGAAGTTCACTACAAATGTTGCTTCTGTATGGCCATACAAGTAAACGTGGACTTTGTACACCAGAAGCCCTTGTTAAGTGGGTGGCTGAAAGACTATGTCTTCTTATACAGGTCCCTCTTAGTACTTATAATACTAGAAAACTAAACACTATATAGATTAATGTTAGATAAAGAGAATACAGTGAACTCTGTGTTTGCCCTCTTCTATGTGAACTTGCATGACAGGCTTCAGAGCTGATGTTTGTATTAGGCAGATTTTTTATGCAAAAAATAGGTAGGAAGCTGGCATGGCTCAGCAAGGACCTGCTGAGAAAACTGAGGGCAAAGAAAGGGGTGTACAAGCTCTGGAAACAAGGCTGTGTCACCTGGGAAGAGTACAGGAACGCCGTCCGGACTTGCAGACGTGGGATCAGGGAAGCCAAGGCGCAGGCAGAACTGAACTTGGCAAGGGACGTGAAAAACAATAAGAAAACCTTCTACAGGTACATTGCCCAGAAGAGACAGGCCAAAACGGGCGTACCTACTTTGGTAAATTTAAAAGGAGAACTGGCTTCAACAGATGAAGAGAAAGCTGAGGTGCTGAATGAGTTCTTCACCTCGGTCTTCACTGGTGGCCAGGATTCTAGTCTTTTTCACGTCCCTGAACCCTGCATCCCCAAACCTCTATGTGGGGACCAAGGAGGTAAATCCCTCCCCACTGTAAGGGCAGAGCAAGTCCGAGAGTGCCTCCTTAGACTGAATGAATACAAGTCTATGGGGCCGGATGGCATGCATCCCAGGGTCCTGAAGGAGCTGGCTGAGGTGGTTGCCGAGCTGCTCTCCATCATATTTGAGAAGTCGTGGCTGTCAGGCGAGGTCCCGGATGACTGGAGGAAGGGTCACGTCACTCCCATATACAAGAAGGGGAGCAGGGAGGACCCGGGGAACTACAGGCCGGTGAGTCTCACCTCCGTGCCTGGGAAGATCATGGAACAGATCCTCCTGGACAACATGCTCGGTCACATAAAGAATGAGCATGTGATCCGAGACAGCCAGCACGGCTTCACCAAAGGAAGGTCATGCCTAACTAATCTTGTGGCCTTCTATGATGGAGTGACGGCATTGGTGGACGAAGGGAAGGCGACCGATCCTTGAGGTCCCTTCCAACCCGGGTGATTCTGTGATTCTGTGTGTGTGATTCTGTGATTCTGTGATTTATGCGAGTCTACTCTATCCAGCACTAAAATCTCACCATCTGCTCAGAAGATACCAGCTTTAAATGGCAAAAGCTTTACTTAAACTTTTTCAGATGGTGAAGGAGAGTGCAATACCCTGTAGGCACGTATCTATATCAAATTTTCTTGCATCCAAAAATCCGTTTCACTTCTGGACATAGGGTGAAACCAAAATATTAAAGACAGATGTAGAGCCTGTTTACTCTCAAAACTGCAGAGATATTTCTCATCTGCGGAGACCACAAGTTTCTGCTTGTGAATTCTGGAAAGTGAAAGTAGAGTAGTGCGTGTTGACACAGTGATGGCAATGGCTTTTATCAGAGATAGTGTTGCCAGCAAGAGCAGGAAGTGAACATCCCTCTGTAATCAGCTCCGGTGAGGCCACGACTTGAGTACTGTGTTCAGTTTTGGGTCCATCACTGCAAGAAAGACACTGATGCCCTGAGAGAATGTCCAGGGAAGGGCAATGAAGCTGGTGAGAGTCTGGAGCCGAAGTCTTACAAGGAGCAACTGAGGGAACTGTGACAGTTCAGTTTGCAGAAGAGGAGGCTCAGGGGAGTCCTTATCACTCCCTACAACTATCTGGACTGAGGTTGTAGTAAGCTGGTGTCTCGCTCCAATTTATAGGAGGGAGATGAGGTTCTTTAATATCTGTATACCCGGTGTGAGATTAAGAAACAATGGTTCATATGTTGTTGCATCCAGTTTATTACTAAGACCTAATCAGGGAGACGGGGAAGGGAAGGAGTGCGATAGAAAAGATGGAAAAGAAGCAGGAGTTGTGTAAAGCGGGGATAGTCACCAGCAGGATCCAGCAGCGGTCCCGTTGCACGGTGTTCGAAGGTCCCGGGCAGAATGCAGCAGAAGACGGGGAGCAGCAGCGTGACCGGCCTTGGGCAGCAGGCAGGTAGACGAGGAAGTCGAGGAGCCAATTCTTGAAGCAGCAACAGCTGTCAGGCAGCAGGCTCAGGAGAGTTCAACAGTATGCAGGAATCACCTCAATCTTCAGGAATCCCTCTATCTTCCGGAATTCCTCTCTCCTTCATGAGGAGTCTGTTGTCAGAAACTTCCGTTCTTCTTGAGGAATCTGTTGTCAGAAACCTTGCGTTCGTCATGAGGAATCTGTTGTCAGAAACCCATCCTCATGGTTTTCAGTTCCTATTTATCCTCCTTGTTCTCCTGCCTATGTGACAAGGATGGGCCTCGAGCAAGAGTCATTGAGTACCCCCTGAGATGGCCATCATCCGGAGATAAGTCCACACAAAGGAGCACTTCACAGCTATTTAGCTGCAGTTCATCTCGCTCTCGTCGCCCCTGGCCTTGCCCATCTGCGTTTCCCCAAAGGATTTCACAACCTTTGCCTAGGGCTTGCCTGGACTTGTCCATATGTCTCTTTAAGACAAAGGTTTTCACCGTCCTTGCTCGGGACTTGTCTGGTCTTGAACAAGTCCATTGGTGTCCCCAGCAAACTTTGAGACACAGAAGTTAACAGTATAGTCTCTTACAGCTGGGGGTCAGCCTCTTCTCTCGTGTAACTAGAAGGAATGGTCTCAGACTGAGTAGGAGAGGTTCAGGTTGGATGTTAGGAAAAACAACTTCTCTAAAAGAGTGTTCAGGTGTTGGACAGGGAGGTGGTGGAGTTACCATCTTTGGAGGTGTTCAAGAGATGCTTAGATGTTGTACTAAGGGATGCGGTTTAGTGGGAAATGTTGGTGATAGGTGAGTGGTTGGAATGTATGATCTTGGAGGTCTTTTCCAACTTTGGTGATTCTATGATTCTGTGAAATCGCAGGTAAATCAATTCAGATTTAAAGTTAACATACAAACTAAAGAATATGCATGTATATTCACTGAGAAACTATCATAGTATGTTAGGAAATAATTCCCACAGCTTTGTATGTGCCTAAGCCAAAAAGTACATTAAAAAGTGAAAGCACGTCTTTCAAATCATACAAAAAAATGACTACATCTGAAATCTACATGCATCATCCAGTGAGCCCTGTGCTATTTGAATCAAAGCCCTTCAGCAGGCATCAGCAGTTGGAAGAAAGCCAGTTTCCTTTTTTACTCAGTCATCTAATTGGTGTCTAAATGGCTCAGACTGCAAACTGCAAGGCTTAAACAAGTTGAGCGCACAGCTGCCTTCCTTTGCCTGCTAGGACAGCCTTCACATTTCCTGACATTTCAGATTTTATACAGTGACCAGAAGCCTCATAAAACTGTCTCCTGCTTTATGTTCCCATCCGTTTTCACAGTGCAATGCAGTCACTTCTCTCACAATAATAACCTACTAATGTTAATTGCCCTAGCAAACACATACGTCTTCTGCTGCCTGCATCAGCCATATTTCAGCCAGTGGCTGCAGCAATATGCAGAACACAGTCCTGACATACATAGCACCACCCTTGCCATGTATTCTGTACATCACTGGAAAAAAGCATACCAGAAAAATCTAATTCAGGCATGAAATCTTTAATCAGATACATGACTTCACTCAAGATTAAGGGACTCAGTGTGTTTTAGAGAAATAATGTCATTGTTAAGGATTTCTAAAAAAGTTATCGTACTTCTTGTTCTCAATGTGTTCCTTCAGTAAGTAAGCACTTCACAAGATCTTATTTTCATGAATATGTATAGTCTCCATTAGCATTTGGAATGATAAATATCTATGTGTATATATTATATTTTCCTTAAAATATCAGTAATAACAATATTTAAATTAAATGTAACAAATAATTCAGTTTCATCATGTCTCATTCACTGTAATTGGATCAAGAAGTTCTAGTTTTACTCTTGTTTACTCTTCCTGCATAATCCTACCATTTCGCCTGCAACTGGGAGATATCCTACTGAACACATTTGGCCTCCAGCTGTGAATTATATTTGAGAAATATTATCAGAGACACTGAAATTTCTGCTATGAGCTGGAGTGGGACCACACAATCATAGAATCATTTAGACTAAAAATCCATGAATTTTGTCCTCCAAGGGTAAACTCAAATATAAATCTATTCTTACTTACTTTCTGAAAGAGATAAAAAATCCAATTCTGTACTCAAAGAAAAAGAAATACTGAGTTCACAAATTAGAGACAGTGAGATATCTATTGCATTCCTTGTTTTGCTTCTGCTGCAGGATACCATGATGAACTGGTGATGGATGAGTTCCAGGTCTTAGAAATGTAAGAGCGACAAAAAAAAAAAAAAAAAAAAAAACAGGAAAAAAAAAGGACTGTAAGCAGAAGAAATATATCATGAAAGTACAGAAGAAAAATTTTGGAATCCAAAGGGTGGGCACTGAAATCAAATATAATGAAACACTGTAATGCAGGGATAAGGAAGTTAGTACCAGTCTAGCCTGCTATAGAAAGAACAGGGGAATAAGGGAGGGTTTCTTCTTCAGGATATTTCTCAGCTTGGTGATGGCACCAACGCCAATGGTTTACAGGCTGGTCCGGCCCGGTTCTGTGACAAGTGGGTTGGAGGGATTTCGCAAAATCCACGCTTCTGGAAATAGGGAACAAAGGACCCCAAAATACTTAAAAACAGCAGCAATGATATGAGGAGAAACAAACTAATTTACTAAATAAAGTATCGGAATGCAAGATAACACACCATAATACAATATAATTAGACTTGAAGCTAATAAATCAAATATAATCAGAGAAACAATGTCCGAAAGGTGGATAGGCCTCACCATAACACTGAGGTGAGATACACAGTCCAGTTGAGCAGCAGGGAGATGAAGAAGAGCAGACAAAGAAGAGCGCATCAGGTGACCTTACCAGGAGTTATATCTCCTCTCTGACCGCAAAGCCCCCTGGGGAATGTAGTTCTTCTTCTCTTTCAGACAGGTACCCGGAATTTGAGTATTAACAGTTAAACTCCCAGTGCACTACATGATGTTATGATATGGAATACCGAAAACCAAAAAACATAAAACCATGACACACCAAGAGTAAGGATGACATACATAAAAATTTAAGTGAATGAGGATGAATATAGGAAGCCAAACAATACCCATTTTTCTTCCCTTTGAATTTTTACCCATCTACTGAAGCATACCCCTTTCCAGTATTCATTTTCTTATTATTCCAACAAAAAACAACTGTTAGAGAATGATATTGTGACAGTGTTCTGGGCTAACAGCATCTTAATCAATTGTGGAAATGAAGCAAGTGCTACCTTGAAAAATGTCCTTTGTGCCAATGAAAAAAATAATAAATCATGTGCTTGCAAGCTCTTTGGAAAAATAAGCGTGCCCATTTCTTGCTCTTCTTACTAGCAGTTGAAAGGTAAGTTCTCAGACTCTGCTTCCTGTCTCTCACAGCTTCTCTTCAAAACTCCTCTGGACTTTATTTCCCCTCTCTACAGGGATTTTAAATATATTCCTCTCTAAAAAATAAAAAAAACAAAGTGGAAAAAAAAAAAAAAAAGGATTGTATTGTATTGCTGGAAAGGAAAGAGAGTGACTGTGAGGCTGAAAGGGAGTAATCAATGGCTTGCCACTTGGTGGCTGGTAACAAGCAGAGCACATGAGATGTCAATAATGAGGACAATATTGTTCAATATCTTCATTGACAACCTGGATGATGAGACAAAGCACATCCTCAGCAAATGTAAAGGTGACACTAAATTAGGCAGAGCGTTTGACATGTTGAATGTCAGAGTTCAACCCAAACAGACTTTGAGAAACCTGAGAACTCTGTCGAAAGAAACATCCTAAAGAAAAGGACAAAATGATAATCCCATGCATCAAAAGCAGTCGGGAACTAACTGGGTAGAACATCCTGTAGAAAAGGACTCAGAGCAAAGGCCACACCAGAAATGAGTCAACACTGAGCTCTCACTGCAAAACAGGCAAAACATACCTCACCTGCACAGGGAGCAATGTGGGCAGTAGACTGAGTGATGTCCTTCCTCTCTGTGCAGCTAGGGGGGAGGCTGCATCTGAAATGTTGTGTCCATCTGCACTCTTCCCAGTTCAGTAGGGATACTGAGAAATAAGAATGGGTTCAAAAGAGGACTACCAGGATGGTCCTGGCCCCAGAACATGTAAGCTAGAAGTTGAGGCTATTCAGTTAGTTCAACAAAGAACAGGCTCAAATCAACAAAGAAGAGGCTCATGGCTCATTTAGTAGAAACCTACAAGTGTTTGCAGTGTTGGCAGACAACACAAGGGTCAGTTACCACAAATTGTTACTTTCAAAGTTCAGGTTTTATATTAAGCAGAAAATGGAGAGTGGTGCAGCTCTGAATCAGGTCACTCAGAGAAGCTCTTGAATCTCAACCCTTGAAGGTTTTCAAGACTTGACTAGGTAACACTACAGCTGACCCCAGTTCTTATACTGGAAATAGTCCCACTTGAAGCAGTACCCAAATTAGATGACTTTCAGAGGTCTCTTCCCATTAATGTTTCCATCATTTGATAGTCACTGTGACATACATGCAGTTGGCATATGGCAGAAATATTTAATCTATAAATTATTCAGTTTGAAGAAAAGCCCTGAAGGTCTGTATTTCAAAGCAACATTTTGAGAAATGTAGCATACACACTCTTTGACTGCACTTTGGGAGTGGCACAGAGGAGCAAAGAGGACAGAAGGGGAAAGTGTAATAAAGGAGGAAAGACTCGGACTGTCTGGGTTGAAAGTGTGCGGATCTCTAGGAAAAGAAATAGTAAAGAAATAACAGCAGGTTGGGAAAAAGAGAAGAGATAAGAAGAGAAACCAGCTGGAAGGGTTGGAACTGCTAACGAAACCAGATGGAAGGAAACCTCTGGAGGTTCCTCCTGCTCACAAAGACTCAGTCTAAGATGAGCAGCATAAAAGAGAAAGGAGGGACTTCCTATGCAGGGAAACAAGAATGCAATGAGGAGGAAGGCTAAGGAGAAAAAAAAAAAAAAAAAAAGGCAAGCAGAGCAGAAATGTAAATACCAATTATATTTGGCAGTAATTAAGCAAAAGACTTTCTAAGTAAAAGTGCAGATTTTGCTGTATAGCTATAAGCAGAGTTCAAGACTCCTACATTTCACTAATTTTCTCTAAGCAAAGATTTATGTGAAGTAAAGTAAAACCCAGCATCTCTAAGGACTTCCAGAGGTTTAAGAGACTCTCTTATAGAAAAAGTAACTTGTGGCACAGATAGAAGCTGGTGCTTAAAAACAGGATTTGTCTATTCACCTTAAATGCAGTGGTCATGATCAGTGAATCAAAAGGGCAAGGAGAAACCAACACATAATCAGTGTGTCAAAAAACAGATACTGAGAAACAATTTTTACATATTGTCAGAAATGTAAATCAACAGACACTGATGCAAAATAAATTAAGAGATACTGCTGACTGCTAAATTACTTCTTTCCAAGCTACTAATTGATCAGCAAGAATTTCTGAGTAAGTTAATTAAAGAGAAAGAGTTTGTTTTGGCTATTAAAATCAAGCCCCCAGGAAAGGGTTCCAATGTATCCCACTGAATGCTTTGCATACGAGACAGTCCAATTTAATTCTGCAATAAAGATTTTAGGGTGCATATTCCACCCAAATTTTTGTAGAAGACTCCATTTTTTTTAAACCTAAAGGAAACCAGACTTAAATCAATATGGCAAAGTAGCAGCTTTTTAATGCAATTCTACTATATACAAATTTTGAGGTGCACACTTAAAGACAGAATAAGGTCTGCAGAAATTCTGTATATATTTTTTTTCCACCTTGCATGTCATCAAACTTCAGCTTTTCAAATTGTTTTTGACAAACAAGATTTAAGTACCATGGAGAAATTTAACACAAATTTCCCCAAATATGCTCCTGCTATTTTCAGAGACACAGTACCATGTGATAATTCATTGCAATGGTCTTTGAAAACAGTGCTCTCCTTTTCATATTTTTTTTCAGACATCTATTGTGCTGAAAAAAAATCAACAAATTTGATTTCTATTTTCCTTCTAGTTGGATTCATCTGGCCTCATAGGAATTCTAGTGACAGAGCACCACGTCTGCTACCATCTTTTCACTTTGTAGTCTTTGCTATCTCCTTGCTTCGTGAGCTGATGTTACAAACCCACAGCAGCTACAGATGGCCTGAAGCCTAGGTTAACATCAGATATCCCTACTGTATCCAATGATTTTCAGTTTGTTCTAATTCTTTACTATTGAAAGGTTTTTTCAGAAAATTACTTTTGAACTTTTGTAACCAACCCTTTTGTTCAGCAAGAAGCTTTAGAATCACTGAATCATTAAGGTTATTAAAGATCACTAAGATCATCTAGTCCAACCCATCACCACTATGTCTGCTAAAACAAATCACATCTACATGTCTTTGAAACCTCCAGGGATTGTGACTAGCTAGCACCAGATTTCCAATTTGAATTCTCCTTCATTAACTTGGAATTAGATCTCAGATTGAGAAATATTAATGTTTTGCTAATTTAAAAACTTGATTTTTAGAATTTCAGTCCAAAATGACAATAACTGCACACAACTGTACGTTTGCACAGAAGTTTTGAAAACTGAGGGAACACATCTTGCAAAACAGCTGCTCTTGTGAGTTGTAGCATGCGTACAAATTGGACTCAAGATCATAAATTCCTTGTAGTTTTGGCTTCAGCCCGGACATACATCTACAAAAACAGACCCTAATGATGAAGAATCAAATATGAATTGAATTAAAAAAATGCTACAGTAATTAGACTCAGGGGTTGAGGTGAACTGACATTAGATATGGATTCTAATGTAAATGGCATTTACTGCTTTCTGAATCCAAATGTTTCACTGTCAATTCAAACCAATTAGTACTGTCTGGCTCTAAATGTTGCCCTTTCTCTCCTCTCCCTTCATCATACACATTTCCATTATTTCAAACTGACCTCACAACTCATCAGGCAAAAAATCTTGCTTAACAGTTCAACAAAAGCATAGGGTAGAGATTTTTTTTACTGTCTGGTCTTCTTAACTCAATATGCAGTAGTGCATATTTTACCATAATAAACATTCTTTCCTATACTTCCTTCAATGCAATTGTAAAAGAAATTGATAATATTAGAAAATAAAAAGAGAAGCAAAGGCTTCTACAACGCAGTCACAGTTACATAGCACAAAAGCTGCTGCATTTGTTATTATTTTTAGATCTACTTTATCAAGCCTTCCAGTGTCTGGTACAAAGAACCAGAAATGGTGGCAGCACACTATTATCTTCTTCTGAGGTTGTTCCAGTGCAGGTTTGCATATGACAGAGAACTTTTATTCTCTCTCTCAAGGACAGTAAAGAGAACATCTGTCTTCCACATACCAAACCCATCAGTGCTTCCTGTCTGAAAAGAGTCAGTGAAAACTGACAACTTGTTGAACTCATCAGATTGCTTGTGATTTTGCTGCCATCTGATGTATTCTCACAAAGGGAACTTCTCATCTGTTTCTCCAGAAATGAAAGCATTCGCATTTTGCCAGCATTCGTACCAAAAATGTACAACCAACTCATCTTGGCAATGATTCTTTTGATTCCATTTCTCAGTTTTTTTCCTGTCCCTCCTGCATTTTATCAGTCTTAAAAAAAAAAAAAAAAAAAAAAAAAAAAAAGCTAATTGTTGGATGACAAATTCTCCATTCGTGTACTTGCAACTTCTGTACTGTTTCATTCCTTTCAAATTATGTTCAGCATGCTTTCTGAAAGCAAACAGAGCCAGTAAGTGATTGATATTTACTACTCTGTATGCAAATGCTTAATCCCAAAGTGAATTTTGCAGAGTGAAAGCTACTCAGTTTTTTTGTAGTTTGGCAGTTTCTCTAACTTTCCGCATCTGTGGAATAACACCACATAACACGGGTAACACCAGGTTATCTAAACTACTCCATATCTTCCTCTCACAAATTGTAAGAAATAATAATGATAAGGTAAAAAGATTTCTCTTAAATTAAAAATTGGAGAATCTACAATTTTTCTTCTCTTTTTTTTTTTTTTTTTAATTTCATGATCCAGTTCTTAATGAGATAATAATTAATTAAAAAGACCTTCCTGATACTTTAAAAATAGTAAGTCCTCTGTACTTGCTCTCTGATATGCTCTATAATTTATGGGCCAAGTCAGGAAAGATCAGTTAATTTCATTTAAACATATACTGATTTTTATTAGCTGAAGATTTAACTCAGTAACTGCGTCCCTATAGCACGATAGCACAAACAATAATAAATCAGGCTTTAACAAAGGCATATTCTCAAGCACAGGCACTACACAATGTTTTAGTCACCAAGCAGACGTCTCAACGGTGATGCCGATTAAGTGGCAGTGTAAACCTTACTGCTTTAATTAAACACAAGAACTTACAAAGGATCTCCAGCGAGACTTGTATCTCTCAGAGCGGCTTTCTGAAAAGAAACTGGTGAATGCAATACTTTTGGATGCTTCCCAGAATGCCCTCAAGTTAACATATCCCATTTTCATCATAGTTATTTGAAATGCAAAGATCCACCTCAAAAAGAGGTGTCAGCACAGGCTGTCTGCTGTTCAATACTTCCATCTTTACTGCTCTTCTGGATAGGATAGCACAGTTGGTCACTTAAGGTAAAAGAGCACTTCTCCTCAGGTTCCTATCCAGATCTATCATTCCTGCAAGGAGTTCTATCATTATCCCAGGAAGGGGCCCTCCTGCAGAGAACCCATGTTCTGTATGTGCTTTTTGTACTCACTACAGTGAGACAAGTACCATCTAGCTGGGTTTAGCACTGTCATTTTCACTGAGAACCTGTAATTATCTTCCAACGACACTTCAGTCTGTTTAACTGATGAAAGGCCAAAGACTCTCACTGGCACAAAATGACAAATCACAGCCAGCTAGGGGAATATCTCATCAGAGCTGCTTCACATAAAGACACAGCATTTAATGGCATTCGCACAGTATTGCAGTTTAATGTCCTTCTGCGACTCAAGCTCCATGCAAGTATTCCACGCATTTAATCAATTCTACTCTATTCACTCCTTTAATATACAGCTAGATGTCCAAGGCAAGTCTGATTATTTTCTCATAACGCTGTAGGAACTTTGCTGCTCTGGACTCAATGGACTGCTATTACAATCAGCAATGGGAATTGGAACTGAGAGATGAAGTTTATCTAAGGTGATAAATATTTATCAGAATCATCTTTATTAATAAACAATTACAATAATAATTCCAAGAGCATACAACAATACATTATTTGTCTTATAATGGGAAACAGAATCACAGAATCACGAAGGTTGGAAAAAACCTCCAGTATCATCCAGTCAAACCATCAACCAATAGCCAATATTCACCTCTAAACCACATCCCTTAGTACAACATCTAAATGTTTCCTGAACACCTCCAGGTACGGTGACTCCATCACCTCCCTGGGCAGCCCAGATTTTCCGAACACCCAACCCAAATCTCTTCTGGCACAACTTGAGGCCATTCCCGTTAGTCCTATCCTTACTTACACGGGAGAAGAGGCTGACCCCAACTTTACCAGAACTTCCTTTGAGACAATTACAGAGAGCAATAAGTACTCCCTTGAGCTTCCTCTTCTCCAGCCTGAACAATCCCAGTTCCCTGAGCTGCCCCTCATAAGGTATGTGCTCCAGACACCTCACAGATTCATTGCCCTTCTCTGGACACACTCTAGGGCCTGACTGTCTTTCTTGCAGTGAGAGGCCCAAAATTGAATGCCTCACCAGAGCTACGTACAGAGGGATAGCCATTTTTAGAACTGAAGTAATGTTTTGAATAGTTAAGCACAGTTTAATTTCCTAAAGCTGAGTGTGTATTCATTGTCTTCATCACATTACTGAAGTGTTTGGTCTCACAAAATAAAAGTATTTTTCCTTTAAAAAAAAAAAAAATTACTTCAGCAGGGAGATAATAACTCACACACTTAATTTCTCCAGGTAGCACCTAATCAGGCTACAAACAAGGACCAAAGCAATACAGCAGGTTTAGAAGATAGAAAAAGAGTATTTACTTAGCGTAGCACTGCAAACCTCTCTAGGTCTGAACAAATCAAATATGGTTATCTAGTCTTTGCAATCATCCTTGTCCCTGGAAATTTCTTGAAGGGTCATAGCACTGAAAGACTTAGATTTACTTGCTCATCTGCACTGTTCCTACAAAAACTCCCCTGTATGTACACAACAAGATGCAGTAGAAACTTGAATCACTTCCTCCACTTTCAGCCCACTGTACTGTGCCATCAATTTTTTCCCTTCTTCTTTACTTATAGTCTGTTAGTAGAGTACAAAGCAGATAAAAGGGGGAGGAGGAGAGAAACAGGAAAAGAAAGATCAAGATTCGTCTGACTGGAGGTCTACAGCAGAGGCAGTCCAGACCTTCTCTGATCTACAGATAGGTGTCTAAAGTGGACCAAATGAATCATGAAATGGCCATGGAAATGGCTGTTTCTCTCCACTGCTAGCAAAGTTTGTTTAGATAACTAGCTAAAATGCTGACATCTATATCACAGAAACCAGAATTTCTTTACGTGAAAGTGTGATCAAACAATCCAAATTTTCCAAAGACAATTATCATAAGTGCTTTAAGTTCTTAACCCTAGCAAGAAGGGTTATTCAGCTAACAACTTGTAAGGAAAGGACTGAAGCACAAATCCAGCCATGCGAGCATTCAACTAACAATTAAACTACAACACATTCATGTTCATAGTTACACACTCATGAAATCATAGAATCCTAGAATGGTTTGTGTTGGGAGAGACTTTAAAGATCATCTAGTCTGACTGCTCTGCCATGGACAGGCACATCTTTCATTAGATCACATTGCTCAAAGCTCTGTCAATCCTCAGCTTGAAAACTTACAAGGATGGAGTATCCACAACTTCTTTGTTCCAGTATCACATCACTCTAATAGCACAGAATTTCTTCCCCACATCTAATTACAATCTACCCCCTTTCAAATTAAAACCATTACCCCTTGTCCTGTCACTATAGATCCTAGAGAAAACATCCTCCTCTTACAATGAAACAAATTACATCAACATAAGTAGGGTTTGTGAGCACTAATACCTCAGTGTGATGTGATGACTTCTTTTGCAATATTCCAGAAAACTTGAAATTGTATAAACCCCAAATGTAAACTGGACACAAGTGTCACTGGAATCTTCACTGACAAATTTTGGTGATTTGCTTCTCCAGAATACTGTTAATTCACTTTTATATTTAAAATTTTTCCAACAGGTTTAATTGCAGCTCTGAACCAAGCAAAACCTTTTGTTTTCTAGAATTTAGAAAAGAATACAAGGATCAAGCCTGAATAATTATGTCTGCTGACAATACAGTCTCCCTTGAGGGACCAATATGCCCACTGTTACGAAATATCAAATCATAGTAACATTTATCTGTATGACCTGAAGTCTCATAGCATCAGTCCTCACTTCAGAAATCAATAAAACACTATGATGCTTAATATTTTATTGCTTCTTCTTAGACTGTCTTTCTCAGCTTCTACTGAGTTACTAGCTTTTAATAAGTCACAAAATCCACATGAGCTAAGATAAAATTTAAAGCAGTAGACTCTGTTACCACAGCTTTGCTATAAACTGTAATGGAGAGGAAATTATCAAGGTTCCTACCAAGTACGTGGCTAATTAGAATTGGAGTCTTTACCTCTTCAAAATATGCCTACTAGAAGAAAGAGCTCTCTGGCTGTCTGATGGCTGCTGTTAAAGGGGTCAAAAATAATTAATGTGCTAGAGGCTCTCTTACCGCTGAAGTTAATGAGATTTACTGTTCTGACAATTAAGTGCTCCCGTGTCACCTGTTTTGTCTTTTTTCATGACAGCATTAGGTTTTGGACTGTATATATTCAGTTAGATTTAGCCTAACTAAATTATGGTGACCTAATACAAAACAAACAAACAAACAAATAAATAAATAAATGAAATCCATATCCTATAGGCAATGGATAGAACTGAGCTTCTTTCCCAATTCCTGACTGCGAAACATCAATAAAGAGAAAATGCTATGCCAACACAAAGCCAATCCTTTCATCCTCCGCCATTAAGGCTACACCAGCCAGATAAATCAGCTTGCTATGTGCCTTCTTTTTTTCTGTAGAAAAAGTAATCTGTAGAGTGCTGGTTTGCCGATGCCGTATTTTCAGTTGTGTACTGTTGTTCACCCTTCCTGTTTTGCAGTCTTCAGGTAAATTCCTTAGCTGCTAATCCACAGGTAAACTACCCTACAGTCTTCTCTTCCACATTACATGTGAAATTACTTTACAATCTATTCTCACCCATCTTTTGACTTAAGCCAACATCTTTAAAATTTATGGACAGAGCCCTGAGTCCGTTTTCTTTTCAAACCCCAAATCCCAAACCTAATCATAAAAGCTTTATACCTGTAGTGAAAAGTTAAAAATAAATCATTTACTGATCAATTATAAAAAACAGAAGATGAGGATCAAGAGAACTATGAACGTGGACAAAATAATGAATTTCTACTATGTTCTCTTCTTCTTATTTCATCTTTTTGTCTTATCTATTTCAAGTCTCATCTGGCTTTCCTTGAGCACAAATTAATACTTGCTTCTGCCTGAATCCACCTCTGACGTTTCTCTGCTCTTACAGTTTCTTCTTTGTTTTCAGCCTTTGTTTCTGGCCACTCATTTTTGTATCTTTTCTCCAATTGCAGCAGTTTGCAGAGCCATGAGACAAATTTTAATTACACTTAAATGAACATTGATATATAAAATCACTGCTGTGTATGGACCAGGTGCTGTTGTCATTTTGCCACGGGATTCTTTGTTTGCTGATATCCAGTGTTAACAAACTAAATCTGTTGTGTTGCTTTTATAAAAAAGACTACAGATTAAATTCCTCTATAGAACAAAAGGACACAGTATGATATTTCACTGCAATTTCCTTAATTAGCATCTTAAAGTTGTGCAATAGTCTGCATACACTCCATTATTTTAATGACAGTGGTTCTCCTTGACTCCCATGAAGAGAAGGTAAACAAATTACCTGAAGGTCTCCAGTATTGTTATAAAGGCTTCCTTGTTCCTGGGACCAATATTTTTCCATCAATTATGCATCAATCAAGGTTTTCACTTTTATATAATATTGTGAAAAGCAATTTGTTGCAGTGAGAACAATTTTGGTTTTTTTCTTAAATCAATTAGCAGACTGTGGTATTAAGGACTTTCAGTAACCACACAAATCCTTCAATATCATTTTCACAGGACTGAAAAGTATTGTTCTCCAGAGCACATCACTTTATAAGCTCATACTAGACCCATGGAAAAAATAAAACCAAAAACATGCCCACATTTAGAGGAATGTGACATTTCTGCCCCCTTGTCCCTTAAAATAAAAAGAAACATCCAAATTATATTAACTTCATTTTTCCCCATATCCATTCTGTAAAGCCATTTTGAGCAGTGTAAAAAATACAAATGCTGTAGAACAGAAATGCAGTGCTCAGGCTGGAGAACACCCATTTATGTGTTTATTAAGTGAAACTACCACAGTGTGTTATCAGTTTCAGGAGGGGCAAGGAAGAGAGGCAAATAAGAAAGAAAAGCAGGGAGAAAAGCAACAGGAACAACAACAACAACAACAAAATAGCAATACTAATTTTGTTCCTTTTCGCATGGAGATTAATTCTGTCTCTCTCCTCCATCCAAACAAGATTGATGCCATGATGTCCCTCAGGCTAATTTGGGACAGTCTGACCAATCTACAAGTGTCACAGTGCAGCAGTGTGCATCTAGCTCACAGGAAAACACTGTGACATAGGAGACACAGCCTGGCTAACAAGGAAAAGGACATCAAAATGTCACCTAATTTACAACTCATCTATTAGTCATTAAGCCTGTCCTTTGCACGCTGTTTTTGTTGGCTTTTTTGTTGTTGTTGTTGTTTCTTTTTTGTGTTTTGTTTGTTGTTTTGTTTTTATTTTTTCCTCCCCCCACTAAAATACCACCTTTGTCTGAGGACGCTTAAAATTAGCACGGCTGCAAATCCCAGAAAATGGCCTGGAGAGAAAATCCCCATGGCCTGCCATGCCAGTCAATTAGTGTATTGCAGTTCAGCCTTCTCTGACTTCCTTCATCCCTACGGTTGCTAGATGGCCCATGGGACATTCAAAGAATTTGATTTGCTATTAGCTAATTTCCTTACATGCAAGCAGATCCAAAAAAAAAAAAAAAAAAAGCATATTTTCATCCCTTCCAATTCAAACAGCTGGAACCCTGCTGAATACTAGCTTGTGTTTTTGTGCATGTTTTGCTGTCTGGTTACCTTTGCAGACTAAAACATTTATCCAATATGTTTCACTGCACTGCCCAGACAGTGATAAAAATAAATGTCAGAGAAGAATTGAAAATCAAAATCCTCAGCTGGAGTTAGCTCTTCTTCTTAAATGATAACACATGCCACAGGTAGTACCAGTGGTTTACAATATACCCAATGGCTCCATTCACTTACTCTGTTAATATGCCTTTGCAAATCACTACAATGTTTCTTACATGAGAATAAAATCTCCGTGCTTCAGGATCAGAACTGCTTACTAGGAGACAGTTTAGGTCAAATTTCCAAGACAGATGATTTTGAAGATAGAGAAGCATCTGGTGATAAATGCCTAAGAGTATGAAGAGCTTGAATTCCATTCTATAATTAAAAATGTGTGTATTAGTGAAGGAATTTAAAAGGTTTGTTATGTTTTTCTCTGCTACAGAAAAGGGAATTGAACTGAAGGGACTTAAAGAGTATCACAGGCAGTGCCAGTTTCCTAGCAGATATAGAGGAAGTCTGCATTCCTATCTTAGACTAAAAAACTTCCTTTTATAAAGTTGAATTTAAACAAAACAAATCACATGATGTGGTTTGGGTTTGTTTGTTTGTTTTTATTTCCATTTTGTATTCAGCATTTAATGAGTAATAAAAATAATGTGTCCTTAAAAACAACTATGAAAATGAACTCATTCTTGAACGACTTGTGTCAGGGAATTCCTTGCACACAGCTCCAAAATGTATTGCAGAGACAATATACATATAAATGTATGGCATGCAATTCACTTGGACTCCATGACAAAGCAGTGCTCCATCAGAAGTGCAAGCACTGACACTATTGGCATATCAGTCTTCATTTTGAACATTTACAAAAAATTGGTAAGAACTGTAATCTTCTTGTCTTTGTCAGTTTATCTAGGACCTTCAGTATGCTTTAGGCTGCTGTGAAACACCTCCTGACAGAACTGCTAACAGGTCTAAGAAAGCATTTCCAGATATTTTTCAAGCAATCACCAAGCCATTGCCTATGGAGTTTACTTGCTGATCATAACTGTTCCCTGTTGGCTTTTGCTGTAGCGTTCCATTTTTATCATAGCTACTGCAACTATAGATAAAATAAAATTACCTACAAAGATATCAGAGCCTAGACTTTTATTCTATTTTTGTGAAAAGTAGAAATTACAGCGGTTCTCACTACACAGCAATGAAGTTCAACTGCAATGCCTTTTAGTTTTTGTATTTGTACGCCTCTTTATTTAGACAGTAGTATTTTCTGATACGCTAAGTGACTTGTAAGCTATATCATTATCAAGTATTTTAGTTCATAGCATAGGAAACTTTCACAGATGTCTAAGTCGCTCTGGCACTTGTTGATATAAATAATACCCCATTAAAATACTCTGCTTAAGGGAACAAAAAACTGTTTCCATCAACACTAATCACCTTCCACGCATACTCGCCATTCCTCATCCAAACACATCAAAAAGATACTGGAAACCTCTCTGGAGTTTAGATGCAATTTGTGAAGACAAAAGTTTATTCTGAAATGGTAAGTTCAATCATACAGCTACCTACTACCACAAATTTAATTCTGCGTAACAGAACACAATTCTGTCCTTCCCAGGATGAGAAAAGGTAGTCAGCAAAGAAGCAACTAACAGTATAATATTGTAGTGAACACATCAAGTATTAGACAGTACAGAAACAAGGTTTGGAAGCCACTGTGAAAATACCTTCTCTTGAAAACACACATTAGTAGCATGTAAGCAGTAATGAAGTCCAAGTCACTGCACGGGAGTAATCTGACACAGAGATCTCAATGGAACTGCAGGAAGATAAGCTCCCCTGCTGAACTGAACATAACACACAGATAAATAATAAATCAGAGCATGTAGACAAGCATCCTTCCAGAGCATAACTTGTTCCCAGTACTCTGCCACTTCATGCCCCTCCTAAAAATTGTAATGCAAGGTCAGCGGTTGACCCAGCTGCAATTTTAATTGGGACCTCCCTGTAGAAGTCAGCACTACCAAGATTTTAACTAATAATCTACAAGACTATACAAAGAAAAACTAAATGCTGAGAAAAATAAAAAGAGAAAAGTCATATTTGTGTTCTGATGTGGCTTTCATTAAGAGAAAAGCTAAGCTGATGCAAACCTCCACAGCTCCAAGGAGTTTATATCTATCTATACAATGCATATTCACACAAGTCTATTTATTAATTACAAATGAAATTCTGAACCACTAGTTCGGTTCAGGTCTAGACAGATCTGGAAAAACTTAAGTAGTGCTAATTCCATCCCATCTGAATTCCTTCAGCAGAATCATAGAAAGCCTGATTTCTGCTACAGCAAGGACATGAGTAGCTTAACTCATATTTCATAACCTTAGCTAAAAAGCTGAATATACAGAAACTACTCCTAAGCAGCAGATGTTCAAATTCCACACAGACATCCATGGTTAGAAATATTGTGTCCATCCAGTATAATATTTCAGTGAGAATCTAGCAGAAGTCTAGGACAAACTAGACAACAGATAACTTTCCACTACATGAGAAATTTTTCTGTTTAATGCTACCATTATGTTCATTATTGTATCCCCTATTACAACATTTTTCATTTATTTATTTATTTATTTATTTATTTATTAATTCTAAATCAGACTATAGACTTTAAGGATAAGAATGTCAGGAATATTTATATGCTTCATGCTAAATTCATGCTTAATTCTGCGCAAAGTCATAACAGCCATAAGCCTGCAGCCGTTAACTTCGCCTACAATGCAGCAATGATTATCTATGCAAATACATGTATATGTCAATATGCCACGTGTACAGGAAGCCTTTTCATGAACATAAGAACAGTCAGAAGCCTAATATGCTTCAGTGCAAGTTTAAAACCATGAAATCAAAAGTTAAAGCATCTTATAACAGTACTTAACAGCCTAGAGAAGTTGCAGTTGTTCCATTCCTGGAAATGTTCAAGGCCACACTGGACAGTGCCCTGTGAAGCCTGATCTATTGGTTAAAAACCCTGCCCATGGTGGGGTCATTGGAGCCATATCATCTTTGAGGTCCCTTCCAATCCAAGTCATTCTATGATTCTATTCTCCACTCCCTCAGCTGTAGCCAGCTAGTGTCTGTAGCCTGGATTTAGAAAATAACAAAAAATAAGATGTATATAAAAAATTAGAAAGTATCAAGAAAAATCAGAAGGTATAAAAACAATAATTGATTTAAAAAAACCACTTAGATTTCTACTTTGTGGAGAAAAACAAATATATATGTCTAATAAAATCTTTTTCAGATTATAGCCCTAAGTTTGAAGTTACTACTCTGTGTTTCCACTACATACACGTATTTGCACATGCCATTTTTGAAGTTTTAGTACACATAAGGAGATCACATTTAGATGTGCTGCCATATTTTTCAAGCAGTAAAAACCCACAAAGTATTTCATTATATGAAACTCTTAAGTGCACAACATGTCATGAACTGGTTCTTTGACTTTCATTCCCTTTCATTGCTTACGCAAGGACCAACCCCAGAATGTTCTTCCGTGATTAGGTCTCCTGATATATAGCTAACCTGGTGGGGAGTCTGGCATGCCAGTGAGACTACGAAGAGAACATGTTTTGGAAATGGCGAGTGCATGCTACACATGTATCTTCTACTAAATACTGATACTGTTTGAAAGCACCTGAAAATATTCACTTGTAGGATTTCAAGTCAATCTGATTTTATCACCTTTGGAACAGGTAAACATGCTCCCCCAGCGTTTTCTGTTCCTTCACATTAGCTTTTTTAAAGTCCTGTTTAAACACAAACGCATCCTGACAACTTCAGAATACAATACAATACCCTATTAAAAAAAAAAAAAAAAAAAAAAAAAGCCAAAACAAACATCAAGGGGGATTGCTCATTGCCTGCTCAGCAACAAGAGCATTACAGATGCCCACTCATGCACCATCCTCCCAAACACATGCATGCAGCAAAAACAAAATTATTGCTCCACAGTGCTCTGACTCAGAAAGGGTACTCAGGGAATAGCTACTGAATTTAGCAGCAGAGGCTGTCTGTTTAGTACTTTACAGTGGACTGAGCATTAGTGAGTCACTGCTGCTGTAGCACAAAACCAGTGTGGAGACATCACAGACTGTAAAGGAGAAGAAGCCTGGCCATAACCAGTGTGCAAGAGAAAATTGAAACCGAAGGGTTATGTAAGGGTTTTCTATACAAGAGGGCAAGACCTAAAGCATCATACCATCATCACTGATCTCTTTGGTTTTGGCAAGCGCTCCCTGCTAACTCATTGCAGGGGGCAAAAAAATTCCTTTTGTAATGAAGCTGAAACCTGCTGAGATGTGTACCAGGTCACATTGCTAAAACATTTGAGGAAATACTCTGAAAACATAACCAGTGATGAATTTCAGGTTGTTAACTACAGCATTAAAAAGAAAAAAAAAAATCATGTTCTTCCCTAGTAATGTTAGAGGTGGTTGTAATGAATATGTTAATGGAGGCATGCAGGGGAAAAGATAATAGTCCCTCCTTCGTATGGCCCACTCACTGTTGTGTTGACCACATTACTAGGGGATAGGAACCCAGCACTTTTGACCCTTCTTCACACGGCCTTCTCGAGCACGTCCACTGTATCACAGAAATATTTTTCACTGTACTAGTTCAATATGGCACAAACCAACAACTTTACATCTTTGGCCTGGATTTAATTTCAGAATTCATTAAATCAATAAGGTTATTTGGTATTATGGGGGGTAATATAGACCCGGTTCAAGGGAAAGTACAAATTCTGCTTTGTTTTGTTCTTCTGTTTAAAAGGAAAACTAACATCTAATTACTTCATCACTTACTTTAACACTCAGCTTGTCACGTGAAAAATAAATGAACAATTAGGTTTGCCATAATTATACCTGTCATATTTTCACAGAACAAAATTTATTGCCTAAGGGTAGTTTTAATTACAATCAAGTGGGGATTGATTGAAGTTTTAATAAGAAATACCAAATTGAAAATACATTAAATCCCCAAACAGTTATATTATAAAACAAAACAAAACAAACAATCTCAGTCTCAGGGTATACTGAATCTTAGGACTGGCAGAACTTCATTTGTTATTAATAAATGACAATCTTGAAGTAGGCTCATGATAACACTTAACTAAACATAGATAAGGTGCTGAAAATTCACAAAATGCGTTTATATCAGCCAAGGATAAGGAGCACTGGCTTAAAACTAGGAGAGAGAAAATTTATATATTAAGAGGAAATATTTTACTCAGGGGATGGTGAAGCACTGGAACAAACTGCCCAAAGAACCTGCGGATGCCCCATCCCTGGATGTATTCATGGCCAACACTGGATGGCCAAGGTACTGAGCAGCTTGATCTAGTGGGTAGCAAATGAATTGGAACTGGATGATCTTTAAGATACCCTCCAACCCAAGCCATTCTGTGAGTCCATGATAGATATTACCACCTGCACTTTTGAGTCTATTATATTCAGGTTTTTCAATATTCGATATTTGACTGTATTATATTCAATACTTAACATGTAAAAGTTGCTTCTAAAGGATTTCTATTTGAGACCACTTAAAAACCTATGTTGCTATTTTTAAAACAATTATTAAAATTAATATTAAATGAAAGTTATATTTTTCTGGCCATCACAATCCAATGCCAATCCTCTCTCTTGAGAACTGGTGCTCTACATCTTCCCCTGATGGTAATTTTGTTTGACTAAGAGCATTTCCACCAGCTCAAAAGAAGACTAGAGAAGAAACTGATTGCTTTTGTGCATGCAAAATATTAATAGAATTTTATAAATGCAGTGTATAAGGTATCAAAGGCATACTTTCTAAAAGGAAAGAATACAAAAATATAAGATAAATTAAAAGCCTAGAGCTTGCTTAAGTAGAACATAGACAAAAAGAACACTGACTTGAAAAACTTTATTCACTAACCTTGCTGACAAAGCATCAGAGAATCCCCTTTTCAGAGCAAAGATGTCCGTAGGTAATTATAATTAGAAGTCTGATACTGAAGCATTACCAGGACTGTGAGTGCAGCTAATATCCCTGCAAATATCCATCTACAGAGGTTAACTCATAGGTATCCTGTCCAGTCCATATTCTGACCATCTGCCCTTCTTCACTAAAATGTCTTGAAGAGTAAGGAAGATGGTAATGATGTTTAAATATATACAGAGACCAATAGAAAATAGATTTTACTCTCATCCACGTGCTATGCAAACTAAGATCCAAGCCCTTCTGTATTATCCTCTCTTTTGGTTACACAAATCTTCCATTCCCCGTACACTGGCTCAGCAATGGTTGAATGGAGGAATAACAAAGGAAGAATAATGTAATTCCATTCAATCCAGCTTGTGATTAATTAAGAGTCCTCAGATTGAAGACACATTTGATGCCACATTGCTAATTTTCTGGACAGCAATTAGAGATATAGAATCTTATTCCAATACTAAAAAAAAAGACAAAGTTACAAAAAAAAAAATAGCAGTAAGTCTCTCTTCCTCACAACATTAGGAACAGACATGTGAACACTTGCAGAGAGACCACTGGGGAGCACTTTCACCTTCATGTGAGAAGTTAAATCTATATATATGGTAAATCTGGTGCCTTTAGGAATCTAACTGAAAAACAGTAATTTGTATTCTCTAAGCAGATACATGAAAGGAAGTGAAAAATGTTTCTGGACAGACACTGGACTTTGAAGAAACTGTGATTTCATCACATTAACACATCATAAAATCATTGTTTCTTGAGGCTTGCCAATCAAAGGGGAACTTTTAATTCACCAAAAAGATTAACTTAAAAAAACAAGTGATGCACCTCAGCCTCTAGTGTTTTATTTGGGTTTTTTACAGGTGAAGTTTACATTTGTTTATCAGCAGATTCATAACTGGATCACAGAAAGTTACAAGCTGCAATTTAGGCCTTCAAAAAATAGCGCAAAACAATACATTATGCTGCTTCCATTCAGCTGATCCCACTTTCCGAGCTTTTCCACAGAGGCTTATGATGTGAGGAAAGTGCTGAGTTTCTGGGGAAATATGCCTTCTGTATTGTGCATAAAAGGCCAACGTAGCATAGAAAGTTGACAGGAACTGCCCGTAAGGAACGTGCTAGCATAGGAATTCCATTAGAAAGCACAAGAGGTGAAATAAAGGTAGCAAGTGGACACCTTAGAATTGTAAAGAAAAATCTATCAAACAAAGATGCCAAGAGAATGTATTACCTGAGTCTGCATTATATTGCCAAGAAGACAGGAATATGGTATTTCTTCTTAACTAGACCTACAGTAACTCATTTCAGAGGATTCAAGCCCTGATGATCTGACTTCTTTAAAGCTTGTCTGGAAAAGCCCCAGATTTACCTGCATTCTTTCTCACAGCTTCCAATTAGCCACACTCCTGAAATACCAGCACAGAAAATGCTACCAAAATGCTTGAGGAAAACTCAAATGTATCTGGAAGCAATCCATTACACTACTGAATTCAAACTTTTATTCAGCCATACATTGCATTTCGGTATACTTTAAGTGTTTAAAAAGCATTATAATCACATTATAGATGGATCACCTAGCACTCAGAAAACAAAATGCTGAACTTAGAGGGAGAAAAAATTTGATTGTTTGAAAGGAAAGACAATTTGACTACTCGTTGTTGTACATTAGGTAATGCAATTATACCAATGTGTGGGGTTTTGTTCTTTGCAACATTCGAAAACAAGGGAACAGAGCTCTATGATAGGCTTAAAAATCAGAATCTGATGTCCTTTTCACAATTTAATGGGTTCTCACTGCAGAAAGAGTGCTACTGAAGTTGAGAGCTAGTCAGATTTGTGTACAGATTTCATTAGTCAAATCAGGTATTTTTAAATTTAATTCTACTCAGGTTCCACAGTGACAATGTATTGTGTTCAGCTACATCTTACTAAAATTCAACCAAGAAAAAGGAAAAAAAAAATCTGAAAATGACAGTTTCATTCCTGCAATGTATTCATTAGGGAAATGAAATAACTGTAACTATGCTCTTCTTTCAAATAGTAAAGTTTATGGTTTTGCTCTTTTAAATTAAGAAACAAATGTCAGAGTGGTAGTGATCTTTCGTTGATTTTTTCTTCTTGACAATTGTGTGCTTGAGAACTTGTTGTTACACACATCTGAGACTTTTGCCGCTATCTTCTGATCTTAGGCCTGTGTGTGAAAGGACTATGTTTAAAGTTAGAAGAGAAATGAGGGAAAATGTGCTGGAAGATGAATAACCTGTTATCAGTCATACTCTAGAGGATTACTAGAAGACCCTTGCGCATGGTATCTAAGGTTCTTCTGTTCCAAATACGTACATAAAATGATTAATGGGATGGAAGTATCTGCTCTAGAACAGTTATTCATTATCTGTAAAACAGCTTTTCGAAGAGATACTTGAAGAGTCAGGACTCCTTTTGGAAGACACAAAGGCTGACAGCAGATTTGGCTGAGGTTATCTACTAAACGCCAAAAGCGTCATATAACAAATCTGGCAATAGTGGACTAGGCAGCACTTGCTGAAACCAGTCAGAGATCAATTTAGAGCAGATAGGAGAAAACACTTTTTTACCCAATAAATAGTAAGCTCTTGGAATGACTTACTGCAGAACGTAGCAAAAGCAGGTAGTACAGGCAAGTTTCTGAATAAGCTTACCAACAGATACTGAAGGGAACAAGCAGAAATGTGTTCTTTAAAATTTCTAATTCAAATACTGTAAGTAGTAGATTACACACATAGACAAAACAAGGCTTGCATGCTCTGCCTACCCAGCAACTTCCCACATCAGTGTCAGGACAGAAGACTGACTATGTAGGCTACCTTGACCCATGGCACTCCGTGTGCTGTTATCCCATAAGCTAACCCCTGGCTTTATTATCACTCCAAATAGAAAACTGAAATCTTACTGCTTTGCTAGGGGAACAACTTTTCTGTGGGCCTTCTAACTATTGATAAATGTAACTTCCAGGTTTAAATAGCAGGAGACCGGTATGACTCAATGTAATGAATAAATTCAATCAGTTCTTTCATACACTTCATCTGTACCAAGTATCACCAACTCATTTCAATACCTGTAGTTTTTCCTGTCCACATACATACTACTAAGGAAAAACAAGTGATGAGAAAAACATGAAAACACAGAAAACAAAGGGCACGTCAGGAACTCCTACTGTTCTTGATAAAATCTGTCTTGCCCTGAAAGGTCTTTTATTTCCAACATTACGTACTGATTTTCAGGGCAAAAGTTGCTATGAGATCAGGACATTGAAATTTTTAGCCTGAAGACCCAAAAGTCCTTGATGATTTTGCACATAACCATCAGGCAGAGTTCCATTCACCTTCATTTGTGTTTTTAATCTGTCCTCTGAAATGCAAATGAAACTGAATTACTCTCAAATGTTTTGAGAATATATTAAAACTCTAAAATCCTTATAGAAAGTGCCACAACTCAAAGAGAACTTGTCATATTTAAGTTCTGTAGGGTTTTTTTTGTTTGTTTGTTTTTTAAGATGGGAATTAAAAATCTCTAAAATACATTCCTCATCATTTGGAATATTTATCCATGGGACTGGATGGGCTACACCCTCGGGTGCTGAGGGAGCTGGCGGGTGTGATTGCCGAGCCACTCTTGGCCATCTATCAGCACACCTGGTTAACTGGTGAGGTCCCAGAGGATTGGAGGCTTGCTGATGTGACTCCCATCTTCAAGAAGGGCCGTAAGGAGGATCCGGGGAACTATAGGCCTGTTAGCCTGACCTCAGTACTGGGGAAAGTCATGGAGCAAATCATCTTGGGTGAGATCACACAGCACGTGCATGGTGTCCAGGGGATCAGGCCCATCCAGCACGGGTTCATGAAAGGCAGGTCATGCTTGACCAACCTCATCTTCTTCTATTGACTGGGTGACCGGACTGGTAGATGGGGGAAAGGCTGTTGATGTAGTCTACCTAGACTTCAGCAAAACCTTTGACATAGTCTCCCACAGGCTTCTTCTGGGGAAACTGGCTGCCCATGGCCTGGACAGGTATACAATCCTTTGGGTAAGGAACTGGCTACAGGGCCGTGACCAACGGGTAGTTGTTAATGGAGCTAAGTCCATCTGGCAACCTGTTTCAAGTGGTGTCCCCCAGGGGTCGGTACTGGGGCCCATCTTGTTTAATGTCTTTATTGATGACCTAGATGAGGGGATTGAGTGTACCCTCAGTAAGTTTGCAGATGACACTAAGCTGGGAGGTGGTGTTGATCTGCCTGAGGGTAGGGCGGCCCTTCAGGGGGATTTAGGCTGGATCGCTGGGCTGAGGTGAATGGAGTGAAGTTCAACTTCTTTATTTTGGGGAGATTTTGGGGAGATTATCTAAATAGAACTCCTCAGATCAAGAAATAAACAAGTACAGTTGTCTCTGTCTATCAGGCAGAAGCAAACAAAATGAAAACAGAAATATCTTAACAATGTAATGTTTTCAGCCTGGTGGGTAGCAAAACTCCATCACAATTGCTCTCACTTCCCCTCCTTGAAGGAAGGTAGAGAGAAAGCACAATGGAAAAGGGGCTTGGGGGTTAAGATACAGATGTATTAATGTCATAATAACCATTATAATAACCATTAATGTCATAGGCAAAACATACTCAATATATGGATATTAATGTAATTTACTTCCTATCATTAACAGGCAAGAGCAGCAAGGAACTAAAAGCAAACTAAAATAAAACCCTTCTACCCATCCACTCTCTTCCACATCTTCCACCTGAGCAGCACAGCAACATGGGGGCTGTGGTCAGTCCGTAATACTTGATCTCTGCTGTTCCCTCAAGGTCACTCTCTGCCCCTGTTCCAGTGTGGAGTCCTTCCCACAGAATGCTGTCCTTCCTGAACTCACCCCATGTGGGTTTCCCCACAGGCCACAGCTCTCACATACCATATAGCAGAAGCCCACCATTCAGGCACTGCTCCAGCACTGTCCCCTCAGGCAGCAACTCCCCCGGCCCTCCTGACCCACCACAGGGTCCTCTTCATAGACTGCAGCTTCAACCCAGGGCCGCTCCTGCAGGGGTATCCATGGGCTGTACATCCTTCAAGCCACAGCCACTGCTGCACTGTGGACTCCTCCATGACTGCACATGGAGATCAGCTCCACACTGTACCCATGGGCTGCAGGGGGCAGCCCGCTCTACCACATGCCTGTCTTGGGCTGCAGGGAGCTTCTACTCTGTGCCTGGAACACCTACTGCACTCTCCTTGGGGGCCGAAGGGCTGCTTCTCTCTTGTTTCTCACTTCTGTCTCCCAGCTGCTGCGTGCACAGCAGTTTTGCCTTCCTTAAACCTGCTCTCCCATTGACACATTCAGCATTGCTCAGGGCTCAGCTCTGGCAGCAGCAAGTCCCTTTTGGAGCTGGCTCTGATCTGACATGGGGCAGTACTGAACTCTGCTCACTGAGGCCACCCCAACAGCCAAAACCTTGCCACAAAAGCCCAGTGCAAAGCAGAAGCTGCCTGAGGGTAAGCTTCAGCTAAGCAGGGTAGCAATACCCTGGAGGCAAAAGCTGGGATAAATCCAGGAAGAGAAAGAACAAATGTTTGGATTGCATTCTTTCGCTTTAAAACTGAGTTTCTGAAGCTGAAAAAGTAGCGAAGCAAAAGGAAATCTGAAGAACTCTGAAGCAGTTTTACCTTTTCACTGCTGCTAAGCCAACTCCTCCCCTCAGCTCAGGCTAAAGCACAGTGTAGTGGAGCTAAGCACCTGCAGAATATCTTTCTCAAATGAAATTTGAGTATCCATAAATCTAGATAAAGAAACTCAATGTAACACACAAACACACACACAAGAATTCCCAACAGAGTTTGAATAACAGCAACAACATAACCTCTGGCAAATTAGCCATGGACATTTATTTTATTTTATAAGGGAATTAGCTAAATGAATAAATGAAGCAGACTGAATAGAAAAGAAATGCTGCAGCAATCATCACTCCTGTTTTCCCCACGTACCTAATGGGAAAGCAACAAAGAAACTACGGTATCAGTAACCATCTACTGTGTAGGGAGAAAGAAGTTAAAATGTGAAGGTGAACACACAATAATACGATTAGTTGCAAGCTCTTTTTATCTTTCGTTATTTCAGTCACTCTTAAAACTCTAGCTGCAATACAGTGCTAGCAGGACAGAGATTCAGCAGGTGTCTCTCTAAGCTAGCGTACTAGATACCACTTCAGCATTCTATACTGTTCTGGTCTACAAAAATTAAAACAATGACTCATGCATATCTATGGGAAGTGGGAGGGATGACCCCTCTATATCTGTCAACAGGAATACTAGATATGCAGCAGCCAGAGCAACTAAACCATGGAAAGTAAAAGCACTGAAACAGGCAATATCTGTAAGAACTTCCATCGCAAGCCTTTTGATTTATTTTTCCAGACTTTTATGATGCCTTGCAAGCTATGTGAGTTATGTGAATCTATCCTCTGAGGCATAATGTTGTATCTATAGAACGTGGATTTCAGTTAATAAAACAAGACTCAAGGCAAGATAAGTAAAAACAAATTCATATATCTGACAAGTGGACAAGCTGACAAATGTTTGACTTCATAAGTGTCACATATCACTAGCTGTCATTCCAAACCATAATTTTTTCTGCTTCAGCAAGTACAACTGACTTTCAAAATAGATTACATTAACATCTGGAGATTTAAGTAAGGTTGATACAGGCTAACTGACTCAGTAAAAGTCCAGAAAAGCCTTTTTCCCTGGTGTGAAAATTTTCCAGGCAAAGCCAGTTTTAAAAGAACCGCAGTACCAGTTTTAAAACTCACATGCAAAGCTTCTGTCATGTCTGCAGCTGCAATTTCTATTATTTGGAGCAGCTCTAGTCATGAACTGAAATCTAGACATAATACTGCAAAAAGGAGATGACAGTGTCGTTTCTGAATACTCGCATGAAGTATTCAGAAATAAAGTTTAGACATTTCCCATCTTGGTGAATTACTTGGCGTACACAGAATTGTTGGAGATATAAAAAGTAAACTTATAAATAGAGCTAGAGTCCTGACTCTGTAATCCTACTGAAGAAATATCTAATAAAAAAAAAACACAAAAAAAGAACGGAAAAAATCCCAATCCTTTTTAAAGTGACAGCTACTCTGCACAATTGTCTCAAAACACGTTACAAATGCTTATTTAAGCATTTGTATTGGGAGATACTCAAGCCTTATTTCAGATGGGCAGGAAAATATGAAGGATCTAGATACACTTTAACAGCTATGTTCAAATGATATCTAAAGTAAACTCCTCATTTCCTGCCATAGTGCTGCACCTTGGACATGTCCCAATGTCACACACAGGGAACCTGTCTCCTAGCTCACAATCTGTGCCTCAGTTTCCATGGAAACTCACTTTGCTTAGTTTTCAGAAGAAACTAAGGCATAAAGGCTAGAATGAAGATATCTGATTGCTATGTCTAAAGAAATTTGGAGAATAAAGTGCTTCCTGCCTTGTATCAGGAAATAATGTTGCCAGCAAGAGCAGAGAAGTGATCATCCCTCTATATTCACCACTGGTGAGGCTGTACCTTGAGTACTGTGTTCAGTTATAAGACCCTCTCTACGAGAAGGACATTAACGCCCTAGATTGTGTTCAGGGAAGGACAATGAAGCTGATGGGGGGTCTGGAGCACAAGTCTTATGGGAAGCGGCTGAGGAAACTGGATTTATTTAATCTGGAGAATAGGAGGCTCAGGGGAGGCCTTATCACTCTGTGTAACTACCTGAAGGGAAGCTGTGGCAAGGTGGGGGTCAGCCTCTTCTCCCATGTAACTAATGACAGGGCTAGAAGGAATGGCCTCAAGTTGTGCCAGGAGAGATTCAGGCTGGACATTAGTAAATACTTCTGAAGAGTGGTCAGGCACTGGAAGGGGATGCCCAGGGAGGTGGCGGAGTCACCATCCCTGTAGGTGTTCAAGAATTGTTTAGATATTTTACTCAGGGACACGGTTTAGTGGGAAATATTGGTGACAGGTGGATGGTTGGAAGTTTTTTCCAACCTCAGTGATTCTATGATTCTTTGAAACAGGAAATAGGACATTTTAATGTTGTTTCTAAAATTTTATGCAGATCAAGCTTGCAAATGCTGTTTGTAGCTATTCTTTTATTATTATTTTCTCTCTTAATTTTGACTGTTACTTATAATATCTAAACTCTCTTCAGATGAAAAAATAACAACAAAAATTTTCCTTTAATAGAAGATCAGAGATGCTCCTCAGTACCTAACTAGTAATAGGCTATTCAGTTGGGCAAAAGAAGGCTAAGGGTTGCAAAAACACACTGCACCTTAGGTGTAGCCCACAGCATTGGGTCAAACATCACTTTAAGCTAAGTTTTTTAAGTTTCATTTGCCACAGTGAAAAGGATAAGTGAGAAACAAAATCCCAAAACAGCCTTTTGGAAAACACTTATTTCAAATATACTCTTTTATAAAGTAATTTATATTCAAATTAAAAAAAAAAAAAAAAAAAAAAAAAAACAATTTGTAAATCATGACATAAAAGTCAGGATCTTTACAATTTTTTTCTGCATCAGAAATAAAGAGATGCATAATGAGTCAATCCTGTAATTGTGTGTTAAGTAGGTTTTAAATGTCTGTGGGAAAATATTTCTTACTCCTTAAACCAAATTTTATAAATTAACAAGTCATGCACTCTTTTCAGTATTTCTAACAATACTCACAAAATACTTACTATGCATCCCCCTTCTTGCATTTTCATCCTAAGTTTTTCTTCTGTGGTTCACAGTTTCTAGTAACCACCACCTAGCAAATACCTCTGAGTTAACATCAGGGTTTCCTCTATTCTCTTTGTCCACTACATACCTATTTCAATCACCTTTGAAGCTGCTCCCAAGCATAAATTAACATGGAAGAACAATATAATTTCATTCTTTACAGAATTAACATGTCACCATTGTCCAAATTTTTCTTATTTTCTCATATGGAAACAGATACGACATCACAAAGCTTTTCTAACTTAATCAAGCCTTTCTGTGTAAGGCACAGTAATTCTGCCTTTCACAGAGAGTTATTGAGCACAATGGTACATGAAAACAGGAATAATTTAGTATGCAAATGTTATTTTTTATTTAAAGGTGCTCTTGCAACTTAAGGGAAGCCAACGTATTATTAGAAAAGTCATTTACTTGCTTATTATAACTTTGCACGAGCATTGTTTGTGTAGCACGCCTAGGGAAGATCGTGGCACCCCTGGGATATACTTGTGTCTGAACAATGACACCGCTGATAACCTTCACTGGCACCTTTCTCATCGCATTACTGGAGGATGTATGATCCTCTTCCATCAAGCTCTTTTTGGGATTCAGGTCTTAATTAACACTTTGAGTCATGTTAGCCCCAACGGTAAAACCCTCTGCGCAGTCATTAGTAACAGTTCCATTCAACTCCACTCCTGATTTCACAGAAAATGTGACCCTGGAGATTTAAGATAACTCAAATTTCAGATAAATGATTCAGCTTCAGACAAAGTTTACAAAATACATGCATAAAGGTAGACCTTGAAAAAAAGAAGAAAAACACATACGGAAGGTGAAGAAATTCTTTTAATAGACACTATTGGCTCAGATTCAGGAAATAGCAAACAAGCTTCACGTGTATAAAAACCTTCCTAAAAATAGGAAGGTTTAGAAATCAGGAGTCACTGAAAGCTCTGATATAAATCCGGGATAACTGCAAATAGAAAAGCCAGTACAAATAACTGAGCCGTAAGGAGCTCTTAAGGTGATAGCACAAGGGAAACCAGCATAAAATGCTCTAGAATTAAAAATAATGTAGAATACGAGTCAGCAAAGAAATCTGCCTAGGGCTGAGATTAATAAAAGGGTATTTCTCCCCTTAAGTAATGTTTTTTAGGCTTTTTCTTTTTTTAAATTTTAAATTGGACTAAGTCCCTAGGTACATGCATATGCATAAGAAATGCATTTTTTAAAGAAACAATAACAGAATTCCTCAGAACAACTAACCTTGATAATGGTTGAGAAGAATATCTGAATCAGAAATCAGAAGTTAAATTAAACAGTGAAATTAGTATTGAAAGGATTGATCAACACTGACACAGCCTTATTAATTCTGAGATATAAAGCTCATTTCTAAATCAATGATTGATTGAACATAGCCGGAAAGCTGATCTGAAGCAAAAGACTTTGTCAATTTTATTTTTGAATGCACATAAATATTTAAATTACAAACAAACAGCAGCAACAAAAATAAAATGGAGAGAGGGAAGTCTATGAAAGCGCATGAGATTACCACGTAGATATATATATAGACAGAATTAGAACATAAAAGTAAACAAAATTCACAGAACCTTGTGCCAAAGCAAATACTGGAAATCTGATAACATTTGCAAGTCAACTCAGTCCTTCTTGAACAAAAGTAAAGTTTCAGCAGGCCATTTCAAGCAGTTTGCTGCAAAAAGTATTTCAAATGTATGTTGCAATCATGTAATTAATGTTTGCAAATTCTGGTGGTTCGCAGTCAAAAAAAAAAATCCAAAATTGTAGAGGTTATCTCCACAGCACTGATTAGAATTTAAAGAACGGCAAAGCAAATGCAGTTCTGGGAAGTACGAGAGAGCTAAGATACTGCCATCATTTGAGGGTGAATTTCACCGTGCACTGATACAGATGCCAAGCCAAATTCTTGCTGTTATGCACAGAACCACTGTGTACATCCTGAAATGATGGCATGTAGTTAAAAATAGTAAGTGCTGTACATTTGTTGCAGCACTGGCAGTAATGCCAGCCTCAAGCATTAAAGACATTGTGAGTCACATCCTCCAAACTAATAAAATTGGTTTTAAACTCGTAAGTCTTTAGCCGCTAGTGCATCTGAAGGACTTTCATTTGCCTTTGGGTTGTATTGGCTTAATTGTTTAAAATTATCTGAGAAGTCCTAAAAAACTTTTTTTGAAAAAGAAAAAAGATATAAAAGTGGTCTGAAGGAGGTTCTTTCCCTAATTTAATCTTCTTTTACTTCAAGGAACTGAATCATATTGCCCTCTTCAAAGAGTGATCGAG
The DNA here is from genome assembly GCF_019238085.1 of Lagopus leucura. Lineage (NCBI taxonomy): Eukaryota > Metazoa > Chordata > Aves > Galliformes > Phasianidae > Lagopus > Lagopus leucura. Next base: position 9,162,167 of record NW_024962265.1, on the reverse strand, counting down.
CAGTTGCCTAACATGAAGTTGGATGCCCTTCACCTAGATTCAGAGAAGAACTGTTCTAGAATCTTTTCTAAAGTAAACATGATATACTTATCTGATTTTCTCAGGGCTTTATGATCACAACGTCACACATACACAAAAATCCCTACAAGAATCCTGAACCTGAGGAAAACAGTAAGAGTTGGCTGTGATAACTTCAACAAAACAGACTTATATGAATTCATGGAAAATAACAGAAAAAAAAAAAAGAAAAAAAAAAAAAAGGTGTATTTTGCAGTAATAATACAAAGTCCATAGAATACATAGACTACATAAACACATGCCTACTGAGTTAGGAAAGGAAAGCAAAGAAAAATATTATTGGCATTTTACATCTATTTGACTGAAGCAGAGAAGTTTTACCAGATAACGCTGGTTTACATTACGTGTTAGGGAAGCTATGGGAAATGGAAGAATAAACTTCTGTTAAGCAGAAAACGCATACCTTCTGTGGTACCTAAGCACAAAGAACTGATTAAGCGAATGACCTCTCATTTCTCTCATTTCCACAAGAAGTTTAGCCCCCAGCATAGTATGCAGCAGCAGTTTCACTTGCAGACTGATTCTCCAGTTGAGTCAAACTGTACTGATAAAAGGGCTGCTAGGATGGAACTCATTTCTCCTGGCTTTACACCTGCAGCATAGGCATATATATCCAGACACCTCTGATAAAGAAAGAGAGAAGTCCATATTTCTGGCTGTAGTTCATCCCATTTTAAAGGCATACTGAGAATGTGTCAGGTCAATCCTGACTGAGAAGTGCCTACTTTATTCTGCTGAATGAAAGGGGAGATTTGGACAACCGGCGGAGTTCTAAAATCTACATCTACAGTACAGATGTATAAAGTTAGGCAAATTAATCCTTCTTTCTTCTCACTTTCACTTTAAATGACACATCTGAACTCATCTGCAAGTCAAAGTAGATATGCAGTTCCTCAGGGAATCCCAACCTGTTATTCCATCCAAGCCTGTTCCTGATAGCTCTGCTCTATAAAAAGCATGTTTATGAATTCATCCAGATCCCCCATGAATGTTTGTTCACTATCTTCTGAAAATGAAACTAAACTTTTTTAGGATTCATATTTTTGTGAGTATGAGTTAAAACAAAAGCATACCCAAGATTGGTGCCTTCCACAATAGAACAGAAAGAGACTACTGACAAAAGCCCTTTCAAGAAGTAGCTGCAGTGTATTCAAATAATAAAGAATCAAGAGATTACTAAACAGCACAGTCTTCACACTGGCAGTTCAGGATTAACTTTGCTAGTACATGATTGAAATACAGATAAAATTATCAAGTCAGAAGAATAAGTCTGAATATAAATCCTATTCACACACGGCTACATTTGTTGAAGGAGAATTAGTTGCTACTACCAAGAAAGAGCGGTGAACTAAAAAGGTGAAGAGACCAAATATGAACAGATTTATTTAGCAATAATACCAAAATTAACATTATAACTTCAATAACACAGCTGTATTTAAATGTCTTAAGAAAAAGGTTGTTTCCTCAAGATCATGACTGACTGTAAATTACAGTGATCATAAACATTCACATGCATCACTTAGAGGAATATTTTCCAGTCTCTTTATGGCTTGATTTGTTACTTGGACATGGTTCCTCATCTGTCAGTCAATATTATAAGCATCTGCACTATGCCAACTAACTGATGAGTTCATTTTTTTACCACGAAGTCATGAGCTCTTTTTACATGTCATGTTCTGTATATATCAGGCTGACACTGCCCATAACCATACAGGCAGGAAAATAAACAACAAAAGCATGATTCAAAAATACACACATATATACATACACACATATATATGTATATGTATTATACATAGATTATTACACACACATACACACACACACACATATATATATATATGTATTTTAATGGTAAATAGAAAATGTAACCAATTAGTACTCACCACCAAAGCCTTAGATCTGTTGCTCAGCAGTTTTTCAATGTCTCTGGCTGCAATTTCCACTAGCTGACGAGGATTGTTGGCTTCCACAGTATACAAATCTTTGTTTTTCAAATATATCTGCAAGGGTAAAAAACAGAAATAAATAAACATGGCAAACAACATTCAAAATAAGAAAACTGATTTGACACAACAGCCATCATTAAGTAAGTCCTCTGTTTTTAATCAAGATCTTCAGAATGATAAAAGGAAAATTCCAGCACGCTTTGCGAAAGAAAAACTTCAACTTTTTGTTTAAAAGGCATAAGGTGCTACTAAAAATCATCAAAACTGACTGATTCTGGTGACTGAATATTCAACTTGTAAATGCTCAAGGACTGATATTTCTATAGAGGACTAAGAGAAAAGTAAAACAGATCCCTTAAAGATGATTGAATCTGAAACCAAATAATTACTACTGAATTTAATTATTCCTTGAATGCTGAACAACAAACATATTGTTTGAAGTAAATAATTTAAATTATGATAATGTAATCAATTTAGTCCCTTATCTATTTATTCATGTTATAGTATTAGTTTTCATGAGGAAAGGAGAGGAAGAAGAAGAAAAAAATAAGAGAAATAGGAAAAAAGAAGGAGGAAATGGAGAAAAAAATGAAGGGGAAAAAAAAGTGGGAAAGAAATTGTAATTGTGTTTCTTTTGTGTCGTGAAGAAAGGATATTTCTGAGGACCCATTAAATGTTTACAAAGCAGAACACATATAAAGAGGGTAATTTAATTTGTTAAACAAGGCTGCTGTAATGAAATGCATCTAACCACAAGAAGTAAAGAAGGAAAAACAGAAAAACACATTTCCCCCTGTCTTTTATGTCCTACTAGAACTGTATAAAGAAAAATATACTAATTGGCAAAAGAAGAAAAAAAAAAAAAAAAGCAGATACTTTATGGGCAAATAGGGAGAACTAACTAAGGCAACCAACAGATGGCCTGAGTTTACTCAAGCACTCCACCTCTCTGAAACACTGCCTGAGGGCTGTGCTGTCTCCTGGGAGGCAGTGCCAGGCACACACAGGAGCAGGTCCAGCACTAATGGCTGGCTGAGATCCAGCACAAGAACCAACAAACTGCACACAGGCTGAGCCTACCAGCCCTGACAGTTTTCTCAGGTTAAAGCTATGGAGACACAAAAGAGACTCACCAATATCTGTCTCTCTCTGATGCATGTAGCTGATAGGCATTGATCGCAAGCAAATGTCTAACAGTTGCAGTTACATCTCCAAGTTTATATCAGGCATGTCTCATAAGCTGCCATAGGTTTCTATCACTTTTGAATTTCACATTGATGTAGAGGTTTGGGGAGGTTTGTTCATTTGGCTTCTTTTGTCTGTGGGTAGTTCTGTAGGTTTTTTTCTTTTTTTTTTTTTTCTTTTTTTTCCCCTTTTTTTTCCCCTTTTTTTTCTTTTTTTTTTCCAGAAATACAGTCTTTGCACCAGTAATTAAGTATCTGAAATAGGCTTTAATTCTTGGTATAGTAGTATCAATGCATCCTAAGCAGAAAAGCTGTTACAAAAGAAAATCTTTCTAATGAACTTAGATTATAGTTGAATACTTTTGCAGTGCTTGGATTTTCAAAATCGCCACAAAAATTTTATCTCAGGTGCACCCCAAAATTGTTTATTTATTTTAAATGATTTTTATAGTTTATTTTCAATTTTAAAATATCCAAAAAAATTATCCTACAGCAGAACACTACATAATTTCTTACATTTTTTCTGAAACACACCAAGTTCACGCAGTCAGCCAGAATTAAATTGACTGCTGTGAATGTAGGGACCCAATGCTTCTCCAGGCAAAGCAAGATTTGTAATCAGTTTTATAGGTCCAGGTGGTCTGAATCAGGAGTGGAGAAGCATCTAAATTGGAGTGACCATCAAGTGTGGCAAAGGTTCTTTAAACTTCATTTGTTACTGTGTACATCTGCATCACTTTCCTTGGTGTCTCTTTTTCCAGCTGTTTTCATGCAATTGCTTCTTATGTGTGATTCAAAAGAGTAAGAAAATTTAAATACAGTCCCTTTTTCATTTGTGAGTTTCAATTAGGCAAAACATATTAAAATTCAGAGGGAGTGGTGATGCACTGTAAAAATGCCATTTCATTGTAGTTGAGTTTTTCTCTGAATATTTTAAACAAACATTAAGAAGGTCACAAACAAATAAAATGTAAAGGCATACTCAAGTATGTGCTCAAGAGGTGCAATTTGTGACGGTAGAGATGAATTTGAGAATGCACAGGCAAATAATAATTAACTGGAATTAATCTTTCAGTACAAAATTACAGTAAGCCATACTGGTCACTGTTTGAAAACCCAGGAAAGGAAAATTTTCCTAGGTAGGAAAATGTCAATTTTCATCCCTATATTCAATTTATAGGTTGGTTGTTAGAGGGATGTTCTTTACTACAAGACTGGTGAGATGCTGGGACAGGCTGCCCAGAGAGGTTGTGGATACCCAGTCCCTGGAGGTGTTCAAGGCCAGGTTGAATAGAGCCCTGGGCAGCCTGGTCTAGTATTAAATGGGGAGGGTGATGGCCCTGCCTGTGGCGGGGAGTTGGAACTTGATAATCCTTGAGGTTCCTTCCAACCCAGGCCATTCTGTGATTCTGATTCTAATAGCAAATATAACCCTTTAAATCCCAATTTGAAGACATTCAAAATTTTCATCCACCCTGCTCCTATAGGGAATCTGTCCTCAGCACTCCCATTCTGAGTAGCCTGAAAGCTGCAGACTATCCAGGAGCAGTCTAGTCTATTTTATCTATGAATAAAAGGAACTTTTTGTTTTCTTTCAGCACCAGCTATAAGGATAGTTCAAAATCCTGAATCATATAGCAAGAAGACAACGGCCACACACAGCAGGAGTCCTCCCTCCTCGTACTTCAGCTTAAAGCATTTGTAACAGGCACTGTGGGTCCTGCCATTGGGAGAACCCAGATCCAATGTTAGCTTCAGAAATTATCACACGTAAGTAATCTTACAATGTTTATAACTAAAAAACACTCTCTGTATTCAACTTACCCATCTCCCATCAAAAAATAAAAAAATTAAAAAATAAAAAAATTTCTGACTCTTCTCTTTGCATTACACCATGTCACAGGACCTGTCTTCCATTTTTACCGCTGGCAGTAGATTTGTCCCACAAACTTTTAAAAAAAAGGCATCAATAATAACACAGGATTTAACACACTTCTTTATTTTCCCAAAGCATGAGACCTATCTAAACTGTCAAGGAACAGTGAAAAAAATATTCACCAATTATTTAAGAGAGGTGTACATAATTTATTTGTTGCCTGCTCCCCTTTTCTGTAATTCAACTCTAGCACTGCAGCAGTTCAGAGTAGTAGCACACAGGGAAATTACACATGCTTCAGAGTGTAGCACCTTGTAAGAAACTTTTCATTCTCAAAGCCTCCTACCTTGCAGTCAAACACAATTAGTAAAAGCTCATCTCAAATAGCCATGAAGGGTCTTATCAGCAAAGGTGTGCTCATTTGCCTTTCAAATTGCAATTTGGCAGGCTCCGTGGCTTGTTAAGAAGAGCTAATTTGAACACAATTTATTAAATTGCTTTGACCATGTGAATGTGAATTTCTGTTGGCTTTTACATCTTTAGCACTTTAATCACTAATGTTCTCCTAAAAGCTCTCTAAATTGTCAATAAAGTCCTACCATCTCACACAGAATAATGCCTCACTGCATGACTAAGTAAAATCTATAAGGTCATAGCACAAAAAAATAATTTGTCTCTTAAGTCAATAGCCACAGACTCTTGCATTCAGGAAAGAATGTATTAAAATTACTTTCTAAATGCTAAGTATTCCTGTTTAATGAACTGCAAGGTTTTAGAAAAGAAAATGGAGGGGGGAGGAGGGTTGGGGGAAATGTTACATTAATAGGAAACAGGACAAGAACAAGGACAACAGCTGAATGTGGTAAAGATGAGAAAAAAACTGCCAATTTCTCAGCAGAACATGCATCTCTCCACTCACTCTTCAAGGACATATTTATAAATCTCTTACAAAGAGACATTCTCCTTGCTTTGTATAAGACTTGCTAGGGAAAGTCAAACATTTCTGCACAAATTGCAAGAATGAAAGATGCACATTCATCGTATGACTCGTGCTATACTGTGGCAGACATTGGCATCTTCTGCAAGGCTGGAATTTTATTTAATGGCCCTCATGCTTTATATTACAGCTAGAAAAGCTAGTTTATCATACAAGATCCTGAGCGTATGAAATTATCTGCGTTTTGGATGGCCAGCAGCCCTGGCATTGTTTGCATAGATTACACAAATAACAAAGAATAATAGTTCATGATGAATAATTCTAAATCACAACAGAATTTCTTTGCCTCTTCTTTTGTTTGTTCTCCCATTGAAGAAACAAAGGAGATTTTTCTTCAGAGGTAACATGGCTGAAGTTTAGGTTGCATATCTGCTAATCTTTGTTCCATCATCAAGTACTTGTATGGATGTAGAAATCATATGATATCAGAGCTTCTGAAGTCCAAACTCAGAATTTCAATTCTTAATCAATAACAATATATCTCTTCCTACCCTGAAACATGTTTTGGAATAGAGACACAGAACACCTCCACCTTATCTGTCTATACAAAGATAAATCTATTGATTTTTTTGCTACTTCAATGCTACCTTCAAGATCTGATTCCTCAGCTAAGCTTGCATGACACTTGGCTAAACGATCAATATCCACAAGGACCATCAAGTCCAAATGCTGACTCCACACGCAACCACCCAAAATTGAAACTCTATGTCTTGGAACTCCGAATTCTTCTTGTACTCCGCCAGGCTTGGTGTTGTGACCTCTGGTGCTTTCCCTGACTCCACGCCCCTCCCCACTCAGCTCCTTGCCATTCCCTTGGGCCCTGTCGCTGTCACAGAGAGCAGAGATCAGCACTCCCCCTCCACTCCCTGTGAGGATCTGCAGGCTGCCATGAGGCCTCCGCTCAGCTCCTCTGCTCTGAACAAGTGACCTCAACTACTCCGTATAAATCTTGTCCTCCGGATCCTTCACCATCTCTCTGCCCAGTTCTGGCTTTTTTCCAGTCATGTATCTTGGTCTGACCTTAGATACACACTGTAGCCTTGTCTCTAACCTATCCCTTGGCCTCATCTCCTTTCAAACCCGACTAGAGGCTCTGAATGAATTTTGGACCTGATTCACTGCTTCTCATGTTTGATCTCTATTATCAGCGGCAAGCTCCCTTAAAACAGCACAGGACTAAAAACTCTCCTCCCTCCCTGACACGGGTGGAAGCTACTCAAAGGAAACACTACCTTAGCATTAACTGCCCAGAATAAGGAGGACCCTTGCACATTTTTTCATGAAGCCATCCAAGATTTACTACCTGTGGCTTAGAAACAGCTACTATAACAATGCATTCAGAACCAGCACCTCTGCAATAGATACCTCATGCACCAGTAACTCCAGATTACTTACTAGCTGTAGCAGAGTACGTCATGAAAACAGAGAAATAGCTTAGGTACAGAGCTGTCATCAAACTAAAAAAATCACTTGTGGTCTTCAGTGCTGGAGAGCTAGATGCAGAAACTCCCGTGTGTTTGGAGGACACTGCAGAGGTAAAGTTCAGTCAACAGGTTTGAGCTAACTTCTGTACTTCAAGCCAGGAGGGCACTCTGCTTTGGGTATCACTCACACCAAAGTTGGTTCTGTGCATTCAGTAATTCTTTGGTAAAATCAGTAAGAATTGGTGAACAACATCTGCTCTTTGCTAACAGTCTAAGATTTATGCAGCTCTCCGATTCTTAGCCTAAGACCAAACAAGCATCCCAAGAAGAAGCAGGCACTTCGGGGGGGGAGGTTTATTCATTCTCACAGTATTTCTGTCTGCTAGACATCTAGACAATAGACGTGACTCAGTCTTCTTGATTGAAGCAACATCCTTGCTTAATGAATCACATTGCAATATTAAATAAAAGTTTAGCTAATGCGATAACTTAAAGAGTTTTGCTAATTCATAAATCCACTCTAAATTGGCCTGTTGCTGAGCTCATTCATCACTCTCCTCATCAGAAACAAAATTGCATAGACTGACTCCAAAAGTATTCCTGCGGAAAAAGGTATTATCAATTATCTCGCTTGAAAGTAAAAAAGTACATTTCTTACTGAAATTTAGAGTAACGTTAAAATTTTCCAAAACAAAAATTTAAACAAATTCTGTTTTTTTTTTTTTTTTTTTTTGTTTTTGTTTGTTTTTTCAGAAAAAAAAAATATTCAACAACTTATTCGATTTTGGCTTCATGAGAGCCATATTAAGTTACATGTCACAATCTCATTTAAGTGAGGAAAGCAGTAAAGGAGACCATCTGACCTCTAAACATATGAAGAAATCAGGGAAGCAGAGAGAGTCAGAGAACAGAAATAGTACTCCAGCCCATCTGAGCGATTGTTCTTGCTAACTTTCTACTAGTGAGGATATTTTCTTTGAGCTCAATTTTTGAGCAGTCATAAGCACCTCTATAATCTGCTCAAAGGGAACAACTGTCTTCTCCCTGCCACATCCTATTTCCAAAGTTACACGTTGTATTTCTAACACAAGCCAGACAATTCTTTTCTGACAAGATGTTTCTTTTCTTTGAATCAGAAGTGATCCACTGTGGAACACACTGAAAAATGTTCCTTCTCAAGTTCTGTATGCACAAATAAATCAGACTGCATACTTTAGATGTGTCTTACTCTCTGCTATATATAATATATAAATAGGATTACAGCTGCTTCCTAGCAACCCACAGATACCTTCATGCTTGAAATTCATGGCAACAACACAAAGGAAAAAAACACCCTGGTAGTTTACTGTATCTTTTTCTTTTGCAGAATCACTTGCCTGATCACTGACTGCTGTAAAGATCTGAGATGACAAGTGACAAGGCAGCTGACACTTTGAAAACCACACCGTATCATAGCAATGGTGTACACATTAGGAAAGAAATTACCACATGGAGTTCATTCTTCAGTAATACATTCAGGTTGAGCTAAATTAGGCAAGATTTTGGAAACGCTTATGCCTCGGTTAGCATCTGATACAGTATAAGTATTGCCAGTGTCAATTGGCTCACTCAGGTGCCTACTCAAAGGAAAGCAGATAATCAGGCATCCTTAACTGGATGGAATCATAGATGCTTTCAATAGTTGAAAATTAAGAACGTAGACTAGAGGATTTTAAAATTAAGAAGTAATTTTCATAATTACTATTTTGTATTTAAGTCTTCATAAAATGTTGTAACACCATAATGGGATGGAAAGCACAGCAGTGACAGCGGGGTAGCAAAGTCCCAGGCTACAGCAAGTGAATGGATAAGCCCCAATGCAACAGTCATCGACAGAGAAACAAAAGAGAAAAACTGCTTACCTTTGGAAAGTCTCAGCTAAGTAGGATTCAGCAAAATACCCTCACCCGCTGCTAATTCTGAAATGAGGTGTGGGAAGGGGTAAATCCTGGCTGCACCCCTCCTGGTCACTCAGGTGTAGTGCATGCACCTGAGCTTCCTTGGGTTGGCGCTGCCTTCCCTCTAGGTGCTCAATCACTGGCTCAAGCTGTGATTTAGCATTTTTGCTGCAAACCTGAACTCAGCTTTGTACTTCTGCTGTTGTACCAATGCCAAAGATGGACTTACAAGTCAAAGAATCATAGAATCATAGAATTGTCTGGGTTGAAAAGGACCACAGTGATCATCTAGTTTCAATACCCCTGCTATGTGCAGGGTCACCAACCACCAGATCAGGCAGCCCAGAGCCATATCCAGCCTGGCCTTGAATGCCTCCAGGGATGGGGCATCCACAACACCCTTGGGCAACCTGTTCCATTGTGTTACCACCCTCTATGTGAAAAACTTCCTCCTAATATCTAACCTAAAACTCCCCTGTCTCAGTTTAAGACCATTCCCCCTTGTCCTATCACTATACACCCCTGCAAACAGCTATTCACCTTCCTGTTTATACTCTCCCTTCAAGTATTGGAAGGCCACAATGAGGTATCCCCAGAGCCTTCTCTTCTCCAAGCTAAACAGTCCCAGTTCCCTCAACTTTTCCTCGGAGGAGAGGTGCTCCAACACTCTGATCATCTTAGTGGCCCTCCTCTGGACCTGCTCCAAGAGCTACACGTCCTTCCTGTGCTGGAAAGTCCTCCCTTAGTTTAAAAAAAAAAGATATAAGATTTTGTTTCTTAGTAATATCAATACAGTGCTAAGTTACAAGACTACATCACTTGATTTCACAGCATTTTTTTTATTTCTTAGCTCAAACATTTAGCTGAGACTGGAGGAGAACCTTTACATCCCAACATGTGTATTGAGCAAAACATAAACCAAGTCATTATTTCATGCAACAGGAAGAAATTGTTTCACCTTTCTTCTGCATTCCTGGCATATTGTGAGGTGGTCCTTTATCTGATTTTTCCAGCTCAGTCATAGGAAATTCTGTCTTACCTCAGCTGCTGTTAATGCTACTTAGCACTTATTCACTCTCTTCCAAGAGTTATTTTCATTCACAGAGTATTAACAGAGTCTATTTTGGTATTTCCTAACCATACAACTTGAAAACTGATTATCTACAAGGTTGCTCTTTTTTGTTTGCTTCCTTTTGTTTTGCTTTAAGGAAAATCTCTTCGCTTCAACATCATCTGAACACGATCACCAAGTGGTACAAGAATAGGACAGTTTTTATTAGTGTTAAATCCGATGGAAATTTGTAAATGAACCAAGAACGATGTTTTGATCAGAGATTATCCAGATCATCAAATAGTAATTAAAACTGTGGTAATACTAGGCTATTTGTTCCCTTGAGTCTGAGCAAGCTTTGTTAATGCAGCCACCTATTGTTAACAACTTACAGCTGATTTTGCTTGCTGGAACTAAAAACTCTTCAAAATGCCAGTTTATTGCTAAGGGAGCAGAGGGAAAGAAGCATCTGCAAATAATAAATGAGGCTCCCTGTATTTTGACAACCTTTTAATTTCCATTTGGATTACAAAGAGAACTTGCAGATGTGTCTTCAAATTTCATAGTCTGCATTTTTAAAAGTGATTTAATTTTACTGACATCTTGACGTTGGTTAGCAATGTGTAAGCTAAACAGAACTTAGTTTGGAGGACTCTATTTTTGAGGCCTACAGCTTTGGTATTTGGTTATGGAACATAGCAGTGGTATATTTAAAAAATGATATACTTTTAAAAATACCGTATCATAAAAATTCAGTTTCTGTTCTTGGTAATCTGTAACCAACCTAATCCATCTTGTACATTATTCAAATTATGGTAGATGAACTTCAACTTCTTAATGATTACATGGAATGCCTAGTCTTCACTGTAACTTGAAATTGTTATGAAGAAGTTGTTATCAGATTCTATTCTAAAAGTAATCCTAGCCTCTTTTCCTCCCACCATATCCCAAACAGCAAACTCTTGCTCTTGTCTTAGGGACGAGGCAAAGATGCAAATGTAAGTGATGTACAGTAGCCAATTTATGCTTAAAGTGCAACTGTTTCAGAGCACCAGCCTTATACTAAGATCACTTAGACACTCCAACTTTCTGATGAAACATCCATTACATTGCACATCACTGAGGGCATAAAAAAAATCACTTCCTTCTTTTCAGATTTTTCTCCTTTTCCTCCTTAGAAAAATTAAGTAACAGAGTGAACATTAGTGACATGTTATTATTGAAATCAGAACTACTATCAAAAACATCAAGTTCTTACATTTTTCCTTTCTACTTTTCTTAATCGTAAAACTCTGAATTACTTCATCCTTAATGAAATATGAACATAGTACATTCTGGAATGGGGCCATATATCCCCTGGGTCCATCTGGTAGTTCACCAGAGAACAGCATAAGGTAGAAAATGCTTTTCCTTTGGCTAAAGCATATTCAAGCTGAATCCAACCTGATAAACACAATCAGCAAGGAAAAAAAAGAAAAAGAAAAAAAAAAAAAAAGTGAAGCTATTAAAAAGAAATGGACATTTAAATTCTCTATATTAGCTTTTTTGTGTATAAATAATTCCAAATTTATATAAAGTGTTTGCTAATTCATCCTAATAACTTTATGAGTTTTTATAAAGATCAACATAAAGAAATTTTCATGCTGATCATGGAGAAAAACACTAGGAATGAAAATATTTACTGCCAAATTGTCTGTTAAACCACCTTTCAAACCAGGAATTTCAAACAACCTGTGATGATAGGAAGACACTTGCAAATACAAATTTCGTAGTAAGTTCAAGAAAGCTGTTAAAGCCTCTACTCACAGAAATCTCTATTTAGCTAATGGAGAGAACAAGGAAAGCTATTTATGACAGCTTCTCTAGATAAAATGTTGGTGGTGCATGACAGATTTACTGAACATTTTTTGATATAACTTTTTAGTTAGTAGCATGCCTCTGTCTGTGGAGCTTGTAGAACAATATCTTAGCTGAAATCTGTAATGAGTCCAACAGAAAAATTACCACTAGGTTATAAATTCTTCTGGCAGAAGAAAGCTTTCCTGAATAGCCATGCTCCAGGGTCAGCACAGATGAGACACCAGCCTCTCTTACAAGTCACTCCTCTATGTGGGCTGATCTAAGGACCTAAAAACCTGAAAGCGTGGACTGGGAATATGTTGCCACTCTGAGTTCTTCAGCAGACTTCCACCATCTGTGCATTAGGCTCACAGACCTCACACTGAGCAGTGGATGAAATGTGCTCATGCAGAACTGTGGCTGGGTGTTCAACACGAAAGAGCTAATTATTCTGAAGCACCATTCAAGAGATTAAGTGAATAAATAAATAAACAAATCTGACAGTCGCAGAACTGTGTGAATGGAATTCATTCCACATAACAAATATACCCGTATGTAGCTCTGTTTTATTTTGGAGGATGGAATAGCATTTCTATCTCCGTATGAATATCATTTAAAGGCCAAGTCAGCCTATATGGGTTCACTCTACAGCTCCTGGGACTGTAATAATAGCATGCCTTATGAACATCATGCATGGATTGTTTTTGCAGTAATGTACCAAAAAAGAAACAGATTCAGACTCTCGATTTCCTTGGAATCACAGAATCACAGAATCACAGAATTGTAGGGGTTGGAAGGGACCTCCAGAGATCATCGAGTCCAACCCCCCTGCCAAAGCAGGTTCCCTACAGCAGGTCGCACAGGTAGGCATCCAGGCAGGTCTTGAACATCTCCAGAGAAGGAGACTCCACCACCTCCCTGGGCAGCCTGTTCCAGTGCTCCGTCACCTCACTGTAATGAAGTTCTTGCGCACATTTGTGCAGAACTTCCTATGCTGCAGTTTCCGGCCGTTTCCCCTTGTCCTGTCTCCACTCACCACTGAAAAGAGTCCGGCCTCGCCATTCTGCTCCCCACACCTTAGATATTTATAGACCTGGATCAGGTCCCCTCTCAGTCTCCTTTTCTCAAGGCTGAACAGACCCAGTCTGTTCTACTGTTCTACTGGAACAGCATCTCTAACTGCATTTTTGTTCAATTATGCCATTGCATGAAAAGGTTACACTGTAAAGATGGCATTTCTTTGCCATAGCAGTCATAGTGAAACTCCTGTGCTTGTCACATCAAAGCTTTTAGCAGACCCACATTTTTAATACAGTGTTTATGTAAAATAGGATTCTCTCCAATCAGTTTGGAACAGACAAGCTTGTACACTGCTGTAAGGCATGTTCTCTACTCTGAGGTCTTCCTCTCTGTGTACCGTGAAGGATCCCTCCCTCTTCTGTCCTGTCCCTAGAGGTATTTTGGAGCTGGAAATCAGAAGCATACTTGTTGTAGTTTATTAGATTAAAATAGCTGTCAATTAGCTTAGTCATGGGCCTTTGCTGTGAAATGTCTATGTGAAAATGGAATTTGAGCATACTTCCATCAAAATGTGACTACTTTCTTAATTCTGTAATTCAGTAGGCTCCTTACTTACATTTTCAGCCTGTTGAGTTTTAACTGTTCAAAGGTAAATAATACGATTTTGATCTTTGTGTGCAGTTTTTCTTTTCACTTCCTGTAGATACATGAAGCTAGTGCAATCGAATACACGCTTCATATTTATTTTACCACATGGATTTTAGAATTATTTTAAACTGTTCTCTACACCTTCTTTTACTTTTTTTTTCCTCCAAAAGTCTATTTGCTCTATAGAGACTCCCTATCATTCACACCAGAACAGTTTCATAATGCCTGACAGCACAGAGAGTTCATGAGTAGGACAAAGTTACACAAACTCTTTAAAGTTGAAATGAGAATTACATGGCTGTTTTTTATTTAAAACCACAGTATTTATACCATTAAGGGGCCTATACTAAGTTCTGTCTTTGTTTAAAGACATCTAAAGAAGCACATCTTGTTCCTTCTTAACAAAGGTTTTCCAGCATATTCCATCCTTTTGTTTTAAATATCAGGTTGTTATATATACAAAACTTTCTTATGAACTTTCTCTTTGCTTCTCCAAGGAAAAAAAAATCTCCTAAACCATAGAAAGTGCCCAACTACTGGGCAACTACACCAGCATTGAGATCAAGCCATACCCTCTATTACTTGCTTGTGTGCATTACGTAAAAATGTTTGTTTTGTTTTGTTTTGTTTTCCAAAATACTTTTTTTTTTTTTTTTTTTTTTTTTTTTTTTTTATATATTTCCAAAATACCAGATTGAATTGTAAATTAAATGTTAGGCATACTTGTTAACAAATGTGAATCAGTGTAATTCACTGAAGTCAGTGGAGTTCTGCCAGTTTTTAACAAGCTGATTGTTTTCGCATCTTGAATCCTGACTTCCTTCCTTGTAGAACCCATCTTTGCATTATTTTGGTTAGGATATTACATAGGTATTAAATCTGAGCCAGAGCTCTCCCAGAACTTACTCTAATTCCTCATTAATGTCAAAACAAAACAAACAAACAAACAACAAAAAAAAAAAACCAGTATTCAAAAGTGTATGTAAGAACATTTTTTGAAGACTCTATGGAGAGTATTTCCATATTGTATAAATAAAAGTTGATCAGCATAAGCAAGAACTACATTTTAAACATCAACAATCTTCCTGATCAAAAGCTCACATACTGAAGTCACTAGTATTTGTGTTCATACCATCAGACTTACAATCTACCACAACAAATTCAGAGGTGGAATCATCTGCTGTTAACGCTTCAGAGTTAAATGAAAATCTGAGCTCAGTTCTTGGTTGGATCAGGATTCTTTGCGTGGCTAAAATGATTTAGTGAGTAAAGGAGCATCACTAAATTAAGGCTTATATCTCAACTCTCACCTTCTCCATCTCCTACACATAACCATTTTGTCTGTTCCTTCTACTCTAACTATACTCACTGGTTTGTTTAAGACTATGGATAAGTGCAATCTCAATGCAGGACTTCTTTATCACTGGAATCTAAGTTTTTTGGCAATTTGCTTACTATAGGTATTGCTGTCTCATTTCAAACAAGAGAGTGTGTGAAATTTTCATTAGAATGAACAGTTTCAAAAGTAGTCACAACTGAAGCAATTCAGTAAATAAATTCCCAAATACAAGCATGTATAGCACCAGTTAATCCTGAGACATCTTCAATAAGTTATGGAAACACCATAAAATAGCATGGAGTTAACTGAAAAGGACCTGACTAAGCGAAGAAATAGTTCACACGAGCTGAGAATGTGGTGAGCGTACTATTTTGAAAACTGTCTATCTTCGTAGAAGATCCTATTGTGTGAAGCAAACGCAAACTTCACCTACATCATTGGGACTTCTTTAACTCAGTCCAGGCAGTAAGCTATAAAACCGTTATGATACAAATCTGTTAAATATCCTTCGTATGACTTCATTGCTTGGCCAAATCAAAACTAACTTTCCCTAGAGTAAGGAAAGATATTACTCCTTCCTACATACCTGAACAAAGAATAACTTTCTACCCCTACACACACTGGTACAGCTATTCACGGAAAGTTGTGTCTACTTTTTTGTAACTGAAGATTACTTTCCTTGCCTTTGTATCTGACATCCTGCTTTTGCGGGAGGAGGGTAAACAAGCAAATAAGCAAACATTTTTTGAAATTTTCCAAAAACATGAAGACTATAGGCTTGGTCCAAAGAATTCTGAAGTTAGTAAAAATAATGAGCCAGAATCAAAGCTGAAAATTCAGCTTAACGGTTAAGCATATTTTAAGCTTGAGCAACTGAAGGCAACTTCTGTGAATAGAAGTGACAGGCATGAAAACACACTGTTTTTAATGTCTTGTAATCTCCATTTTGGTAAGACTGTGGTTCATTTCACAGGAGAACTAATTAAACATTCATAGGCAGTGAGCAGATAGATGATGATGATGTCATTCAAAAATGTGAAAGTGGGAATTGCCTGCAAAAAAGAGGGAGAGACTGCATTCTCCCTTGTAGAGAAGAAAGCTAATTAAAAACAACCTTTTGGCTAGTGAAAGACATCACTCAATTTAGGTCAAATAAATGGCTTTGCCACAGAAGGACATTTTACACTGAAACATCCCCCTTTTGTGCTTTTAATCCTAGGATTACACACAAATATTGACCACTATATCAGTACCCTCTGAGATAACTTATGATTTTCTTGAACTATGCTACAAGAAAATTCTGTCTTTCAAAAAGCAACTTACCTACAGTATTCAAGATAATGTTGAATGTCACTATGGTGTAGTGTAATTATAGCTAGTGATGTTACATATTTTTGCCCAGCAATTTTTATGAGAGGATTGATTTAGCAGCTCACACATCTGAAGAATTTTAAGTAAATAACACTGTGCTTGAGGGGGGGCAGAAGGCAGTGGAAAGAGTGAGAGTGTCAATCTCTTGGCTTTTCATAATCTATTTTACTGTCCTTTATTTGCACAGAAATGCCAGGCAAAATGGTCAGGTCATTAACTCATTATTTGGCTCAAATTAGAAATCTTCTGTAAACCATTTATATTTGAAATATCTTATTGCCCCTTCACTGTAGGTTAAACATTTAATATGTGTCTTTCAAAGATACACTTTTTACTCCTTATTGTTTATTGAATTTTAGTCTGAAAAACAACTGCAGTGCACTGCAGAGGTTTATCACTTAAATTCAAAAGATCCTACATGCAGATGTATTGCAACCCAGACAGCATCATTCCCTAGAGAATGTCATACTTCCTCTGCAGCTAGAATCACACTTAATGTGGTCTCTCTAGAGATCTCTAAATCACTCCTGTGCTTCAACCAGTGGGAGAAAGAAAAGATGAAAACTGAATGAGGAACAAAGTCTGAAAGATTGGGATGCAGAGATAGATGGCAACAGACTAGAAAATGGCAGGCAAAGAATAAGGAGAGAAGAGACTGGAAAAGAGAGGAAAAGTAGTACTAGAGCAGAGGAGAAAACAACATGTCTGAATCTGAGAAGTGGTGATGAAGGGAAAGTTGAAAAAATAAAGAGATGCAGTAATAGTAATGGGCAGGCTGGCCAAACATACTTGGACAGAACGTTTTGGAAATGTAAGGCAAAAAAGAGTCCAGAATGAGATTGTGAACTGGAAAAACCTGAGGACAGAGATTCTAAAATTGGGATTAAAAGGCAATGTAAATGAGAAAGGCAGACAGGCTATGCAGAAAAAGAGGAAACTGAGACACAAACGTACTGGGAAAAGAGGGAAGATAGCCCAACCAGCATAATGGGAATGGAATGGAAAGTCCGGTGGTGAGTCAGGTATATGAAGCTGAAGACAGGATAGTGGAGTGTATTAGGTATGTGTGGCAAGATTATGGTAGTTTGAGGGCAGCAAGGGTAGCCTCTGTGAGCGCAGTCCCGTAGTTTGTGCCATGTCAGATCAGAGCCAGATCCAACTGCTCCTAAAGGGACCCTCCACAGAGCCACAGCCAATGTTGGCTCTGCCTCATTGATAACACATTTAAGTAAAGAAAAATATTATGCAACAGCAGCTGGGAGAGAGGAGTATGAAAAGAGGGAAATGAAACTTAAGGGCCCAAGGTCAGTGCAGGAGGGAAGGAGGTGTTCCAGGCAGGAAACAGTAGTTTCCTGCAACCCAGTAGAGGCTATGATGGAGCAGGCTGTTCCCTGCAGTCCATAGGCACCACTTGGAGCAGATCTCCACATGCATGCATGGAGGAATACACAGTGAAGCAGTGAATGCAGCTTGAAGGAGGGACAGCCCGTAGAGAGTACCCACAGGAGCAATCCCAGGCTGAAGCTGCAGCCCATGGGGAGAAGTCTGCAGTGCAGCAGGAAGGCTGGGGGACAATGCTGGAGTGGTGCCTGAAGTGTGGGATCCATGGTATGGCCCTATTTTGGAGCAGTGCTTGGAAAGCCGTGGCTCCACATGGGGTCGTTTCGGGAAGGATGGCATCCCATGGGAAAGACCCCATGCTGAGGCTCGGGCAGAGGGTGACCATGGAGGAAGATGGCAGAGACAAAGCATTATGGACTGACTGCAGCCCTCATTCTACATTCCCCTGCACTGCTTGAGAGAGGAGGAAGAAAATGATGGACTTCGGCAGAGTACAGGGGCAGGAGGTTGCTTTTAGTTTGCTTTTAGTTCTCACTGGTCTAGTCTGTTAGCAATAGGTAATAAATTATATTAAACTACATTATGCTGAGTCTGTTTTGCTTGTGATAGTAACTGGGTAATTGGTGAGTGTTCTCCCTGTTCATAGCTCAACGCACAAAATCATTTCTTTTCATCATTTTCCTCCCCTTGTCCTTTTGAGGAGTGATAAAGCAGCACACTGAAGTTCACGTGAAACCACCACAGGGGGAAAAAGACACAGCAAGCATGGAGGGGTATGATGAACAAAAAAGATCTTAACAGAAACTCCTCATCACAAAACTGAAGAAAGAGACATGATACACAAGCCTTGTTTTCCTTCGTCAGCCGATATGTGTGAAATCCACCTACAAAAACTCCCATTGGCATTCCATGCTAGAATAACTTTACCAGTTTGTCAAGAAAGCTCAAGTGATAGACATTTCTGTGTTGTTGAGATCCTGTGCTGGAAACGCATGTATGCATCAATCTGATGCTTTGTGATAGGATTTCAAGATACTGTTTTCAGTCAAGATTTTGTTTTTTGTTTGTTTCAAAAATTATAAACTGCATCTGTCTTAGATTTTGCTACAATAGCAAGTACTCTTGTATTAGGAAAGGCCAGAACTAAAATCATCTTTTCAATCTTCTTTAACGCTCCTCGTCTACAAACATTGCCACAGCCTTTCCTTTGTCAGAAAGAACAAGGATAAAGAAGGGGGAATATATGAACTTGTGGATGCATACTGGATGATGATATACACACACCGTTATCTACACAGCCTAATCCTGACAGATTGTGAATTGTGAATTCATTGTTCTGCCATCTCAGAATGTGTTTTTAGACTCTATGAAAGAAATATGACAAAAAAATATAAATTTTCAATGATGCAATAATTATGTTAATTCCTAAAACACACTTCAGATTAAATTAGAATGGCTGAATATAAATTTCTTTCTCATCTGTGTTTATTGTAACCAAAGGCTGCCTCAGTGCAGTGAATATATGTAAAAAAATGATTTCCCGTGTTAATACAGAACAGAATGTTCCATTACTGTGAATGGTTACTTCCTGGATACCATATCTGACCAACATATAACAACCCTTGCTTCAGGTGGGAGTGCTGTGATAATGGTAAGCCCTATTTCTGCAAAGCTGATTAAATATTAGCAGCGAGCAAGTGCTGCAACACAAAAAGAGTGAATTGGTGGATGTATGTTATTCATTTCTCTCTCAATAAGCACTGTAGAAGAGAAACACTGCAGAGTTTAACTTAAAATCTTTTTGCTGTGTTGGGATTAAAGTTATTGTAATGGCTAGAAAGTGCAATGAATGGTGTGCATTGTAAGGCACATTTTCCAACTCACCGCAGCAAGCTGTTCCACTCCACTTGCAGTTCGTGCCAATGTTATGAGGTCTTCTTGCATCTTATCTACCCACGATTTTATCCTACAGAAATAATAATAAAAAAAGAAATAAGAGAAATTCAATCAATTCAATGCAAATATATATGAAGATCACAAACACACACACAAAAAAAGCCAGCAGATAATTTCAGGTGACAGACGGACACTAAATTCCACCTGATACAGCTGTGAATCTGCTTCAGATATGATCTCTATTTTCCTTTTTTCCCCCTCTTAGCAATACCTTACCTTTTCAATAGTCTAACATGTGAAGAACTTGTATGCAATTATATATAACACAAAAAAGGCAAAAATGCAGAATATGTTGATATTGCATAAAAAAATGTATTCCCAAGGACAACCTGCAGCTCACTCAAAAGATCTTTCTGGATGGTCTTGAGATCCCTCTCCTAACAAAGAGCACAAGCAAAGAGAAACAGCAACTAGTAGCTGGCTTACAAACAAGAACAAATCTTCTGGCCTGCAGCATCTCTTTGGATGCTTCATGGAAGCAGCAGCAGGATAGGCTGCAGCCATCGTAGGTGGCACAAGTTGTTCTGGCAAGGGGAACCTGCTCCTGGCTGCTTCTCTTGCTATGCCTGCTTCACTCCCTAAGCCCAGTAAATCTGCCTCTTTGTGGAAGCATTGGATCCAATACATATGTTCATATGCCCTGTCATGTTCTGTAGCAGGAAAGGAGCCATGGCATTAGTTTATTCCAGTGAGACCTATGCTTATTCTAGTGATAGAAGAAGGTGGACTAGGCTGCCTAGTGAGAAAAACTGGTCACCAACTCATCCATCGTATCATCCCTGTCATTATTGTAGCTCTGTGCTCTGAAACCTGGAAGAGATACTTATCCTAGCCATTTTCTAGCCTTATTGTGATACATGAGGAATGACACCTAAGATTATTTATGAAAGTAGGAAAGAGATGGAAAAGATAGACTCCATTTTTGCTTCAATATGGAAAATTTGTAAGAGTAAGAAAGAGGCTTGCTTTAGCTGCTTCCTTCCATCATCGATACATTTTGCATTAAACAACAGTCCCTATCTTAAAAGGGTACAGACACTATTGTGGTGTTGTGACTTCAAAATTTTATTAAAGGATACTTCTTCATGCTACAGAAGAAAGACATCAGTCATCCAAATGTCCAATTTAATTGGATAGAAGGATAAAGGTTATTTTTCAGTAAGTGTAGTGAAACACTGAACCAGGTAGCCCAGAGAGGTGGTAAATGCCCTGTTCTTGGAGACATGCAAACCCAGGCTGGACCAGGCTCTGAGTATCTTGATCTAGCTGTAGATGTTCCTGTTCACTACAGGAGGCTGGACTAGACTACCTTTAAGGGTCTCTTCCAATTCAAAAGATTATATGATTCTATGAAAAGAAGAGTCGGGACTGACTTCTAATGTGAAGCAGTCTGAAATAATGTCTGCTAGAACAGGAACTACACAGACAGAAAGGTACGAGTTTGACAAAGTGCCGAATTTATAACAAATCCCTCCTCACAATCAGTATTAGGTGGCTTCCTAATCAACGTACAGTCTTTCTTGAATTGTATTTTGACAGACCACAAGCAGATTACTCTGACAAAGTAAGCAGCAACTTTCTGAAGTTTTAGTTCAAAGCATTTTCAAGGCCTTACACAAAAAGTCTGTAGCAGAAACTGAATTCTGCTTTCATGCAATTCAGAAGAGAGCCTTACATTTATGACTCAGCATTCTTCACAAAAAAATGCTTAAGCAACTGGCAAATTGTTACCATGGTTTCTCATTAACCATGGCTTCCACCTGTGACACTGCTGATTTCATCTTCTATCTCCGGCTACTCTCTTGGATTGTTAGGTACTCTCATCTGCTGTGTCGTTATCTTTTATTTTCTATTGTGCTTTATCTTTTATTTTTCCCTTCAAAATCTTGGATAAATATCAGTGATTTTACTCTGTCTCCAATGCACTTCCATTATTTTCCCACTGGATTCATAATTCATTAAAAAAATTTACCACTGAAGTTATTTCTCTAGTCTTGTTCATCACGGAAAATTGTTCTAGTTTCTATAGGTTAGAAACTTTTCAGAAGACTGTGTGTCCTTTAAAGTCTTCTCAGTGCACCAGACATATTCATTATCAGTGTTATAACAGAAAACACTCCAAAAGGTTTTTTGCTAGTTATAGCCATTAATGATAATATCATTTATTCACAGCTCATAGTGTGAGGATTTAATACTTTTTGCTGACTGTGTACAGAACAGAAGAGCTATATAGCGATTTATATCTCCCTGTTCAAGCTGTTAAACATTACTTCATCCCTTAGACTGCCATTATAACCCTTCATATTAGCGTAATGTTTGATATACCCAGTACTCGCAAACACAAACACATTATCTTTTTGTTTTTAATGGTTAGTTCCATAGACCCAGGAGGTATTAGAGTGGCACTCCACATTTACAAATACACCCATCACAAAGCCAACAACTTGCCTTTCTGCTCCCTTAGTCAAAACTGGATTCGTTGCTTAAGCCCTGTAATTTCCAACTTGAATTCAGTGTGATTGTGTTTCAGACAAGTACTCAACTAAAGCCCTCAGTCCTGCAAATGGTGAAGACCAATTTCTAGCACAGATGGAAGAATGTCAAGGTAAAATGCCTATATTTTATTTTTTATTGACACTCCTCTTCATTTGCAAACATAAAGGCTTAGGAACATGGTAAGAAAATGTTCATGTATGAACCCAACCTCAGGGTTATTATGTGCTAGTGGAGCTTCAGTGACTATAATGAGAAATCTTAGAACAAAAGCTACCTACATACAACTAACAGACAAAGCAACATCTCATAAGTGGAGTAAGAATTTTCTCCTACCTACTTTTTATGCTAAACTTTAGACTATTTTCCCATTCTTTTGTGAATGTATGCTTCAACACTTAGTCTATTTGCTACCTCTCTCCAAACCAGATAACAAGAATACCCCATCAAGTTAATGTTGATGCTTTTCTGTGGAGGTTCAGCAAAGGTTAATAGGTGCAACGTGTCAACAGAGACACGATCAGTATTTATTTCTGTCCTTGACTGTATCACCAAGAGTACTCTTACTGCCTTATCTCTTTGCTCATTCACATCCTATAACTCTAACATGGCAACATAGAAATGATGCATATTTGGATTTAGGACCTGATTGATTCCATCTTTATGCTAGCACTCCTAAATTTTAACTTTCCATGCTTTTCTTTCCAGATCAGGTATAAAATAAATTAATGTATCTGTGAGAACAATATGAACTCATAAGCGTAAGTGTGAACAAAAGAAAAAAATTGCATGTATCTACTGCTTTTTTTTTTTTTCTGTTTCAGAGAATGAGATATACAAAAAGTGAAAAAGTGAAACCCACTAGCCAAAAGCATTTTCTAAACCATAAAATAAACAATTGAACAGTGATCCAAAAAGATTCTCAGTGTTATTTCTAAGAAGGTTGGATAGAAAAAAGTCAGAGGGGATTGATTTTTAAATCGACTTTTTTCATTTCCCTTTGCTATGGTTTTTAAAGGGTATTTTCCTCTTTGTCCCTGAAAGGAAACTGGAATGGTGAGAAAACATATTAATTAGTCAGCTAACCTTGAAGTACTGCATTAAGTCACTCTTAAAAACATGAACTGCTTGTTATTACTTATTATTTCTATTATTCACAAACGAAATAGAGAATGCTTTCCTCTTTAACTGGCAAAAATATGCTTGATTTTAAGTAAATACTTCTTATGTCTCCTCTAAACTTTCAGCCTCCACATAGTTAGCCCAGGATTCACATTGCTTATACAACGGTTGCCTAGGCTGGTGTTTGATTTCTCCCTTTTTTTAACTTGTTTTTCTTTTGAACGAGGTTCTTGTGCTACAGACAGTGGAAAAAGGCATCTCCAGAGCCACCCCTTTACTTCTGCTGGAGCCCTAGGCAGCTTGATTTCTTGGTCTAGGATCCCCAGTATAGCTAGGCTACATGCTCGACTTTTATGCAAGTTATGTTAGATAGTATTAGGTTTGATGGAAAGGAAGAAGTCCACCTTCATTCTAATTTAATGTCAAATTCCCTCCCCTTCTGTAACCGAAACCTAATTAAGAATGGTTCTTCTAATCTTGACTATACATTTACCTCAAAAAACTTTTTTTTTTTTTTTTTGTCATGTATACATTTTTACCTAATGTACTTTCTCTAGCACAAATTTTCTTTTCCTCACTCGGCTTGGACAGTAGCTAGTACAACAGGATATAACATAACAAAACTTAATAATTTAGAAGGTTTTTTTTTTTTTTTTTCTAGCTCACTGTCAGAGACACAAATAACAAAATGACTTCTAAAATTCTGAGGAAGCTTTGTATATTTATTCTACCTTCCAACAAGAATTTAAGTAAAATCATTAGTATTACTTTAAGGTCTAACATCAGTATTGCTGTGTCTCACTTCTCCCATCTTGGCACCACACAAAATTCTCTTTGTAGCATACACTGTAGATATTTCATGTTTCTCCTAGACTGCTTTTCTGAACTACAGACAATCACAACCCAAAACATAACTTAAAATGCAACTTTTGTTGTTGTTGTTGTTAATAAGGGATCACATTATCTCACAGCATTTACTTAAAACATGTGCCCCTTAAAAAAAATGAAGGAGCCTCTGGGCACAGAAATGCTTGTCTGGTACTGCTTTGAAGTGAAGCCTGCAGTGCAATATCTGCCTGACAGCTGCTCCTGGTCAGAGTTTATTTAACAATTGGAAAGCTGTCACAGCAAACATGAAGTCCCATGACTTAAAGAAGCAGCAGTCATTTTTCTGCAAAGGGGAACAACAGAAAGCCTGTACAAAAGGTTAGGTTGTTTCTATCGCTATTAGCTTGGCACAAATGTTGCAATGGATGTTCCACTGAAAAGTGATTACATTTTCCAGAAAAATTGATTTCAACCCAACTCTCCCACATATGGGTTTTCCTTATATCAGGCAATGACTGGACAAAAGGAGCACCCACACGCCTTTCCACAGAAACTTCCAACTGATTTGATTGACTGAAGGGACTATCTGATTAAAGACAGACTGATGTGGGTCATTTAATGGGGAATTAGAAGGTACAACCCTGCTGCTGTCACCCAGGCTGATGAGATTGATGTGGAAAGAGTTAGAACACTACAGAGCCATCCATCCACATTACAGTACAACCTAGCATAACAGCTATTTTGATGGCACGGAAATCCTTTCTTCCTCTCTTTTTCTGTTATTTTTCTTTCTTTATCTTTTTCTTTTTTTGTTTCTTTTTTTTTTTTCTTTCAATTAGGACAACTATGTTTTCTAGTCAGAGGATTTTTACAGGTACTTCCCACTCATGCTCCAAGTAGAACTTAATATAACAGATGCCAAGCTAAGAAACATTCAACTTCATTAAAAATCTATTTTTATGGTAAACCTTTGTACCAAGCTTGCAGAACAGAGCACTGTTCAGCTATAAGAGTACAAAAACCTGAGAGAGCTGCACGTAGAACAGCTGTGTTACATCCTTTTCCCCCTAAAACTGATGCAATTAGTTTCTGCTGAGTTCAAGGAAAGTAGATTAATGTAATTGCATACCACAGCTCCATAGACCACTCACAGTAATTTAAGGTACATTAACTGACTTCTGCATGGATACCCTCTTATCATCTAAAGAGGCAGACATGGATCTTAACTCTGCCAATTTAAGTCACATGTTCTGTTGTAGGTTCACATCCATCAGTTATGATTATGTTTACTCAAGTTTCTAAATATATCTTGCATACAAAAATAACAGCAATTACAATAATGAAACATCTAAGTAGCAAGAGGGAGATTTTCTTTTTACAAAATGGGTCAGTATTTCTTACTTTTATATATTTTATTATAAACTGCATACACCATTGTTCCTAATGCAATGGACTAACAGTGCCTGAGAAATGAAGATTAATGAGATTAGAAGCAGTGAGAGAGCAAACCCTGCTATATTTCTGCAAGCAACCTCACACTTTATTTTCTTGCTCAGAAAATCCTTTACTTTCAGAATCAGGTTTTTAGAGGATTCAGGGGCAGTGAAGGAGGGGGGGAAATCTACGAACTTATTATCGTAGAAGCAACATTCTCAACAATTCTTTGGCACTCTTAGACAACCCTAAAGGGCAAACAGAAACTGTTACTGCAATTGATAGAAGATGTGGAAGAAAGAACATACACCATGATGAAATTACTAACCTTCCATATAGAAGTTGTCCATGTTGCTGCATTTATACTTCCTACTGCAAATCTACTGAATTTTAATATCACCATGTATTTTGAGGACCTATTAAGCTGGCAGTACAGGATTTCAGATATGTGGGTGGAAGCGTAGATTTATAGATAACCAGACCTTGTGAAGAGTAATAAAGGCAGGTTTTGTGAAATACTGAACAAATTGTCATAGTGTGTTAAAATCTCATTGATTTTAAATGAGGGAAAGTAGAAATTGGATATGCAAAGATCATCGAAATCCCACACTTATCAGATTAAGCTCTTGATAAAGTGGCAGCTCTTGAATCCCTACTGAATAGTCAGAAATAAATAAAAGAGGGTTATATAATTTATATGAGATATAAAAGCAAATTAAGGCAAAGTTGTCATTATAAGAAAATGTGAATCTTCCAAATCCAATTAGATCCACAGAGTAGAAGATATTTAAATTCATCATTAATACACATGCTCAACTTTACAGCTGTAAACCCCTCCACTTGTGTACAGTCATTCAATAGTCCTCTTTCTGCAACCTGGAAATTTGTTAACAGAATCCATGATAGTATGATATCATAGAAGTATAACATAAATATTATATATAGTATGTAACAACTTCCAAGGACGTTAAGAATTTACAAATTTAAGTGAAAAGATTCCACTTTATTCCAGTATGATGGCATATATATTCACCATACACTATATGCTGAAAATATGCCACAAAATGTTGTATAAATGTTTGGAAAAATAATTCTGTAATAAAAACAAAGCAAGGATTAATGAAGTCGTGACACCTAGCTATTAAGCTGAGTGGGAAAGGTAGGAAATCTATGCTTTGTTTTTGTGTACAAATGGATGACAAAATGCATCATCTATTCTATAGACAAAAATACTTCCTTCATTGGCAAGAGGAAAACGTAGTGCTTTGTTCCTTTACCCTCTCTGACAATCTCATCTTCCCAAATGTGACAAGCTTCTGGACATGCAGTCTGCAAGACCTTTCCAGATACGAAAGAGCCCCAGTAGTCAAGGGCAGAGAGAATTTCTTGCTCTCTCTTGTTTTCAAAATTTCAAAACTTATCTTAAAACAATTATCTTACATTCCTCAAATTGAAACATTTGAGAGTGAGGCATAATACCTGTATCATACTTGACATTATGAGGAAATGTTCAACATAGTCCGCAAACTCTTCAAGACTTGGGCATTATTGGCAGATATTTTAATGTTTAGACTTGGAATGCTATTAATATTTTCCTTTTTTTTTTTTTTTTTTTTTTTTTAAACTCTCCTTCTCATACATCTCTGCCGTACATCTCTGCATCACAGATAAATGGGGAACCCAATGAAATTCTATTTACAGCTCAGCTTAGTTATCCAGTAGCTCAGGAGATTTAGTTCCATCCTCGACTCTTAGGACAATGCTCATAGCATGAAGGGCAGAACTCACGTCTCAGTGACCGTCTTTGTCCTAAGCAGTAGTTTTCTTCTTCATGTTGAGTTCCAGTGGCTGCTTCGAGGATGGAAACGGGTGTCACTGTGAGTGTCAAGAAAAGCAGAACTCCTTCCCACTTTAATAAGCAGGTTGTAGAGACTCCAAAGCATCCAGATGTTTAATGGGAATGAGAAAGTAATTCCTTAAATGAAGGGTTCATTTTAAAAAGCCAGACTGGGGCATGGTCATATTATTTTATAAGCTGGCTCAGCCTAAACCAAGTGTCTGACAGGTGTTTAGCCACACATGTTCATAATTATAGCTTCTGCTCCATAAATATTTCTCTTCACTTTGCCAAAAGAGTTCTTTTGGAGTCCAGCACTTCCTAGCAAATAACATGAAAAATATACTCTAACAGAAATTACTGTTGCACAAAATAGCATTTAATAATTTAAACATGACTTTTTACGTTAAGCCTGACAATATAATCAGCTGCAAAATTACTATAAACTGTAAAATAAGTCCTTAAAAATGATTATGTTTTAATTATCAACAATTACAGTGCTAAAACAATTTAACAGGAAAGACATAAATTTATGGCTCAAAAGACTATCAGTAGCACTCAATGTTTTTCAATAAAGGCTTTTACGATCAGATATACATCTACTACCATTTATTGCTTAGTGTTAAAAAAAACAACCAGATGGACAAAATCTAGATAGCATTTCTGCAGCTGAGAAACAGACATCGAAAATAAGGAATATGTAATTTGTTTCTGAAGTCTACTAGATGAAATGTAATTATTTGGTTTTAAATTCCACTGGTCTAATGTATAACCTAGCCCTATGGATCATCTGGAGTTATCACCTCTATCAAATCAGCTGCCACATGTGAGAGATATACATGTCTTTGCCATCACTGGATTCCTCACAAAGTAACACCTAACATGCCTCTCATCCCTCTGCTTCAGCTCTGATAACTAATATTTAAAGAGTAAACAGTGCAGCCAAGACTAATTCAGTAATCTCATTAAAACACAGATAATCCAAAAAGGAGACCAAAAGTGAATTTCACATATACTAATATACTAATACAGATGTTACAGTATTGCATCTGCAGAACCAGAATTAGAACCTGCTCCCTGTGCAAAGTAATACATAAATACTGGTAAAATGCCTGTAACTAGAGAATTAAAAAAGCGTGTCTTGAAAATTATGATTGAAAAATAAATCTCATAGTAATGGCTCTTTCAAAAGTGCTAAGTGTACAATTTTGCAGGCAAAAAAGTGATTTTATCAGTCACATTTAACATATCACAGTCATACTTTAGTCACAATTTATATTAAAATCATTTTTTTCCCCAAAACTAATAAGCATTACATTTAGCCTCAGGAAAAAAAGGAATATCATTAAATTAAACTATGGCAGATTGGATACTAGTAAAGAAGAGATTAAAAGAAAAAAAAGAAATGGGTTCATACAAATCATGAACATACACAGGAACAAATGCCTGCACCCACACATACGTGCACCAATTGCATCTCAATGAGAATTTCAACTGATCACTTCATTTGGGTCACTATCCCAGCAACACCTTACTGTCATGCACTGCAAGTGCAGAAGCTGTCCTTCCAGACCATTTGTGAATAAATATCTAGAACATACACACATTTCTCTCCTTAAAACACATGATTAGTTTGATCAATTGTTTGTGGTAAGAAATTCACCTTCTTTCACAATATACATGAAGAAATCATACTACCTATATATGGTATGTTATAACTGCATGCAAACAGAGACTACATGATGTTTATGCAATGTAGCAGCATAATATTGCTGTACTGTGAGGTGATTGAATGCATCCCAATGAATCCAAAGCCTGCCTCAAATTGACAAAGAGCTACAGGATCAGACCTTAGACTGAAAAAAACATACTGAAGTAATATAAAATATGCAATAATTTGATAAAAAATAAACATACAAGCTTTTCTTTTTGAGCTTATCTATCTGTATACACATTATTGTTTAGGTTATTCAGCACTGAATGCATATACGTAAGAGAGATGTTAGCATAAGTGTACACAGAAATGGCCAAATGTCCATCTCATTTTGTCTCCAACCATATGTTGGAAAAAGTAAACAATAAAACTTCCCTTGAGTTCAGCAGCACAGAAATGAGTTCTTAAAACTGAATCCCACTACCTTTTGGGGAGCTGATTTGTAAATCAGGATCCATATTAAAAATCAGATGAATTTTTGGGAGAGGGTGGGAACAGGAGTTGATCATTGAACTGCCCTGTGCCAGGGGCTTTGTACATCCCAGGTAGTGCCAGTTATAGAAGTTAAGCACCCAGCTGAACTGGGACTCTGCGTGGAGATCCTGCACAGCATGTCTGCCTTTTCTGGTTTTGCCACTTGCTTAAATGCAATAGTTAAACATAAAAACAGGGATGCATAAAGGTTAAGCAGGTGTGTATTTACACTGCAAGACAAGAGTTGATGGCATAGGAATAATCTTTCTAATGACTCTGTATGAAATGTTTATTAAAAAATATGGTTTTACACTCATTTATGTTTATATTATTGTTATTATACTCATTATGGTTTTATATTCATTTAATATGAAATTATTTTGAAAAAAATATTCCACAATAACTTAAGTTATGAAAAAGCAACAAACACTGGCAACAAAATCTAGGTTTTGTATTACACAACTACAAGCTGTTCACTACCAAGCTCCAAATTGTATGGACTCTTTTAAAATGCAGCTTTCAGTGATGCTGATTCCTCTTGTTTAATAATGACAAGGATTCATAAATAAAACATCCATTATATTAAATAGCAGAATGCCACCTTCTGATAAATTAGTGTAGTCTAAGACAGAAAGCCCTGACTCCAAGTATACTCCACCAATGTAATTCTACCTTTCTTATAATTAATGAAGCTTTTTTTCAAATTTACATACAAACTAAGAAATCTTTGTTGCACAGTGTACTCCAAAGAAGGCTGCACATCCAAGTTAATCAGCTGTTTCATTTGCAAATATATTCTTCTTTTCAAAGCCTGACTTCCAATGTGCAAAGCTGTCACCCCCTTAACATGCCACTACTGTGGCACTTACAGTAACAGTATTTACGGGAATAAACACATATTGTTGTGGAAAGATCTAAATGAACTTCGTTTTCTAAAAAAGACAAACAAAAAGTAAAATATCATCACAAAAGAGAGGAAGCAGATATTATCATACAGGGAAAAGGCTGTGGCACAGAATATTAAGTCTCCACAGAATTTAACATCAAAATTAGCAATAGCCATGTAGTCTTTAAATTCTTTTCATTTCATGAAGTCTTTCTGAATTACACAGAGTTTTTGCTAAAGGCACACCTGGCATGTTGTGGTTCCTGGATTGCAAATGCATATTAATGGATATTACAAAAAAGATAATAATGTATGAGAAAACATATAAAAATAATGTATGAGAAAACAAAAGATAATAATGTATGAGAAAAAAATAAATCAGTGCATTCTTTTCCTTCTGTTCAAGGGGTTATCAATCTGTTCCCAGACACACTGAAGTCTCCTGTCTTGAAAACTGTTTTGATAACTGTTCGTTGCAATATGAGATCCAAATGCATAAACTCTTTCTATATTATCAAGCCCAGAGGGGGGTTGATCACAGGACTAGGGCATCATCTGCACAAACTGGTGTGGGTGGAGTTTAGCTATATTAAAATCATGACTAAGTTTCCCCTGGGTGTTGGATATCAGAAGTGCTGGCATACTGTAAACTACGAAAAAAAACCCAAATCAAACCAAACCAAAACAGAATAAAACAAAACAAAACAAAAAAACATAAATGCAATTATGTAAAGAACCAGCAGCACCCAAAACCATATTTCAGTTCTTCATATTACAGAATTAAACTTTTCAATGTCAGACTTCATAAGCCAGTTCAGTCACACACAACCATGCAGATCTTATATTTTTGTGGTAATCCTCCAATAGTGATAGATTGTACTTCTCTTAAATCTGCAGAAGCTAGAGATTGAAAGATAATCCCAAATGGCATTACTGGAGTGTTATGAAAGTCTAAGCTTTGTTCCTTAAAAGAAAATAACTCTTACAGATAGCTCACAAATAACTCATACAAACCTTAGAAACATAAGAGTACATGCTCCTGATGTTTGGGCTTCACTTTTGAAAGCCTGGTTGAAGAGACTGCACGTGTCTGATTCAAAAAGCTCAGGCACAGAAATGGCTTCCAACTGCGTGCACAGGGTGAAAGGGCTGTAAGGGTCAGTTCACAGCAAAGCTGAACAAAAATGACACCAAATGTAATTCAGCTTTAAAACAATGCCTTCTCAAAGAGGCTTTGCTCTCCTTTCTCAGGCTAGGGTAAATGCTCTAAGGTCAGGAGGGCACAATGCTTGTCAGTGTATTCAGTGCACATTAGAAAGATAGGCTGTTAAGGAAGAGTGTTTGACATCTACTCAGAAGCCAACCCTCCCCTCTTTCACTTGTCCTCTTCCCCAATTTCAACACATTCTCTAATTAAGCATCAATACAACACAATATAATTGAACAGATGTAGTAGTCATTACCAGGAATTACCCATTCTCCTATCAAATCAGAATGTACAGAAAGGGCTGTGTTTGAAATGGGTGAACTTAATTGCCCGAAGGTCCCCAAGAGGGATGTACAAATAGATCAAGACATCACACACGCGCAACTGATCTCGGCTCTGACACAAGCTTTTTGTCACTCTCTCATCCATCTTTGCTTACTAGGGTTAATGGTGGCTGGAATCGACACTGGACAATTTAGTAAATAAGAGCATTGGATGTGTTTCAAATGAAGCATACCAGAACTCAGGCTTCAGTGACGTTTTGATTAAAGATCCATAGGTAGCAAAGGCTTTTTATGAGGCAGCTGCTTAAAAGACAATCTATTTGAGTAAAAACAGAGCAGAGTAGCTGGTATCCCTTGGCAATTTGCTGTGGAACATTTGTTTGCTTCACAATGATCTGATTCACAATCATTGCACTTGCATGGTTGGTTGATTAAATCAGTATCTCTAGCAGTCATTACTGTGAGCAAAGAAGAAAGAGCAAATTGCTAAAGTAATGCCTTTTTGTGTTATGCAAAACGGATAAATCACAACAGTGCATTCCATTTCCTTCTCCAGCACCTCTTTCTCTGTTTCCATTTCCGATCATAAAGTACTGGGTTTTTAAGTTCCTTACCTCATAAACAGTATTTAAGAAAAGTGTTAATCCAGACCAAGAGTGGAAAATATTCAGAAGGGAACATGCTACCATCAGTTTAACATGCAATAGCAGATTCACTGATAGTGATCTAGGAAAGGATTGATTTCCTTAATTAATTAATTAATTAGTATTCAAATAAAAGCAACAAAGGCAATTTGAATCTTACAAACAAAAACAGCTTCTCTCTACCTCAGGCTACCTCCCTAAGAGCTGCTGTGATCTACACCTCAGATCCAGCCTGGGCTGGCAGAGGTGACTAACAACATTTACAAGGCACAGGTATGACACAGTCATGCAACAGAGAGGAGGAAAATAAAAGAGTCTGGCAAGCAGGAAAAATGTCAAATTGGAAGATCATGCTGCATTTATTTAGGCCTGGATAAGTGCTGGTAGTAGAAAAGAGTAATAGCTAGCAGGGAAAGTGGGAATGAAGGAACTGGTCTTGAAGTGAAAGAATTCAACTCTCCAAAAAAACAGAGTTGTTTGTTTTAGACAAATGCCCATGAATGAGATTGTTTCAACTCTAAAAATTAATACATATTTATAAAATGCTTCCCAAGGCAGTTTCCAGATTGCTCAGTGAAAATGCTGTCAATATCACTGGAGGAAGATGGAAGAGACTCTTAAACTGGGCGCAGTTTCTGCATTTCTCTTCACTGTCACGACTGTAATACAGTTTCACTATGACTGAAGATTCCAAGGCTACATTTAATGCTTTGACATCTCCGAATATGTATCATTCCTCATATAAAAGAGAAGTAAAAAACTGTAGTATAACTGAATTTTCATGTTTACCATAAAAAAGGCTCTGAATATAGTAGTCAGACCTTTGCCAGACACTCATTTAGTGCTACTACTATAGCACTGTATCTGTACAATTCTCTTTGTAAGCATGATTTTCTTAATTTTCTCTTTTGTCAGCACCCAAATGTGTTAAAACACTAAAAAGCTCCAACAAAGAAAAAGCTCCATGCTGAGATAGCAAAACTGCATATGCTGCTTGTACTATGGACCGAATGCTTATCAGCAACTCTCTCCTCCCCAGCAAGAGAAACATCTAGTGCTTGTCTTAAACTGGTCCCATTTGGAACCATTTAATGCAAGAAGTCCAGTTCTGACTGGAAGCCACATCATTTTTTTTTCAATGCAAATATTACCAAGGAAAAAAAAAAAAAAGTTTAAAGATAATAAAAAGGAGAGAAAGTAGAAAAAGAAACATAGAAACAGGCTGAGAGGCTAAATAGTTTCTGTTATCAAATTTCATCCTTGTCTGTTCAACTGCACACAAGCTAAAACTTCACAGATGATAAGGTATGTGCCATTTCCTTATTTCTCACACAGCAGTATTTCTCTTGAAGTAGTAGTAATTGAAGCAACTTACACAAAAATGTGTAAGTCAAGCAGAATTGCCCTCAACCAGCACTAACTCATTATACAAATGTCTCCTCCAAATCCAAACTGACTTGTTATGCTGCGAACATAAGCTATCTTTAAAACCAGTACCGATCTCATTGCAATATCTTATATTTTATCTATTGATTAATGTTTCAGAGGTGCACTGGAAAGTCCTAGATTTTCTTTCTCATGGATTACAGACTTTTTTCTAAATGGACATAGCAGACAGGATCCAAACAGGATTTGAATTGGATCACAAACTCATAAACATCCCTTAAGCTATCTGCATGTATCAAGAAATAAGCTCCGCTGATTCCAATCTTCTCTGAATACAAATAGTCACACTTCCTTCCCTCAGTCATTTTCATAAGTCCCTCTTTGATTTGAGGCAGCTAAAGGACTGCATTCAGAAATCATGAATCAGGCCTTACCTACAAGAGTGCAGTTTAAAATCTATCTATGCTTAAACGTAATGTTCAGAATCATTTTAGTATACCTTGGGTTTATCTCAATTATTTGATGGAACAGCCCTGCTTAAAGAGGTAGTGACAGCAAGCTCTTTTCATTGATTTTTTTGTCTGAGATTTAAGCAGCAGTAATAAGCAGTTGCTTTGTGTATAGACAGTCACAATATGCTTATTTGGCACTAATTATGAGTAGCTTGTTTGGCTTATACACCTTTAGCGTTCTGCTGCATGATTAACTCTGCACATAGAGACTGCACCCTTACTTATAGCTTTACAGTGCTTAGTGCTAGGGAGTACAAATGAAGTCTCTGAATGTTCTCCAAGTACAAAGCTAAGAATTTTTAAAAAGCCTGAAGGAACTCAGTCTCCAGAATGTTAATGGCAATCTGTAGAGTATTTATGTGATCTGCTTTAGGTACTTGCTGTTGGCCCTCTATATTTCCTCTTTGAAGGTTTCTGACTCTGACCATTGACTGAATGGGGAGCACCAAGTGCCTGACTTATGGTTTCTGAGCTGTGGCTGAGGATTGTGTCACAAGAAAATAGCACAGGAGCATTCACAAGTCTCTAAATCCTCAATGTCATTTTGCAGGGGAAAAACAAACAAACAAAAATTAAAAAAAAAAAAACCACAAACAATCCCTGTAAATTGTCAGTCTGCTTCTCAACAAAACCCCCTTCATATATTATACTCAAGTTTGAGTTTGGGTACAGTCCAATCTATCACATTTACAAGCCCCTGATCGGTATGGGAATTGAAGAAGATAAACAACAGAGGAAATGCCTAACCACCACACATTTGAAGAACTAGCATGCCCTTTTTTAATACAAGCTATCATGAAAGGTTATGGGAAAGCATTATGATATCAACTGATGTTTAAAAGTCTCATAGCACACAGCAAAATAGTATAGTCAAAATTTGATCCATTTATACCTCTTTCTAATTCTGTCCCTGAAACATAAATCTCTTTTCATGTACAATATGGGAGTGCGCTGCTTTGTGAGATCTGTTGCATACAGTACAACTGATGATAATTTGTTTAAGAAGGATGGGATAGCTTTCAGTCTTACAAAGATAACAGGCCACTTTAATGAAAGTTTAGAATTTGCGTTTAATATTTAATCAACTTAACACTTTGATTTATGTAGGCTACCATATATCCTCCAAGGGCATGAGGAGAGTACTTTCAAGGAAGAGCATTTGGGGAGAAAAATGTTGACATTTCTACTCCAGTTAAATTCCTAATTGTGCATAAATCCTTTATACTTCCTCTGTTTCTCTGAATACATTACTTTCAGAATGCAAACATGAAATCAGATATTTCTAAACTGTAGTTTACAACAAGCACTCATCATAAAACACTTGCTTCTCCTCATTTCCAGTACAAAACCATTATCAGACACCAAGAGAAGAATGCATGCACGCACAATACAGACATATTTATTTTCATGCTATCCAACCTTATAGATATCCTCTTCTGAATCAGCTAAAACTAGTTGTTGATGCAGTACAACCAAGTGGTTCCATGATTGTCCATGACAATGATGTGTCATGGAAAGGCCAAAGATGACAGTAGTAGATTTATGCACAAAAATCATGAAATTCCTAACGACAGTGTCAGACTTGAATATCTACATCCCATGTGCAGTATGAGATCAAGTGAAAGGTCAACGTTTCTAAGCTTTAATAGCAAAAATTTACTCCATACACTCCACACACTATTTTTATAGTAAGAACCATAATGAAATATCAAGAATGTGCACCAGTATGTACTGTTGAAGACACTGATGGATATTGGCTTTCCTAGACAAGCAAAGTAACAGTATCTCAGTTACTATATCCTTGGCAACTGCTAAGTACGGAATAATCAACTGGCATGTTCTGGACAAGTAAGCCTTAAAATCTGTTGTTATTCACTGTCATGGTAAAATTGCAAATTCTCTCTTTTCCACTTCTGGTGGGATACTTTCAAGTTGTCTTTTGCTCCAGCTAAAATAGTATTTCTATTAGCCATTTACTGCACTGACTTTTGATTTTAACCATTTCCTTTCAAACGTCAATCTAAAAAGTGTCAGCACAGGAAGAGTACATCATCATTCACACAGTCTATTTGTAATGATCTTGGGGAGGGAAAGTGGGCAGATTGGTTTTGTTCCTAAAAGAGAAAAATAACTGACCTATGAAATCTGAAGCTGGCCTTCTGTTATCAGTCATCTGGACAAGTAAAAAGGACCACCTTCTTTGTTATGCTTATTGAGCAATTGTCAACACTACATGTTCCAAGCTGGTACTTTCCTGAAAGGCTAAATGAATTACAAGTGGCCTGCCAAGACGATAAAGGAAATCATGGCAGAACCATGAAAAGAATTGTCATCCTTGTCATTGGTTCACCAGACTTCTGGGCAAGAAAGCATAAGCAGGAATAGCTTAGTGCTGCAAACTCCTAACCTCTCCACCTCACTGATCTGCAGAGAGAATTAACAAGCAAAAACAGAGCAGCTGTACCTCTCCACTTCCACTCCATGCAGTAAAACAGGAATCTCATTCTACATTGCTTTGGACTCCTTTTGTGCTGGTGAATGGTGATTTTAGCAGCTTTCAGTGTAGGAGTGACATGACAGTATGGAAACAAAATCCTACTACTTTTCCATTGTGAAACACTGACATTGATCAACAAGGCATTTAGAATTTCAAAAGAAGACAGCAGGTTTGTATATGCCTAGTTCAGAGATAAGCTATTATTTTTTTTCTAAAGCTTCCTGACAGTGCCCCAAGAGGTCCTTCATTCTTCTTTCCACGCTTTCCTCTCCCACAAGCCTCTGGCAGCTCTCTGCATGGGACAACAGCTCCCTGACCACCCCCGGCATCCTGTCACCTTCATGCACTCCAGGCCACACGTTTTCTCACCTTGCACAGCAGTAAAATTTAATATTAAATTTCTCAGACAAGGCTTTTTCTATTCACAGTGCTATGCTAAGAAGCTTAACAATTGGCAAAGTAGTGAGGTCAGCTGTCTTGAAGCTTTAAGAAGATCCAAAGAATCCAAACTATGGCCCTATTTTATATACATTTATCAAGTTCCTTGTGCATTAGGTCATGGATTCTTCCCATAGTCCTATCATATTTTTTTCCATTCAGTTTATTGTTTTAGCCATATGCTAAACACACTCTCAAGCTCCAGTCACTAGCAAACAGTATATGTTTCATTTGTGTTATGTACTTTCAACTGCCATACTTGGATGTCTCTTGGTCTGCACATTCTTTACTACAAGTGGTCTGTGTGAACCACTGATAGCTCTTTGACAGTTGCTTCTGTGACTATATGCAGCCTACTCAATAGTTCAGTACTTGACCGCTTAATCAGCCATACATATGCTCAAACTCCCATTGCTTAAGAGGCATATACACAGCAAACTCTGTATTTTTCAGACTCATGTAACGCTGTTTTAGCCTTAAGCAAATTAAAAGTGGATTCTATGGCATACTCCTTTCAGCCACACTCTATTCATCCAGTAAAACCGTTACTGTAAATAATTTTACTGTTTAAGGTCTTAAATAATGACTGTTCACTGAACTCAATGAAGCCTACCTAAATGGAAAAAATAGGAGTTACCAGAAGGTAACTCAGGGAGTTATTTTTTTTACAAAATCATTTTGGCAAGCTTACATATGTGCTCCAGACAAAAAAAAAAAAAAAAAAAAAAAAAAAAAAAAAAAAAAAAAAAAAAAAGAGCACCTTCATCCTGCCTAAAATCTTTTTTAAGCAAAGAGAACAGAAAAATAACAGAAAAATGACAGTAGAGAAACACAAAGCTGTTGCCTGTTACTGAATACTGAAAGCACATGGTTTCTGTGCTTACTGCAGTATAATTTTCCGCCACGTAATTCTCTTTCCAATAGATGCTGATCAGCTGTGAAATACTGTCACTGACTTGCCACTTCTATTGGTTATCTAACATCTTCATGATCATGAATGTTTCCACAACTCTATAAAATCAATTAGCATAAGTAAAAAAAACACACTAATTCATGACACAAACACATTACAATTGCAGCATTTCATATGGAAGTAGCTGAGGAATATCACAGTATATACAGAAAATGTTCAATGTTGTCCTTGGATTTTAGCACCAAATAGTCCTTGTGCCAGACTGAACAGCACACACTAATGGCATCTGTAAATATGAAGCATGACATGCTGAAAGTATCTGAACTGCAGTAATGCAGCTTCTACTTGAAATTTTTTCAAGGAATTTGATGAGCTCCAGTTTCAGTACCACAATGAAAAATTGATATTTTAAGAATGGACTGGGGAATGGAATAATGCAGTAAGAAAATATTTCAGGGGACTTGCTTTTTTTCCCTCTTTGTTGCAGGCATGCTCATCTACAAACAAAAAGTGTCTGCTGTAAAATGATAAATCTCTTCAAGCCACATCTATTTCAAGGAAATACAAAATAAGGGGTTAGAGAAAAGAAATAAGATTAAACGTCACTTTCAAAATGTTTGCAAATGATCAGGATTTTCCCAACAAAAACTTTGTGCAGTCAGAGATTGTCCTGAATAACATCACCAAAACAGAAGGTGTGTTGATAGCAGCAAAAGCTGCAGCACAACAGAAGCAGATCTATGGTGCAGAGTAGTTATGCTGAGGACTAAATGTCCAAGCCAGGTGCAATTGGAACGTTTTACTTTGAACTAATTGTAGTTTAGTTCTATGAACAAAATTCTTTAGAGCCCTTAGAGGATGTTAGTTATGTTCTTGAAGCACGTCTTCTGGTTTCAATTTGTGTGCATAGAGATCACTCCACAATGGGAATCCAATGTGTATATTCCTGTGCTAAACACATCAGAATCTACACTGAAACTTAACAAGCTTTTGCAAAAATATTTGTATTCCTTTTCTTAAGAATTCTCATGATTTCAAACACCGCATATATGAAGAGCAATCTTTTGTTAAAACTGAGACCACTGAAGAGTTTGCTCATTTTATCTCTTTATCATTCATTTTCATCATAATGGCCTCCACAGCAATCACTGCATCAAATCATAAATAAATCAAAATGCATTCAGCAGTTGGTGAGAAAAATAAACAATCAGGAAGGTTTGTCTCAAGCGCTAGAAGTGCTGTGTAGCACTGAGGTAGTGGTTGGAGATGGGGATGCACTGCTTCATTTGTCATACGTCAAGAACTATGAAAACAATTTTACAACTTCATTCTTCATATCAATCCAAAACAGAGTTCATTTATATATAGGTATCTATACAGATAGCTAATTTGTTCTTTTTATCAGCTTATGCATATAGAAAATACTATATTTAGATTAGATATGTTTTTTTCCTACTCAAAAAAAAGATGTATGTAAAATTTAATTCTAGTATTAGCACAGAAGAGTGAGGATACTTGTAGGAATGGATCTAGGGAAGTCATCTCATCCAACTCCCTGCTAAGAGTGAGATTGTCAAAAGGTTAGACCAGGTCAGCTGTAGCTTTACCTGGGCATCTCAGGAAAATCTCCAACAACAGGGATGTCAGAGCTTTTCTGGCATGCAGATCCAGAGCTACACCACTTTTTCAGGTTTTTGTTGCATTTTGTTTTTTTTTCCATAGTGTAACACTTGAACTTTCCTAGCAGTAATCTGGGGATAGTGCCTCTCTCTATGCCAATATTGTAAAGACATTTCATTTTTTATCCCCTTCAAAATATCCTAGGCTGCTATTAGATTATCCCTTATCCTGCCTTATGCAGGATTAAAGGAGCATAGATCCTATAACCTTTCCTGCTAAGTCACAAGTCCATGGTGGTTTTGCTAGCCTTCTTTTTGTATCCTTTCCAGTTTCTCAGCATCCTCCTTGAATTGAAAATGGCCCTGAACTCCAGCTGTAGTCTCACCACTGCTGAGAAGATCTCATGAAAGAGCCATGGAGCTTACAGTACAAGTAAGACACATTATGAACTTCAAATCAGTTTTCCTGAGTTACAGTTGTGATGCGCCTGGGCATCAAGTCTATGCCTGGGTGCAACTGAGTCATTAATTGCTTGGGTGTACCAGGAATTCTTGACTGACTGATCAGCCAAGCTGACTGACTTCATCTCAGCCAAGCCTCTAAATAGTGTAGGGATAAATGGGCCCTGGGAGGAATTACAATCAGTGCAGAAGATTCCCCAGAAGATTCCTAATGTATTTGTACCAATTTGGACCTTCCACTGTATTGAACAACATCCTTGGGAGTGAATGTGGCTAGGTTGCTAAAGAAATAACAATATTGTATATTGCTATTTGCAGGCATTCAGCGGAAACTGGACCTGCAGGTGAAGTCATGGCTGTGTAGCCTCTTGTATAAAGTTAAGACAGCAAGTGGATGTTTTGGATGTACTTCAAGGTAATTTTTAGTAATGACTCACATTTGCATTAGAGTGCTCGTACAGGACACAGGCCAGCTGCATATAAGAATTCAGCAGAAAAGTGACTCATTACAAAATTTTTTAACTTCTTACAGTTACTTTTTCAAAGATATTAAAAAAGGGGGAAAAAAATTGAATTTTAACTTTCAGCAGAGAAAAAAAAATACGAGAA
The DNA here is from genome assembly GCF_019238085.1 of Lagopus leucura. Taxonomy (NCBI): domain Eukaryota; kingdom Metazoa; phylum Chordata; class Aves; order Galliformes; family Phasianidae; genus Lagopus; species Lagopus leucura. The sequence continues at coordinate 9,120,798 of NW_024962265.1, read as the reverse complement.
AAGTCATTTTCACAATAGTTTTAAATGCATCCTCTCGGTGCTTAATTATGTGTGTGTACGTGTATATATAAACATCTTTATACACACAAACATATGTTTACATAGAATTTTTTGCAATTATTTTGGACATATCAAATGACTAACTCCTTCAAATACTTCATAGCAGTAACAGAAAAGAGTAGAATTAACACAGCTCAAATTCAGCTTAGTGGAAATTATTTAGAAATAAATATTCATAGTTAATGTACATAACTCAGTTATTTCTGAGTTAGTATTCTGAATAATATTAAGGGAATTAAAATATTTATTTCTTTTTAATATGCGTCACACTGCTGGTATAAACAAACCCACATTATTATGTGTGAGAGAGCAAAATCTTCTAAGATCCTCAAATTCAGATAGCAAATAAAATAATTTGTGGTACAGGAAGGTTGGCTACTTACGTGAACGCAGGCTGGAGAATTAGAGTTTCAGGATAGTCAGAAGATGATATAAATAGGAGGCAAGTTTGTGGAAGGAGTCTTGCACAAGGACTGCACACACTGGTTGCAAAATGCAGCTTGCTGATTTGGAAGAACATTGCTCAAAAGTTGTGCAACACGATATAGCATCAAACACTGTATTTTACTGTCAGCCTTTTTTCCTCAGCAGTAACACATGGGAACCCACTCACCATATTCCGTGTATAAAAACAGGGAATACAAAAGATGCTCTGCAGCAACGAATCATTAATAAAACTGTGTATCTTCTTGAGAAATACTTTGTTCTGCTTCCAGCTGGTTGGAGAAGAGCCATTCCCACTCTAAAAACTGTTAGCACTGCATTATGTTCTGGTGCTGCAGCCTGCCTTTTTACCCAGCGCTGCATTATGGCTGACATGGATGCATAGCTTCTAGCTGCCAGATCACATAGTATTCAAGCAAAATGAATTTGTATTTGCCCAAATACATAGCCATAGTCTAAGGAACAGTGCATTCAGTTATACGCAAAGCCCTTGCGTTTCCACCAGCTTTTTTACACTTCTGCAAAACAGCATTGCCACGTGTCAAGCAGGGGTGTGCAATCCATATTGGCATAGTGTATCCTTAGGGATGAACACCTGAATTGCTCCTGCAACAAAATTGTCTCACATTATTCCAGCCTCTCAGTGGAGCATTTTGGACATCTAGCATGTCCAAATACCAGCAGTGAGGGGTAGATATAAAGCAGTTAGGAAAAAAAGCAAATACTGAGTGCAAAAGCTTGCAAAGAGGTAGCCAAGAGTTGAAGTTGGTCTTCAGGCTTACAGCCTTTTTAAAGTCCTGCAAGCATTATCAGTCTTGAGAAATGATGCCTGGTTTAGAGGATAGATGGAAATTTAGCAATTTTTTTTTGTTAGTCAATCAAAGTAAAAATAAAAGAAATGAAAATAAATAAAAAATAAAGTACCCTGCTAGAAACCTCACCTCAGAGCAAGATAACAATTCTGGTAACAAATTACTCCACTGGAGTATCGTATGTCGCTTGCACTGTACCTTTTGATTCAGGTAGCAACAGACAAGATTTAAAGAATCTTTACAGTGCTGTAGAGTTGTAAAGATAGTATTGAAGAAGCTGACCTTCAAGGAGGAATTGATACTGTGGTATCAAATCCCTCTGCAGGCCAGAGCCCTAGAGCTGAAATGGGGAACACTAAATCTGTGTGGAACGACACCATGGCTCTCACAGGCTGCCCTGACGATGTCCTCCAAACTGTCCCCAAAGGGACATCCAGACTACAGTACTATTTCCCTCTTGGTTTATTGGAAAAAACATGTTATTCTCCCTAGGTATGGTGGCAGAGTTAATGCAGATCTCCAAATAGTCACTAATGTGGGATGAAATCAAGCAGGAACATACTGCAAGGGCTAAGGTGGTTGTGGTTCCCAGGGGGAGTATACCTCCCTGTCATATGATAAAGGCAAATTCTCCCTCCTCATCACATCCAGAAGAGTAATGTCCTCTCCACTGCTTGATGGGAATCACATAGTATTTATAAGAATCTGGGTTGTTTCCCATTTTTAGTTAAGAAAAGGAACCTGAAAATATAATTGGGTAGATTAGTTGGAGGGACAGATAAACATCAAAAATTTGGGGACAAGAAATTATTTGTTTCACTTTACAAATAGACAACTGTTTAATTACTGTTCCAGTTCCTTCAAATGATGCCAATTTCACTACCTGACAGTACTTTGTAGGACATATTACTTCTACTTAGTTAAACTCTGTTATTCCAAATTATTACAAGGAAATTATTCATCTTCATGGCTGGAAAGATTTCAGTCATTGCCGCAACTTCTAGTTCCCAGAACTAACAGCTCTTTAGGAGTCTAATGCATAGAACTTTTGGTCATATTCATTTAATGCACCTTCCTGTATAGCATATTCACAAGATACATATTTCTGAGTCCTGGGACACTGCAAACCTGTATCATCTTTCTAAAAATGACAGTTCAGAAGCTAATCTCGAGATTAGCTTGAGACAAAAGAAAACCTGTAAATAACAGACAGAAGTAAAAGAGGAGACAGTGACATTGTGGTGCTCAGGCTGCACCAGACTGCAGAATAATCAGGAAGGATTATTGGCCTCTTCAGTAACTTCAACACAGGACCAGCCAAAAAAATATTGTTCTTATATAAAAACAATGAATGGAAATGTCGGTTCTGTGTCAGTGATCACTGTTCTCTTCATCCTCTGAGTCTGAGCCCCTTATTGAATTCTGTCCTTAATGTCAACTGGACAGAAAATTCTACAATTAGATGTAATCCTATGTCCTGATAGAGGTCATGTGAGACTGCAGAAATTACAATGTGAGGTTTTGCATTAACCAGAAGGTCAAACTAGGTGATCACACTAATCTACGGTCTAGGTCACCAAACTGACTGCCACTAGTTTTAATAGCATTTTGCTAGCTATATTTTAAGTTCTTTATCATTTTTCCAGGAAAGGAAAAATTATCAGCTTATTAGCTCTAGGTCAAACATCTCCTGCATATAGAATCTACTCTGCTACATTTCACCATCCCATCATAAAGTGATAGTGAATTAATCTCATTCCATCCTCCAAGAAAGTCTATCACTATCCATGACAGAGGATGGCGGAGGATCACTGTGATGAAAATGCATTCACCAAGATGATAATACAGTCTCTGTTACAAAATACAAGTAACACATATCTTCACCTACAAATGCCTTTTCCAATTGCCTGCTGAGTTCACATGGAAGACATGGCACAAGTAGCATATAGACTCAATAGACACAATAAATATGTTAGTGTTGTTAACAATATTGTTGTACTGTGACAAAGCTGTACTTTGTATCACAAGCCATATTGCTGTCCTCTGTATGCCAAGGTACAACTTTGCATTGTAGCCAGTGTCCAGTTTCACAAATAACTCACAAAATACAAACCCAAAGACAACATAGGTAAAAGAAGTCACCAGACTCCCTGTTTTGTCAAGTTTTCTGATGAATCGGAGCAAATGAGAATATTAAAAACAAATTTGAAGAGAAAAAAGTAACATTTTCCATTAAGATGTTTACTGAGAGACCCTCTCTCAATTATATGGACAACAGAGGTGAAAACACTGTCAGAAATTTTAAGTTGGCTAACGGCATTTATCATCATGGCCTAGACAGAAGCTGAGCCTGTCTTTCCAGTAGAACAAACAGGCAAAGATGAAAGTTGCAGTTACAATCCTAGAATCCCAGAATGATTTAGGAAGGAAGGGACCTTTCAGATCATCTAGTTCCAACCCCTCTGCTAGAAGCAACGACACCACCCTCTAGAGCAGATTGCTCAAAGCGCTCTCCAGCCTGGCCTTGAATGCCTCCAGGGACGGAGCATCCACAGCCTCTCTGGACAACCTGTTCCAGTCTCACTGCACTCACAGTAAAGAATTCCTTCCTAGCATCTAATCTAAATCCACACTCTTACAGTTTAAAGCCATTTCCCCTCATCCTGTTGCTACACACTTGTGAAAAGTCCCTCCCCAGCTTTTCTGTAGGCCCGCTTCAGGTACTAGAAAGGCCATTATAAGGTTCCCTTAGAGCCTTCTCTTCTCTCAGCCTGTCCCCATTAGAGGAGGTGCTCTAGCCCCCTGATCATCTTTGTTCCCCTCCTCTTGACCCACAGTTCCAACAGCTCATTAGTCTTTTTGTGTTGTGGTAGGCTAGAACTGGGCTCAGTACTCTGAGTGGGGTCTCACAGGAGCAGAGTAGAGCAGCAGAATCAATTCCCTCAACCTGCTGGTCACGCTTCTCTTAATGCAACCCAGGATAAGGCTGGCCTTCTGGCTTGCATGTGCACACTGCTGGCTCATATTGAGTCTTCAATGAACAGATACCCTCAAATCCTCCTCCTCAGTGCTGCTCTCAAACCATTCTCTGCTCACCCTGTACTTGTATTTGGGATTGCCCCAACCCAAGTGCAGGACATTTCACTTGGCCTTGTTGATCTCCGTGAGGCTGGCATGCCAATATCCATCATATTTGAAGAGTAATGGCAGTCTAGTGAAGTTCTCACTGACTGGAAAAGGGGAAAGATAGCACCAATTTTCAAGAAGGGAAAAAAGTGAAGATCCAGGGAACAACAGACCAGTCAGTCTCACCTGTGCCTGGCAAGATTGTGGAGCAGATCCTCCCAAACGCCCTACAAGGCATGTGGAAAATGAGGTAACCAATATGGCTTCAAAAAGGAATAAATCATGCCTGATAAACTTGGTGGCCTTTTCTGATGGAGATACACCATCAGTGGATAAGAAAAGAGCAACTGACATCATCTACCTGGACTTGTGCAAAGCATTTGATGCTGTCCTGCATGACATCCTGGTCACCAAACTGGACAAGAATGGACTTGATAGATGGACCACTCACTGGACCACCAATTGGCTGGGTGGTCACACTCAGAGAGTTGCAGTCAAACAGCTCAACATCTAAGTGGAGACTGCTGACAAGTGGCATTCTTCAGATATCAGTGCTGGGATCAGTGCTATTTAACATCTTTGTAGGCAGCATAGACAATGGAATCAAGTATGGATAAAGTAATTGCAATTACTTTATCCACAGTAATTACAATCCACTTCTATACATCGGAAATGACAGCAGCATAGTCCCTACCACCTCTTTCTGCACAATAGAGCCTTAGTTGCCTGAGGATTCAATTCATCATCACTCCACTCAGAAAATCAAGAGTTAGGGAGTGTATCTTAGGTACTAACATGAAAGTGGTCCTGGTCATCATGTACAGAGAAGTAACATGACTTCACCTGGTCATGTGCTGCCATTATATGAAACAGGCATTTTAACAAGGCATGTGTCCAGAGTTCTCAGAATGCACAGAGATAATGAGAAACTCACCCTAGAGATTTGAGATAAATGAAGTATTGATGCAATGATAACAATTATGATGGTTGCATGAATTTATGTAGGTCTTAACAGTGGTTGTCTATTCCATTCTCTGTTTCCTCTTGCGATCTAAAACCTTTCAGTAAGTATTCAAGTTTCTCTTCCCTCCCTGCTCCTTAGTTTAAACCATTCATTTCTAATACTTTCTTCTGGGAATCTTCTGTAAGTTTCTTCCCCCATTTGTTTCACTGCCTTGAAGTTATATATAGATCATGACCATATGACCAGCATATTCTCTTATCCGAACTATGTATTTTTCCCTGTTCTAACCTATTCCGAAGACTTATACTCCAGATTTTCAGATCTTTAAAGAATACCTTTGGATTTTCACCAGTTCTTTTATAGTCACATCCCTCCTAAGAATTTGCAGACAGAAATCTACCACAAGAAGATAATCTACAATCTACCACAAGAATACCACAGTCATATACACCACAGAGGAACGTTCATGGCAAGTTTACATTTAATGTCTGAAATTTGCAGGTTATATGTTCAAGGCTTTTTTTAAGTGTTTAATCAGTCTTCAGCAGATGTGCAAGACATCATAAAGAAGACTGATTTCCCAAGCTTGCTGAAGGTCCACTTATAGAAAAAGCTGTCCTCAAATAAAGCTTGTACTCCTTTTAGAAAACGTATAGATACTCATGGACAGATTTCTTGTCAATTAAAAGAAAAAGTTTCTTTCTGAGACAGAGCTATAATGCAGCTACTTTTCTGCCACATATCAGATGCATTTTGTTTGCTTTAGTAGTTTTTAAATAGTTCTTCTCCCAAAACATTATTATATATTCCTTTATCTTATCTCCTTGAAGTTATTTCTTTTTAATTAATTAACAATGAGAATACTGCACAGATCTCTTACCAGACTTTCCAAGACACTGTGCTGCTAGGTCACATTTATTCACTTGCTACTTTTCAGAATGCTCATGGGACCACAATGTTGCTTAAATGCATTATTTTAGACTTTTTTTTAAATGCCTCTTCATTTCAAATCTCCTCTTCAATATTCTTCTGCTAAAACTAACTAGATTTAATTTAAAATATTTGTTTAATAGTCTTTCTGATTACTGCCATAATTCCATCTGAAATATCATGTAAAACTACTGACACAATTTGTATATTTTTCCAGCACAGGCTAATTGGTTGATATCTTCCCATGTCAGCTTCTGATCTCCTTTCCCTCCTTCCCCTCCCCTCAGATATCCAGTATTTCTTCCAACACAAAGGATTTACAGTAGATAATTTGCACAGATTCTGAATCTCTCCCTTTAGAGCTCTAAAATATATGCTGTCTAGACCTGAACATTTACAGACTATATAAGTCTAGCTAACTAATTCTTAGTTATGCTTCCTTGGGGATATGCTAAGGTGACAGTTTGACAACTGTTTGGGGGTAATGAAGTTCAACGGTTCTGATGTAGGGGACATGGATTTTGGCTGATGAAAACCGAGTAGTCATTTTTCCATTAACCTATAGTCTTAAAGATTTACCTCACAACACTGAAATGAATACAGTTGGAATTTGCATGTAGTTTTACAGGATGCTGTCTAAATAAAGCCTTTTTTAAGCTTTGAGACAGTAGGCCCTGTACTCTGCTGTTCTTTTTTTGTCCCATTTTACTATTACACTGTCATTTTTTGAGTACAGAATTGGAATGCTTTTGTATTCCTCCACTGCTGCGATCATGTGCTGTTCCCCTTCTTCACTTCCTTTCCTTTTCCTATTATAATATTTTTCTGTACAGTCTTTTGAGACACTCAGCTTTCATGTGTTTTAACAGACTTGAGCAGTGGGCCCTGAAAACCTCATGAGGTTCAACAAATTCAAGTGCAAGGTTTTGTAGCTGAATTGTGGCCACCCCCACTATGGATACAAGCTTGGTGATGTAAGGATGAAGCACAGCCCTGCCATAAAGGACTTGGGGGTACTGGTAGGTGACAGCTGGCCATGAGCCAGCAATGTGCCCTTGCAGCCTGGAAAGCCGGCCATATCCTGATCAAAAGAAACATGGCCAGCAGGGTAAGGGAGGTGATCCTGCCCCTCTGTGCTGGTGAGGCACAAGGGATGGAACACCTCTCTTGTGAGGACAGGTTGAGAGAGCTGAGGCTGTTCAGCCTGGAGAAGAGAAGGCTGTGAATGACCTGAGAGAAGCCTTTCAGTATCTGAAGTGGAGCTACAGGAAAGAAGGGGACAGACTCTTTAGTAGTGTTTGTTCTGAGAAGACAAGGGGAAATGGTTTAAAATGGTTTAAACAAGGTTTAAAATGGTTTAAAAATGGTTTAAAAAGGAGGGAAGATTTTGACTGGGTATAAGAATAAAAGCTTTTTTGTAATAAGCGTGGTGAGGCACTGAGACAGGTTGCCCAGAGGGGCGGTGATGCCTCATCCCTGGAGACGTCTGAAGTCAAGCTGGATGGGACTCTGAGCAACCTGATATAGCTGTGGTGTCCCTGATTATTGCAGGGGAGTCAAACAAGGTGACTTTTATGAATTCCCTCCAGCTCAAACAATTTGATCATTCTATGAATTGTTTTACCAAATATGCTCTGCACGTGAACATCTCTGGAAACAGCAGTTGTGCTACAAGTAGTTAAAAAATTATTTGAAGGGCTGTGTACAACTAATGAATTAAATGAGTTAGATGCCTTAATTTATTACATTACATTCTGTTTTCAAACTATGGTTGCTTTAAGAGACTAAAATATCTCCTTCCGAGCTTCAGTGAGTTTTTAGCAGCTGTTCAGAGTGATGTGCTTTGTATGAGTATGTTGGTGTTGCATTGTTTTTGGTAGGAGTAGCATGTGATACATTATAACTGTTTTCTGTGTGCTGGCATTGCTATTGATACTATAAAGCAATGTTTCACTTTCTCTTTACAATGTATGGTGATAGCTATTAAAATATTCTGCAACTGCTGAATTAGGATTTACTAAATGTTAAGCACTACATAATCTCAAAAAGACACTACACCATACTTTAAACATAGATTTATGGAATCAATCTGCTATTAGCTATGTGACCCTAGGAATATCACATTTGCCTTTTACCATACTAGCTGGGCTGGACTAGGCTTACTTTATGAGAAAGTAATAGTTACTGAAACTTAATTTAAATTTGGTCAGAAATAAATCTGGTTTCTTGAACACTGGAGAATATTTACAGGCCTTTTGATCTCCTGTTCAAAAAAGAAAAAAAAAAAAAAAAAAGAATGCAGGGAATGCGGTGGTGAATCAGATGCTGGTTAGAAAGTTATTGTGATAGGCATCAGGGAAGGTGTAATTTCAGGTTTCTTTGTTTAGAAATTGCCATACAGCATTTAGAAAGGGGTGTGTGGGTAAATTTAAATAGCATCATTCTCCCTACTTCCCCAGTGGTATTTTTTCTTTATCCCTAATCTGCATACAGCCAAATATTTCTGGACAAACATTGTAAAGGAGTAAGCAAAGAAGATGGGAGGAAGGCAGTTGGAAGAAAGCTACTGTTACACTCAGATATTGTTCCTTTCAGAATTATTCTTTTGTTTAAAGCTAGGGAAAGGATCTGAAGCCTTTACAATAGGATTGTTTTGCTATTTGGTTGTACAGTGCTATTTAAAGAAAATGCCACGATTTTCTTTATACTACACTTATATACCGATATATCAAACATCAGCATAGGAAGAAATGCTGTCAGACTGACATCCTGAGAGCTTTTGATTTGTAGGTGTCAGTGACCAGTGGCACAGCTTAGCACAGGCTCAAGGATTCAATTTGGAGCAAAAATGCCACTGAAAGGCTTCATGCCTTCTGCTGGCCAGCAGCAGAGAGATGGATCCACCTGAGCAGCCCAGGTTTGACACAGTTGGATGGCGTCCAGCTTGGAGCGTGGTTGCAGCTTCCCGTGGGAAGCCAGAATCGCTGATAACTAATGAGGTCTGCAGTGGGCTTGGAGTGCTTGCTGACAGCATGTCATGGAACAGTGGGGTAATACAAATAATAAGATTTTACTGTTTTCTTTATTGCTCTTGTTGCTTTTATTTTTAGCTCTCTGCTACAGGAGATAGGTCTCTGGATTGCTTGCTCTATTGCACACACTTTCCTTCTCACTGGCTGTCTGTCTCTTGACAGGTGTAAGGAGGATCCTAAATATAGCAGCCACCCGTCAGTTGGCTTCAGCAATCAGCAAGCACTGATTTAGCAATTCTCTTAACCGGCTCAGCTCCAGAAGGGTGTTCCTTTTAAAGGTCTATAAATTGACTCAGTTGTGAGCTTTCTTTAAGATTAACCAGATTATCCTGAAGTATGAAAAATACCATAAACAAATAGGTCTTGGAAATGATAGGTGCAAGGGAAAAGAAAGGAAAAGGTATTTTAAAGTTCATCCAAATTTGAGCAGTTTAGTTAATGGGAAGGTGTCTCACTGAGGAAAACACTGACACTAGCTGTAGATACAGGCCTTTTTTTAGCTGAAGAAACACAATTTCAGACATATAAAGTATGTACACATTTGTGTGAATTTTTCCTCAGACAAAAAGACTTCACTGCAGGCATACTGATTAGCTGCAGTTTACTTCGCTCCACACAGAAAATAGGTGTAAGGTTAAAAATGTACCTGCCTTGATACTGAATGTTTATAGTGCTCCATAAAAATATTTCTAAACATATCTAAACATATGAAAAGTATTTTTCATGATGTACATTTAGTTATGGTTCTGCTGAGGTCAGCCCAGTATTGATTCTTGAAAATTAATTGGCCAAATATATTATAATTACAAACAGTACAGATTAGAATATATGAAAGAAGAACTGCATCACTTTGTTAAAAGCAAGTAGAAATTTGGTGTCCCTGACTCTTTATTGTCCCCCATTGTCATTTATATTCACAGATAATTTTATAGTCTACAGAAAAGAGAAAGTGATGAAAATATTCAAAATGTAAAAATGACAAGTAAGTTGCACATAATTAAGAACATTTTTGATACTGGTTTGGTTTGATTTCTGCTTTAGGATTCCAACATACCTCTAGGATACTAAACTTGATGTGAAGAAACACAGTGAACTGAAGATAGTGCCTTTTCTGGATCAGTAGCACAGCAGTACATTTTCGTGATAGTTTTAGTTCTTTGTGTGGCCCCTGTGGTTGTGGAAAACTCTGTACAAAAAAAAACCTGCATTGGTTTATTGTGATTATGTAAGGGTTTTTTTTTTTTTGGTAAGTCTTTCTCCTTAGATGCAGCAATAAGAACCTCCTGTTCTCCTATTTCCTTTTTAGCTTTTTAGCTATTAAAATTGATGCAATTTATTGCAGGCAAAATTTCATTGCAGGCAGGCAATGTGTAGAGCTGAAGGGACACATATAATGGTGATGAGGGGCACAGCTGGGCCAGGGACATGGGTCAGAGCATCAAACTTGTGAAGCACTGCAGTTCAGGGTGGGGGAGCACAGCTGGCACTGCTGAGATGGTGGCTGTGGACCTGGGGCTGAGGTCCTGCTGAGGCGTGCATTGATTTCATGGTGACAGCATGAAGTACAGTTACTCCATTTCTTGCATTTTATGTGGTTTTTTTTTTTTTTTTTTTTTTTTTCGTTAGGAGAATACACTGTTTGCTTTTTGCTGAGTGTTACCTTGCTCTGTGCCATGCTGTGTTCCATCTCAGACCTTTAATCAAAGCCATAAATGTGTTAAGGAAGAGAGGGAACTCAAAGCTGTGATTCTGTGTGGGAGCAGAGCCTTTGGCTTTGGACAAACCACTGAGTGCCCTTTGATCCAAGATGCTGGCATTCAGCATCCAGATGTGATGTGGCACAGCTTCCTGACCCCATGGAACATAATGATTGATCTGAAGCAGTGAAAGTAGCCAAAAACCAAAGTTCTCTCCACCTGAGTTGAAGTAATTTGGAACTGTGGTGTAATCTGGTTCATCTGGTGATGGTCACTAGAGGATCAGGTTGGATATTGGGGAAAAAATTCCTCCGAAAGACTGGTGAGGCACTGGAACAGGCTGCCCAGGGAATGGTGAAGTCAACATCCCTGAAAGTGTTTGAGATGGAGATGTGGCACTTAGAGTTGTGTTTAGTGGGTGTGATGGGGATGGGTCAATAATTGGACTTGATTATCTTAGAGGTCTATTCCAACCTTAATGATTTTGTGATTATGTGAGAACTCGTCTCTTAAGTAATACATAAAAATGATCCTCTCAAGGTATACTGATAGTCCCAGGCAAACCAAGTATTTACTTTTGAAAGGGCTGGATAGTTTTTAAAAGCTTTTCTTTGCTCTCACTTAATAGTATTATTTTACTAGAATTTGCATTTAAACTATTTGGAGATCTGGGAGACATCAAGTGTTTTATTTGTTAGAGTGAAAGTGATACGTGTCCTTGTATTTGAATTCAAGCCAGTGCTTTTAAAGGTGAACAAAATCCTCTTACAAGTCATTATTCCAGTACTCTTAGTGCAGTGATGTTTGAGGTTTGTTTCCTATGAAATAGGATTGTCCATGGTAAGAAATACATGAAAGAGGCCAAATTCAGTGCTGTTCAAGTAAAAGGTTCAGAAAGCAGATAGGCAGAATGGTGCTTTTAAGAAGCAAGGAGGAGCTGTGATCCTCATGTCTGAGTGAAAACCAAGGCTGTGACAGTTAGAGAGAATCATCTTTTCTTTCAGTTCTGGCTTACGATTCACCAGATCTCAGAACCTGTAGGTCTGACATATGCATCCCATTTTTTCTTTACTTCAGGGGAAAAACAAACAAACAAAAAAAAACAAAAAAAAAACACAACAATTTTTAAAGATAGGCATTTCTAAATGCTTTCCTCTATGTGGAAGACGAATACTAAAATAGAAATTAGGACAATTATTCTCTAATAAAAAAAACCTACCCCATATTTCTTCTGATAACTTGTTTGTTCTTCGTACAACTATTGCAATTATATGATAGTCTCCATTAAAGCATTGTCTAACTAATTGTTTCAAGGCTAACACCCAGGTATTGGCTTCTGAAAGCAAGACTTTTCAGGAAACACCACCTTGCCAGTTTTGCAGGGAGAACCTTATTAGAAATGCAACCACTGGTCGCAGCTGCTATCATCTGGAAAACAGTGTGTGTAGTGTCTTAGGCTATAGGCACTGTTAGACAGTTAGCTATGGACAGAGATGCAGAACACACAGTAGGTGCGTTTGAGCTTTATGGGCTCTGTTGCTGTGGGTGAAAGGGAGCTAAGTACCATATATGTAGATGTTCTTTGTCCTGAGGCCATGCATCTTAAACCATCCCTTTGTATAATCCTACTTGCAAATTTTCCCTGACCACAGGTTTTGTTCACGAATTAAACCCCGGGTAACTGAAGCACTGGAGTGCTTCAGAGTTCCTCAAGCAGCATGATCCTCTTAAGGAAAAAGTATATGTGCAAAGCTGTGGCTCCACAGAGTGCTCAGGGGCATTTACTGAGAGCTTCCCAGCAACTCACCTGTGGCTTGTGCAAACACAAATGCTTTGCTTACATGCCTTCTGTTGGTCTCTGAGAAACTGGAGGACAGGGACTGGAAGAGTTAAAGAGTTAAAGAGTTAAACTGAAAGGCTTGGTAGGAGAGTGTTGCCACCTGGCAGCATGGCAGCCTGAGGGTGCTTTTTGCAATTAGTCTTTGTAAACAGAGTTTTATAAGATGTTATGAATCACTTGTGCTCAAACTAATTTTGGGTTGTTTTCTTTAATTGAAAAATCTAATCTAGATTTCTAGAGTTGCTAAGAATCTAATGATAAAAAATAAAATACTTCTGTATTTTACTACTTACATATATATTTCACACAGATAAATTAGTTTCTTAGCAATAATTAGGCTGCTTCTTAAGTATTATCTTCACAGAATCACAGAATGGCCCAGGTTGGAATGGACCTCAAGAATCATGAATCTCCAACATCGCCACCACAGGCAGGACCACCAACTTCCACATTTAATACTAGACCAGGCTGCCCAGGACCCCATCCAACCTGGCCTTGAACACCTCCAGGAATGGGGCGTCCACAACGTCTCTGGGCAGCCTGTTCCAGCACCTCACCAATCTCTCTGTAAAGAACTTCCCCCTGATATGCAACCTAATTCTTCCCTCCCTCAACTTAAAATCATTTCCCCTTGTCCTTTTGTTATCTACCCTTTCAAAGAATTGACATCCCTCCTGTTTGTAGGCTCCCTTTAGGTACTGGAAGGCTACAATGAGGTCACCGCACAGCCTGAACAAGCCCAGCTCCCTCAGCCTGTCTTCATAGGGGAGGTGCTCCAGTCCTCTGATCATCTTTGTGGCCTCCTCTGGACCTTCTCCATCAGCTCTCTATCATTCTTGTACTGGAGGCCCTAGATTTGAATGCAGTACTCCAGATGGGGCCTCACAAGAGCAGAGTAGAGAGGGACAATCACCTCCCTGTCCCTGCTGGCCACCCCTCTTCTGATGGAGCCCAGGATACCATTTGCTTTTCAAGCTACAAGAGCACACTGCTGGTTCATGTTAAGCTTTTCATCCATCAGGACCCCCAGGTCCTTCTCTACAGGGCTACTCTCAAGGACCACTTCTTCCAGTCTGTGCTTGTGCCTGGGATTCCTCTGGCCCAAGTGCAAAACTTTGCACTTTCCCGTGTTGAACCCCATTAAGTTCATCCAGGCCCACCTTTCTAGCCTGTTGAGGTCCCTCTGAATGGCATCCCTTCTTTCTACCGTGTAAACTGCACACTTAGCTTTCTGTCATCTTTGTGGTAGATTGGCTACACCTGTACATAAGAGAAATCAGAGGTTTCTCTTTTTCTAGTTGCCTCAAGAGTTCCAAAGAGGTATATAGTGTAGCTTGGAGCAATGTGCCGTAACACTGCGCTTTGCATACACCCATGGCTTTTTTAACTGTTTTCATTAGGAGATGTTTAATTCTTGTCAGAGCTGAAATACACACCGAAGAACAGCGGAATAGGCAGGACTTGTACTAACATTTCAGCAATTTCCATCAAAGCTTTCTGGCATTGATAAAATTGTTACTTTTATGGCCCTCCTGTGAAGTTCTTGAGTCCTTCAAGACCACAGTGTTATAGAGGTGGTGAAGTGGTGTTGCTGGAGAGCAATGACAGTGCAGCTGTGAGAGGCCTGCAGCAGTTGACACACATGTGGCTACATTTGAAGAACGGCCAGAGGCTTTCCCAAGCACTTGCTGGAGGATGTCACTACCTGTCTCTTCCTCTCCTCTTGTGTTCTGTCACCTCCTGTAGACGTGTACCTCCACCTGATCAGATCGCGATTCCAGCACAGCAGGCAGTTGCACTAGTCCCTGCTCCTCATAAGCAACAGGTAGAGGCCTGAGGAGGGGTGAGCCTTGGCTGTTCCCTCTCTGTGCATTCAGTACAACTTAAATGACAGATAGAATTCATTCCTGAACTAGTATGTGACATGCAGCATTGGATTTCTGAGCTGCAGCCCTCTCCCTGCTCTGACATTGGGCATCATGACAAAAAGCCGATGCTCTCTGTTGTGTTGTCAGAACATATTTTTGCTCTGTGACTTTGAGGAAAGGGTAATGGCAACAGCCCAAGCCTGCCGAGTTCTGGAAACCATGCAGTTCCTCTGGAGCCTCTGACTGTCACTGGCTTTCTTTGAGTCTCGTCCTGTCTGCAATGAGTTGTCACCTACTGCCATACAGGGATGCTGAATTTGAAATCTCAGTGCTTTATGATCTGAAATTGAGTAGTAGGCACCATGAAAATATATTTCATAGGCTATCTGCTGGTGACTTATTTTTAACCCTTCTCTCTCCACCACTTGTTTGTATACAACACAGGCTTTCCTTGTTTTTTATTGAGAGAAATCAGCCACCCTAGCAGAAACAGAGATTCAGGTGACACAAATCAGAGATTCCCATGAAGGTTGACACATTGATTCTGAAACCTCTCCTTGTCTTTCAGCAATGGGAAAGATGATGCACCTTTTCTCCACAGATAAATAGAAGCAAGAAGCAGCACTTTGCTCTATTTAAACTGGGAGACAGCTAATGGTAAAATTAGTGCTCTGCTTCCCGGGTCTGGATTTATTCACTCGCAGCTTGTCATCTTCCTCATGCGTGTTGTGTGGTACAAGCAATTCTCCTTGGATTGTGCTACTGAAATCTAGTCAGGGGAATGTGGGGGCTGATTCTAATACAATGTAGTAAATATAATGAGCTTAGTGAAAAATTAATATAATGACAACTTATCTGAAACTCTTGCAATTTAAGCCTGAATATAGTAATTAAGTCACGTATAAAAACATTTATTTTGAGAGTGGCATCCTTTGTGTGTCCCCAGAATAAATGAATAAACAGCAGGAACTTTGTTAGACTAAAATCCCACCTCAGGCTGAGCAACTCTGTAGCCTAATTGAAGATTAAAACTTAGATCTCACTGCACATTAATAGTAGATGTGCAAAAAGCTGAATTCAAAACAATTTTTATATGAATGTGCTGTTAAGATGGATTTTCTTTCTTTTCTGTTCATGTGAAAGAATCATCAAGTTCTAAGAAATCCTAAAGCATGATAACATATTTTTACAAAATCTTATGAACTTCCTTGTAGTGTGTACTGGGCTAGCTAACATTCTGTTCTATCATGTATCAGTAATCTATGGCAGA
The DNA here is from genome assembly GCF_019238085.1 of Lagopus leucura. Taxonomy (NCBI): domain Eukaryota; kingdom Metazoa; phylum Chordata; class Aves; order Galliformes; family Phasianidae; genus Lagopus; species Lagopus leucura. The sequence goes on along the minus strand of NW_024962265.1, from coordinate 9,104,755 downwards.
AGTTGTACCCATCTGTTGAAAATTAAACCATATAGTTATTTAATATCTGCCTGCCTTACAACCCTGTGTGTCCTACGTTTTTATAAACATGAACACATAGAAGAAAAATAATAGGAAATGATTTGACATGCAAATTGGTATTCATAATATAACTCTTGCCAGCCATTACTTAGTTCCCTACAGGTATTATCAGTAAGCAGAGAAAACCTTCAGGAGACATGAACTATATTGCTTTATCATTCCTAGGGATGCTGTTTCTGTGCCAGACTTCCTGTCTATGGATCTTTGTCGCATAAACTTATTATTATGAATCCTGTATGAGATATGGGGGTTGTTCCATAACTGGAGCTTCTAAATACTGTGCTAATAAGAGCAGGGACACCCATACATGGTGCATGCATTGCTGCTGTTTGAAGTCTGTGGAGAAGAAAATTCATCTCCTGGTCTGAGAGAGTGAATAATTAAACGTAGCATATTAAATTGCACTGTGTATGATAAATTCTGCTAAATTACATTCAGAAATGCATAAGAGAGAAGAGCTAAATCTTGCAATAGATTCCCTCCTACATGTAATTTGTATGGCTTTTTAAATACTCTACTACCACACACACAAACACACACACACAATAAAAAAAACTCAGGGATAACAGATTATTTCCATGTCGTTTGAGCATTATTTTGTCCCACATCATGGTAACAAAAAAGATCAAAATTTATTTTACTAAAAGATATAGCCTAAGACAAAAGAGGACATAAGTCACAATCACAATGCTTCGTACTGGGGTAGCTTGGCAGCAAATATATCATATATGTGGTAAATATTAAAATTATACACAGATCTGTGAAAGAAGTCCTCAAAAGTCAATAAGAAAACATACTGTACCTCAGAGCCACTAGCAATAATACCTTCAGATGAAGGAAAAGGCCTTGTTACAGAAATATGAAATTCAGACTACAGTAGCAATGTTTTACTGAGACCCATATCTTGATCCACTTCCTTCAATGGTTTAAATACACAAGAAAAAGTTTTAGAGCACACCTAGCTGTGCTATCAATGCATTTTGTGTATTTAATCTGAATTTCCCTAATCTTTATTTGTGGGCTGAAGCCTACAAGGCAGCTGACAGCTGGAACAGGCACTCACTTTTACACAATTCTAACAGCACCTTATATCCATATCCTTCTTCTTATCTGACTTATAATAACAAAAACAAGTGCTTCTACAAGGTATTATACTGTCCAAAGAATTTTCTGTGCCCTTTTGAAGAACTCATACGTATGGGAACTGCTGAGTCACAGCCTGAACCTCTGATTGATCACCTGAGGCGAGCCATGAGTCAGCCAGAGGAGCACAGCTGAAGGCAATTCACCTGTGCTGCCGGAAGACCTGTTTAAGAGCTGGATACCAGGAAGGAAGGATCTTGTCTGGATATCCTTCCTTCTGGTGTTTTGTGGTGAGCCCAGCATAAGGGTAAGCTTTCCATTTATTTTCTTTTGTTATCATAATCTACTTTGCCTAACTCTCTTGTTTATTTTGTGATTGTAACATTTTAATATCCCTTGATTATACATCATATATGAAAGAGAACCTGGATAAGAATTGAAAAACCAACCCTGAACTTCCTGTTTTTTTGTTTTTTTTTCTAACAAATTCCTCAACGGCTTTAATCCAACCCTAACATCACTTTCAAACCCCAGCTGATTTTGAGATACATAGAATAAGCTAGCCTTCTGGAAAAATTAAGTGTAGAAATGATAAGACATTCAATTTGCATGGAGGCATGCATACAGTTGTGAATGACTTAAACTGAAATAAAAATCAGGCGGTCATTACACAGTGGTATTTTAAAGTCCCAGAAAATTTTTTTACTGCATCATTTTGGACTCTCAGAGAGCTACACAAACACTGTAATACAACAACACTTCTTTTAAATAGCGCTTATTTCAGCATTGATTTTGTTTAGATTGACATTGAGCGCTAGAAAGATTTTGTAATTGTTCCATTCTGAAAATAGATCGTATTATCAAACAAGAAAGCCTTTATTTTTTCATTATCTAATTTTCCCAGGTGCAAGAAATGTCACACAGAGGATGTGTGTCCAAGTCAAATCACACGGTAAGAAATCATAGACGGGAATCTAAATTGCTTTTGAATTAGAAACTCCATTCCACAACAAAAAAAAAAATTGTGTGCTTCCTACAGACTATATTTGCCTATCATATATTTATTTGAAGACTTTGGACTAAAACCCACTCACAGTACAGCAAATTTAAATGGAAACAAGCTTGTTTTATCAGTTCATGGGGACTGGAGGGATACTTCGTTGTTGGCAATACAAGCTGCTTTATTTTAAGCAATCTTGGAATTAATCAGACTGCAGAACTCCAACTTGCAGGATGTCTGTTTGGCCATTAAGAAATCCTTGACTAAATTCTATCCAAATATATGTCATTAAATGTCAGTGTATGCATCTGGATCTGGTACACTCAAAACATAAAATTTCACATGCTTGTGAAATTTCTTAAATTTGCCTATGCTTACTCCCAAAATAACCCCAAACATTAAAGGTAGAGCTAAACGCTCACACAAGAAGCATGAGTTTCCCACCCAGTTAGGTAACTAAGAATGTTAGGGACATTTCAGTCATACATTGCTGACATTTCCCATTAATTTTCAGGAAAAATAACGCCTATGAAACAATCACAGAATTGTAGGGGTTGGAAGGGACCTCCAGACATCATCGAGTCCAACCCCCCTGCCAAAGCAGGTTCCCTACAGCAGGTCGCACAGGTAGGCATCCAGGCAGGTCTTGAACATCTCCAGAGAAGGAGACTCCACCACCTCCCTGGGCAGCCTGTTCCAGTGCTCCGTCACCTCACTGTAAAGAAGTTCTTGCGCATATTTGTGCAGAACTTCCTATGCTGCAGTTTCCGGCCATTTCCCCTTGTCCTGTCTCCACTCACCACTGAAAAGAGTCCGGCCTCGCCATTCTGCCCCCCACACCTTAGATATTTATAGACCTGGATCAGGTCCCCTCTCAGTCTTCTTTTCTCAAGGCTAAATAGACCCAGTTCACTCAGCCTTTCCTCATAGGAGAGATGCTCCAGGCCCTTCACCATCTTTGTGGCCCTCCGCTGGACTCTTTCCAAGAGAGCCCTGTCTTTTTTGTACTGGGGAGCCCAGAACTGGACGCAGTACTCCAGATGAGGCCTTACCAGGGCAGAGTAGAGGGGGAGGATCACCTCCCTCAGCCTGCTGGCCACGCTCTTTTTAATGCATCCCAGGATGCCATTGGCCCTCTTGGCCACAAGGGCACACTGCTGGCTCATGGCCAACCTGTCGTCCACCAGGACACCCAGGTCCCTCTCCGCGGAGCTCCCCTCCAGCAGCTCATCCCCCAACCTGTACTGGTGCATGGAATTATTCCTCCCCAGATGCAAGACTCTACGCTTGCTTTTGTTAAACCCCATCCAGTTTCTTACTGCCCAGCTGTCCAGCTCTTGCTGAATGACAGCACAGCCTTCAGTTGTGTCAGCCAATCCTTCCAACTTTGTATCATCAGCAAACTTGCTGAGGGAAACTTGCTGATGAGAAGTAATTTTCATCTAGTGAAGGGTTGTATATATTTAAGTAATACAGCTTAAAAACCGAGTAGTACAACTTAAAAACAGCTTAAAAATAGGACTAACCAGCTATTCTCTTCCTGCAGCAGAAGATCCAAACATCCAAGCAACACAGAACATCCAAACATATCTCAGAAACATCTCTTTCCTTATTGGTTTGTTTATGCTTTTGGGTTTAAAGCAGAGATTTTGGCCAATACCTCCCTTTCAGTTCTCAGAGACAGGTGCTTCTGTAGACTCTCCCTAAACTGGAAGCTATTACTGGAAGCAGGTTTTCACTGCCATAGACAAAGTACATTCTTTTCAGCTTTACTAAAATTATCTGTGAAATCCAACTGTTCTGGTCACCTTATGTAGGAGTTACATTTTGAATAATAAGCTACAGAGAGGAAAAAAAAAAAGCATTCAAAACTCTTCTTATTAAGTCAAAATCATAACAGATATAAAGTCAGATAACCAAAATAAATACACATCTCCATCTTAGTATGTAAGCACATTGTAAGTATAATTCTGCTCTTATGTATCTACTTCATACACTCGGTGAAATAAGTTTCCAGCTGCAAAAATAACAGTTGATTCTGTAACTGGGCACTGGATCACAATGGAGATGTAGAAGGAAAAAAAATGAAAGCCAAGCAGCAATTTCAATAACTTGCACTTCCTAATTATTAAGTAATGAGGTTTACTACCTAATAATGTACTTTTAACACAGATTTTTTTTTAAAAGACTCATTAGCTCTTTTTTCTATGAACAGATTTATCCCATGGAGAATAATGGGACAATTGTAGACCAGAATACTATTCACTAGAAAGAAATAGATCCCCAGGTAATTAGATATGTGGAACCAAATATTTAATCACTGATGTTTAACCTGTGCTTGCCAAGCTGAAAGCATCATAACTGAGTGCATAATATCTTTGTTTGTTGAAGCATGGATATTTGTGAGAATAATTGAGCATTTTCATGCAAAGGTACCTTGCGGGCCATAGAAATAACTTATTTGATGAATAAATGACATTATGCCAAGCAAAATCAGAAGCAGCAAAATATCTGCAGTCAAAGCATTACTCCAGAAATCTATTACAATATTAGGTATGACTGTTTTCTAATTTTATTTCTCACTATCCAAACAAGTGATGGGTGCTTTTAATTCCAGTCTCAGTTTGAAAAAAAAATGCATCGAGATTAGTAACACACAGCAGATACCATTCAAGTATTGCTAATAAGAACAAAGCTATCACATCAGAATTTCACCCTATGGCCTTATCATGTAATAACATCACATTTCAGAATAAACAGAGGAGCACAAAAAAAAAAAGTAGTTTTATTTGTTTTTTTTTCCAGTTTTCTTGCTGATTTTAAATTTAGTGGCCTGAAAATCAGGATTTCATACTAGAAGGTGAACGAATTATTCAGTTTTGCATAATGAGGGGTCAAAATAAATTACTTCTCTCATTCCTACCATTCTAAACTGCAGTGCTGAGCCCTAGAACTAATTGCAAAACAAAAAAAAAAAAAAAGAAAAAAAAAAACCACAAAAAAGTAAACTGTGAAAGTCACTTAAAACCATCCCTCATATTTCCAGATGTTAAAGTATTTTAAAAAGTATTTCTTCCTAACAACTCCGTACGTCTATAAAAACATGCTTTCTCCTAATTTCTAGGAGTGTTTTTCAGTGCCTTCCAGCACGCTATGAAGTTCTTTTTCACATGGACACTTGCTCAGTGGGGCACAGACAATGAAGTGCTGCCAGAGCTTATCATTTAAAAGGAAGACAAATGACCACATCTGATATCACGCATGGTTTCCTTGCAATATCTTACTATTCCCCTTTGTATAGCCTAATATAATCATGTACTACATTTTATTTTATATAATTTTTACAATGAGGCCTTGACAGTGATGACTTATTCTGGGGGGATGAAACCTGTATGTGCTTAATCAGGAATTATTTTGTGTGGATTAATCCATGCAACTGGAATTTAAATGATACAGGTCTGATACTCATTTTGCTGAAATTACACCGGTGCAAAGAAGGATGAAATTGGGTACCTCATCATTTTCAAAGACATTTAGAGTATATGCAACAAACCAATTAATCCATCGTGTATTTGTAATCAGTTAGAAGGACCAGATTCTGTTACCTCAAACCTTTTCCCCATGTGTATTGTATAATGAAATCTCCACAAGACATGTTCCTGCATATATTAGTAATCCTGTCCCAGCCTAATTTAAGATATCTTCAGGATACATGAAACTCTAATCCAGAAGATTCCAAGGCAAGAAAATGGCTTGGTAAATAATAATAAATAATAACAATAATAATTAAAAAAAATACAAAATAAAAAAGCCCAAACCAACTGTAATGTCAACATTTCTGCTGTTGACATATTATACTTGACATATACTTATGCCCATATTACTGGGCAAGGCAAAGTAATTTCTATGAAAACTATGTAACTCCTACTTGAAATCTTAGCTGCCTCAGTGGTTATCAGGCAATTAGTGATCATTAATAGCAATCTTTAGCATGTTCCTAGTCCATGAATAGAAATAAGTTGATGTCAGACCCTCCGAACAGCACTAATTACATACTTCTGTGACCATCCCTCTCACAGAAGCAGGACACTTTGCAATATGCAACACACTTGTTCAAGCAGGATGGCAGTAGAATATCATTTCCATTTTAGAAATTGAAACAGAAGAAATTAAAACAGCAATAGCCAGCGCTCCAAGAGAAGTGGGTAGCAGATCAGGTTAATGAGCGTAAGTGTCATAATTCACACGGGCTAGTGTTGTACCCTGCTACTGCCTTTATTTTAATTAGAAAATGCTAAACACTCACAGTCCACTTTTCAGACAAGCTGGGCATCTACATCTCCTACATCTTCAACAGTGTGTACAGTGTGGCAAAGGAGCACAGCTAACAGGCAGTGTTGGCATGAATCAGATATGCTGCCTTTTTTTCCCACTGTACAGTCTGCAGATTTTTGCTGACTCCTGTTAGTTTCTAAAAATGCTGGTAAGCTTATGTTTTACAATCTGTGTGCATCAAAGAAGTACTGATCATGGGGATTAACTTCTTCAAGATCCCCAGATCTCCAGTTACAAAAAGGAACAGATATGATGGCACCATTCTACAAAGATTCTATAAAAAAGAAAATCCTTGAGAAACCAGAGTATTTTCCAGCCAGGAAAGATTTAGTCATGCAAGTATCTGAAGCAAGGTGGGAATAGAGCAGGAAAAAAAAATATATCTTTATAAACAGGCCTTCACAGCTTAAGAACGCTTACCAAGTACAGAAGGCTTTGGAGGCATTAACTAACAAATTAATCTTGACAATAAAACCCTGCTTGACTAAATGGTAAAATGCTTCAGCTTCCTACTTTACTGATGACAGAAATCAGTGTGTGAAATGAAGGTGCAAAAACTTAAGTAATAATGCAAAACAGGTAACAAGAGGCAGATAATAATGGAGAAAGACACATACTAATGAGGCGCTCAGCCAGGATGCATGCAACTGAAGATGTACACCACAGGGAAATCAAATAAAGGAAACAATTACCTCTCCTATTACTTTGTTGGTTTTTTTTTTTGTTTGTTTGTTTTTTGGGGGGGGGCGGCCGCCCCCAGAGAAAGGTTACAATAGGCATGAGTTAATTCATTTACGACAAAAGGCACAAATCAAGACATACTTGCTGGATTAGGAAATATACAAACAGCTGCATTCATCCTAAAGAAGAAAAAAGTTCCATAAAAGATCACAGTACTACAAAACTCATTACTTAACACATGTGATTTCCATCTCTTGTCAGGCACTAGTTTACCCCTCCACTTTAATTGGTCTCTGAACACACAAAAAAAAAAAAAAAAAAAAATCTGACAGGCTTGTTGCATCCGTCTGTAAAAAAAATATATTAAACTACATATCAGATTAACAGAAAACATGGACATACAATAACCTCTGAATGAAATCTCTAACTACTTACTGAAAAAAAATATACCAGATGTTACTTTTATCCTAATTCAGTATATTAAAAGAAATCAAGTATATTCTGCAAAAACAAATGTGTACATTGACATCAGCACCTGAAGGCACTGCGTTTCTTGATTAAATCCACAGAACACTGTGAGCATACCTCTTTGGGCAGAGCACTCCCCAAGTAAAGATCACTACATCTGAATACAGGGCTGCATTTAGGATCCATATAACATATCTATTAAGTGGGCTATTCAAATCCACACTCGGGGAAATAATTACTCTGAGAGTCCATTCAGCCATTTATGAAATTAAGAATTTTTGAGCTAGTTCACAACAGAGTATTATAAATCAAAACCTAAGTTTTAATGGAACGATGAGATTGTCACCCCAACATTTCAAAACTTTAATGGGATGCTCGACCTATGTGTGTGAAAGTTACTCACTTGTCAAAGTGTAGGAAGAAAATAGTACAAACCTTAACTGAGATAGCATAATTGTTTTTTGCTGCAAACCACCATATCATAGCTATTAGAGGAAATTATGAATGAGAAGGGAACATCCAAATGAGGACAATTCCCTGGAGGTTGCCACTTGTGCCGTATCTGTCAATGCCTAAAAACAGTTTTACCTCTGAAATTCATACTTGTGGTCTTCTCCACTTGATTCCTTTCATTCCTGCACTGCCAACAAACAGAAGCTCTTCCAGATCACAGCACAAGGCATTTCACTTCACCATCTTTGGCTTTGTGAGGCCCCATATGGAGAACTGCACCCAGGGCTCAGGCCCCCAGCAGAAGAAAGATGTGGAGATGTTGGAACGGGTCCAGAGGATGGTGTGGAAGATGAACAGAGGGCTGAAGCACCTCTCCTATGAGAAGAGTCCGAGGGACTTGGACTTGTTCAGCCTGGAGAAGAGAAGGCTTCAGGGAGACCTCGCTGTGGCCTTCCAGTATAGAAATGGAGCTTATAAGCAGGAGGGAGAGTAACTTCTTACATGAGCAAATCGTGACAGGACAAGGGGGAATGGTTATAAACTAGAAAAGGAGAGATTTGGGTTAGATGTTAGGAGGAAATTCTTTACTCAGAGAGTGGATGGGCACTGGAACGGGTTGCCTAGAGAACCAGGGAAGAAGTTTCATTATTAGGAGTCCAGGCTATGATGTATGGCAAATTTTTCCACATTTCCACATTTCAAAAATGAGAAAACTTCCTTTTTACTACTGTTTATGACTGCCTTCATGCAGAAAGAAAAATGCAACATGGTATTAAAAGTGACAATGAGATAAATGGCACATCTTGATTTAGGCCTTAGTCCTGCCTATGACCCTTGCCTAGAGAAATTTTCTAACTTTATTTCTATGACTATTTCTATTCTATTTTATTTCTATTTTTAGTCCACACTTAGGAAAATCTGATACAAAGTCCAGCAAAGGTTAGGGACTATTAACTGGTTTTAACACTTTAGATCAGCCAGGTAGAGGTCTGCACTAAAAAACAGGAGATGGAAACAACTGAGGTACAACATTATTTGGAAGAAACAAGTTCAGCTTTTCTTCTTCTAATAAAAAAATAATATGATTTTCCATTTTATTACTACAAAACCTGAAGTTCAGACTCAGAAACCCCTTCATGTTCTTATTTACTTCACAAATCATATAGGGAAAAAAAAAAAGACCCCTGAACTAAGACCCTCAAACTAATACATGCCTCCATGATAAAGAAAGCAATTGCTGTGCAAAAGACTGTTAGCCCATACAATCCATAGCACAAATTACTTTAAAAAAAAAAAAAAAAAAAAATCCTGTTCTTGCTGCATTTCAATTCATGGCTCTGGGGAAACAGAAGATATGTTAAGAAATGTTTAAACTGCTATATAGAAAATCTGTTACAAAGTCAGGCTGTAGCCTTTTTCTCAACACTCCTAAATGAAGACTGAGAATGTAACTTAAAAGAAGGTGAAAAATCTGATAAAACATTTTTAATAATAGTCAGCAATATTATAACTTCACATTCATACTCTACAGGTATTCCAGGTCTGCCTCAGATTTAAAAAAAAAAAAAAAAAAAAGCCTGATTTTGAATTGCTGTAATTAACTGCAAAAGCTTGCTGATACGTTGATGCAAAATAATGCCAATCTTTTTCATAAACTTGTTAGAATCTTTGTAAATAAATAGCAAAACTTTATATAAAAAGCAGATTCAGCTTCCTGTCTTTGTCATCTCTTTGCTGATGGTACAGGGAAAGGCATTATGGGCAGAGACAGATGAGGACTTTTCCTTCACAGAGTTCTAGCATTTATTAAGGCAGAGAGGAAGGAAAGTGTGAACAATTGAGTTAGAAGAAGTCAATAAATAGTTTGGGAAGCAGTGAAGATGGAAAAGACGAATCCCTCCTGATCTGCATGGCTGCAGGCATGCATCATTAATTTTTAGCTATTAAAAAGTGCTGAGGTGTACTCCAAAAACCATCACTCTTAGGCTGATTTTTTCTAAAACTATCAATGGCACTTTTAAATTCTAGCTGCACAGCCTGGACCTAAACTGAGAATATCCAACACGTAAGCATCACTGAGAAATACATTGAGTTGAGAGTGGTATACTTACTGTCAGTGTTACGTATCAAACGCACGAACACTCATGAAGCACTTTGTGTTTTACACTATACTGCTTAATATTCTGCAAACAATATTGGTTCCAGTTCTTTTTTATTGCTGTAAATCCAGAATGAAGAAGAATTGTGCCACTGCGTAATGGCAATAACCAATTTGCTATAGCAAGCAGTGGCGTAACTGCTGCAAAATGAGGCTCTTGGACTGATCATAAAGAACACAGCATTAACCGATACGCTTTGAGAAAAGTTGAACAGGATCAGGCTATTATAAAAGAGACAAGAGATATTAATCAGAGCCGTATCCTCAAATGCAAATCATTATTCATTGATACTCAACCTTCAGTGTCTGAAGAAGAATGGAAAAGCCCATGCAGGAATGGGTTAAGGTCAACCAAAGACACAAAGCACAGGCACTGCTCAGTGGTAGGAAGAGTAACAGTTATTTCATGGATATATATTTTTAAAACCTTCTGTGTATTTTCAAGGTGCTAGATATGTTTTACTTTAGCACTGAGAACGCTTTCTACCAAGAAGTCTGATTCAACATTTACAAGAATATGGAGTACGGAATCTGGCTCTGCCAAATTCTATTTATGGTCCAAAAAATTTATTCCAGTGTTACGTTCTGCTAAATCTTTTCTTTTGCTAAGGCAGAAGTTTTAACAAGGCACTTGAGAACAACATTTTCTGTAGCCGGTACTTGCCACTACCATTTTATAAACACTCTGGGCACAATATGTATCCTAAGCATACAGGGATCAAAAGCTCTTGCATTGCTGGAAAAATAAAAATTAAAAAAAAATTAAAAAACTGCAAAACAGACCGGGGCCCAATTCTGCTTTTACTATGTTCAATAACAAAGAGAATGAGCCATTTTTCTCTTAAACTACTAAAATGCTCTTGAATCATAAGCCCTATCTGTCAGGGTTTTAAGTCAAACATCAGTCTGGAATATAATACTGCCTTGGCTAAAAGATTCTCACAGAAGGGAAGAATAGAGAACAAAGGCAGAAGCATGTCAAATCAGAGTTATCAGTGGGCAACTACAGTCTATTTTTTTTTTTTTTTTTTTTTTGTAATAAAAGATTTAAGTAATAATAATTTGACCATGCTTCCATCAATTTAAATGGTCTGCCAGATAAATATTTTTTAAGATATGTGTGACGGGCCTTCTATGTAACAATGAATACATTGCAGACTAATGTGCTGACAAGCTCAGCTCTCTTTCTAGCAGCTGAATTCTTGGATAAAATCATTTTGCAGGGTATGAGCAATGCAGCTCTGAAAATAGCATCACTGCAAAATGAAAGATGGAAGAAAACTCTACAATGCTGATTTATTTCAATGGAATTTCATATTTTATGTTCAGTGTCTATTTTAATGTTTTCATCAGAATTTTCATACCTAATAAAATGTAAAATTATAGAATTTGTGAGCTTCAAAGCCCCAGTATAAATTGTTAAGAGGGAAACAAAAGCAAACAACAACAACAACAAAACAGAATAATAAAAAATAAACATTCACAATTTACATCATAAAGTATGCAAAACAGAAAAGTGCTTTGTGGATCCAAATAATAATTTGCCTTTATCGCCACCACATGCGCAAAGATGCTCACAAAAAGAAAACACCAATCAACAAGCTGTTTTGCACTGATCTTTAACTAGAAGAATGGACTGCAGCAGTACTTTTAAAAATCTGTGACTTTATAAATCATGCATAACTCTCTGCATCCAGACATGTGCTGCTAAGAAAACACTAAGAGGTGATATTGCACTTCCCTGTCGTACCAAACACCATCTTTTGACTTCCTTTCCAAAGCACCACTATGAAGGTCCACGTCAACAGATTTTTCCTAATAGTGACAATTTTTAAATAGACTGTAAAATAGAAATTTCAAATGAGAAGGAGCCTGATATTTTACTAATGAGGCTGTATTTTCTAATCAGCATCAGCTGTAAATTTGATATGCTTCCTTCACAGATTTTAGGCTAAAAAATGAGACTGTATGTATGTAAGTGATGTCAAACTCCCCATCTACACTGGTAGAAACAGATGAAAAGGACATATTGTAAATATCTTCCATCTACATTCAGTCACTGATTTATATGGCAGGCAATGCTGCGTACCAAGCCCAGCAACATTCTCACAAAGACCTACACTGGTTAAGTTCACGTGAAGAAATCAAAAACAAAGACACCTCAGTTGTGCAAGCCCTAATTCATATGACTCATACAGACTTCCCTGAGCTGTCCTAATGACACCAAAACAGTAAGGATGATTCAAGTGAATAAGAAATAGGAATACACAGCTACACAGCTTCTTTTCTAAAAACGTCTTTGGCTTTTATGCCTGCATACATACATGCATAATATATACATATTTATAGTATGTATATTATTCAGTTCTCTGTATATTATTTTTATCTTCAGATGTTTTATACCAATTTATCTAGTTAGCAGATCTGTCTTGAACGTAATGTATAAATTATTCTCTACTCAATTTATTCTCTACTCAAATACTCAAACATATGGAAAAACAGAGAATGAGTAAAGAGGAAAATTAGAGAAAATAAAATTAGCTATATCCAGAATGATGTAATTGCAGAAATAGCACTATTGATATTGAAAGCTTTTAGTCCCATGTTTGTCAAAAATCAAAATATTTGGCTCTGTAGCCAGCCTTACCTGGAAGCAGTAGATCCATCTCTGTATCAACTGATACTCATTATCAGTAGAAACATCAACACTACTAAGACATGCTGTTCCAAAAGTCTACTTAGGAATTTTAGCGTTTTTTAAACCAGTTTTTAAACTCCAGACTATCTGTTTTGGTGCAGGAGAGATAATATGGTAGTAATAGAGTCCCATGCCACCTTTACCAGGGAACATGCAAAACTACATTCACATGACAGTATATTTTCCACAGAATTCTGTATAGAAATGGATGATAAAGAAATAAATAAGCCTATAAAGAAAGAAGTGCATCGTGTACAGTGTTTGTAATAGAAACACTGTGGCTACAAGGACAGGAGAACCGTATATAATGGCATTCTCACGTATCTGCAGTGTGCATGTACAACTGAAATATTTGGAGCTTCTATGTTAAAAGAGCATACATACTAAATTAAGAGCTAATGTATAATAGATGTCTGATAGACAAAACAATGAAAACAATACCTTTTAGCAAAATCTCTGAATGCATATTATCAGCAGGTAAGTCTTAGATCTAAAGATCAAGACATAATTATTCCTATCCTTAAATTGTTCATTAAAGGAAGTTTTCAATATTTGCAGTGAAATGTTCCAACAAACGAAGCAACAAATGTGTTTACACCACCTGCTCAGATTTACAATGAGAAATTAAGACTTCCATTTCATACCGCACACACATCCACTTGAAATTCTCTGTACATTGCTGGGCAAATATACCAAAACCTTTTTGCCATGTCAGAGGAGTAAAATGAATCCAATGCCTGAGAGTCTATCAAACAGGCATTGCTTAAACATTCAGTAATTTTTGCTAAAAATACATCATGCTGGTGTGGTTCTGTATTGGTGATACACACTTCTGAATGCTTTAGTAAAAGCATTTGCTGATGCAGAAGAAACAGATGACTGAAAGAAAAGTGATCGTACAGTGATGAGGAGATGAAATCACAAACTACACAGCCTTCAATATACACATTTTCATACAACAGTTGGGCAGTGCTGCTTCCTCAGCATAACTTTTCAACTACAAGAAAAACAGACTGAAAATAATGGGAAAAGGCAAGTCACTCAGAACACAGTATCAGCTAATCTTTGCTTCTTCAATTATTAATATATCTTCTTTTCTTCATTTTCTTCTCCTTCCCTTTTTTTTTTTTTCCCTACTATCTTTAATATTCTTAATATAAAATCCTTCACTTTAAGGGCATTCACTTCTCTTTGTTCTTCCCCATTTGTGATCTGTAGCAGGAAATAAATCCTCACTAACTGTGAAGACTTAAAAGAGATTCAGAAAAATGTTTTCTCTTTCACCTGTTACATCATTACTTCTGCAAAGCAGCTCTCCCTCTATCAGTATGTTGTGCTGCCTCCCAAATTAATCAAGCTTTACTTGCACTTCAGTTTCAAAAGGAGAAATATTACTATGAAGGATGGACAGGTGCTATATATTGTTTCTATAATTTTTTCAATGGAGTAATAATGAAGAAAAAAGAAAGCTAACAGTAAGTTATTTGTGTAGGACACGAAGATGCTGCTAACACCATATTCATAATTACTTAATAGTTTATAATTAGAATTGCATTAATATAACATGCTTCCCTGTTGACCATTCCTATTGTCATGACTGGCAGTACAGGTAAATTCTGAAGGGAAACGGCAAACACAGGCAGACGGGAAAAATAATTTTAAATAAATATCGCATAATGTAATGCTTAGAAGTGATCTGGAGTTCTATTTGAAATTATACAACCTTCTTTTTCTACATTCTTTTTATTTTCACAGGGTTTTGTATTTCCCTCTCTTAAAATCAGATAAAGCTGTGCAGAAGATCAGGCGTGGTTGGTTGTGTATGATACACTTTGGCAACACAGAAAGAAGCAATCAGACCCGGGAGCTCAAGCACAGGGGAAGCACTGATTTAAAGCCCCAGCTTTAAATCTTATTTTTATATGATACGTCTTTATAAACAGCAAAAGATTATTTTCTTAAGATAGTTTTCCCTTCAATGAAAGGCTACATGTATTCAATTTAGAAGACGTGGTTATTTTACGCTTATCTTTGTATTCCCCTGTAACAGAACCGAAACCCAGAACCGAATCCAATTATAACAACCTACCAGAAGTACTAATTGGTGAAAATGCATTGCTGGTAATTGCTGTAAACTCATCCTTCTGCACGGAGTGAACGAGGGCAATAAATTTCACCCAGCGTTAAACAATGGGGAAGACTCCCATCAGCACTGTTTTTTTCTTATGTAAAATGCATTAAAGTGAGTCATCCGCTTAGAAGTTCCCTACTGATATCTTCAACCCAGCTCAGGCACTAAGGTAAGTGTTTCAACATAATAATAATAATTATAATAATAATAATAATAATAATAAAAGCAAACAAGGTGTAGAGGAAAAAAATAAAAGGAAGAAAACACGGTCATTAGTTCATAGACCTTATTTCAATCTGTAGCCGAATCTCAAAGATGATGAATTGGATTATTTTTGCCCTTGTATTGCCTGCCTTCATTATGTGATCCTCGCACGACCCTGGGCAGCAGTTTCATGCTAATAAGTACACGGCGCTTTAAAGATTGCTGCCTCCAAGGCATGTCAAAGCAGGCTGTGTTCGCACCGACTCCCACCTTCCCTCTCAAAGGTGCTTTTGGGAAGTGCCAATTCCAAGGCCGGCGCTTGGGCTCGTGGAAGGAAACGGTCTCTTAGTTGTGTGGCTTTAAGCTCGCTACAAAAGCCCGGCTTGTGCACATGCGTGCGCACACACGAAACCACACGAACAAACACATACATAAAACAAACCCCGGAGCTGTCAAAACACTCCCGGTGCGCGCTGGCGTGCGGCCAGGTGCGAGTGAACGGAGCTCCGGGCAGAGCCGTCCTTCCTCTCAACGGCCGGCAATATCGACCTGCAGTTCATTTGTAACTAAAATCACTCAAGTTTTAATATATTTTTTTCTGTTTTTTTGTTTTTTTGTTTTTTGTTTTTTTTTTTTAGAGCTCCAAACTCCTGCCAGACCGAAATAACCCCGGTGGGAGGAGGGGGCAGGCTCCGCGTAACACGAAACTTTCCTCCCGGCGCGGCTCGGCCGCCGGGCTGTGTATATTTAGTGATGTCGGAGGCGCAGCCTTCTCCTCCAAAAGTCCGACTGCCACTGGGGGATGGTTCCCCCGGATCCCCTCTTTGCCCAGCCGAACCCCTGAGGCTTTCCCTCTACGCCGCTTCCCACGCAGAGTTACTTTCAGCAGCGTTCGGTACCTCTGTCCCCATCGCCGGGAATGCCCTCGGCCCGGCGCTGCTCCCCGCCCCGTTCCCGGCGCTGCCCCGGAGACACTTACGTGGTGGGCGAAGGGAACGGGCCCTCCGAGGAGTGGTTCATCACCAGGGACTGGAAAAGTGTCAGGCTAAAGACCAGCAGCCAGCCAGCAGCCATCTTCCTGATCGAAGATCGATCCCTCTTATTTTTTCCCCCCAAGTCGGCGAGACGGTAATAATAAATTCAATTATTGTGCGCGCCGGGTGTGGGGGGGCCGCCGGTTTTTAAAGGCTCCTCCGCTGCCCCCGCCCGCCCCCTGGCACAGCCCAGCGATGTGCACAGAGCGCGGCCGAGGGTGGGGAGGAGGAGGAGAAACGATGGAGATCGGTGGGTGGAGAGGGGGAAGAGAGGAGAGAGCGAGAGAGGCACTCCGCTCTGTTACTCCGGCAGCAGCTCCAGCTTCATCCGATCCGCCGCCATCAGCGCTACTTTTGTAACGGATCCCCGCTCACTCCGTGCGTGTGTCCGCTTCCCTGATTTATCCCCGATTGCGGAGCAGCAGCAGCGGCGGGGGGGGGGGCGGGGGAAGGGGAGGAGAAGGAGAAGGAGAAGGAGGCGGGGTGGGGGCTCCTGAAGGGAGAGGAGAGAAAGAAGAGTTGGCGGCGGGCGGCTTTCTCCCGGCTGCTGCCTTCCTGCCGGCGGCGGGGGCGGGCGGCGGGCGCTGTGCGGCCGCGCTCCTTACATGGAGCGGGGAGCTCCGGGCCGGGCCGGGCCGGGCCCCCGGGAGGCGTGCCGCACCTCCGAGCTTCCCGCGCGCTATTTTTAACTGTGCTTCGTGCCTCTTTTAATCCCTATCCCCCTGCTCCTTCTGGAGGAGCAGCAGCCGCACGTCCAGCAGTGTGCCCAGCCTGGGGTGCGTTCATATACTCGTATGTATATGGCCCTCTGGAAGGTCCTCCCGGTGCGGGTCCCCGGGGCTCGCTGCAAGTCCCCAGGCTCTTTCCTCCTCAATCATATCTCTAGCGTATGTACTTTTTTGCAGAGCCCTCGGGCGACTCAGATTGCCTTTCCTTTATGCTCGCATACACCCTTTTCTGTGGCTGCTATACATTTTCCATACAAAGTAAACCTGGTAAAGGTTGCTTAGGTAATTTAGTAAAGCCATTAAAAGTTCACTAACAGCTTTTCACTAAAATCTCTTTTCCTTCTTTCCTTCTTCCTTCCTTCTGCATTTTTGTTATTAGTCCAACAGGTGGAAATGAAAGAGCAGACACTATTCTCGCTATTTTCACATCCATTGTATCAAAGAGTGCCAAAATCTTGAATGTATTAACTCACAACAGCCTCTGTAAAACAGGGAAGTGTTCATCTCTCTTTTAAAGGTGGCAGAAGGACCAAAGCTGAGACAAATGGAGAATTGAGTGTTTGCATTGCCTGGGCTCCACGCCAGCATGATATTTCAGTTGCAATCTGTAAACCATGCAGTCACTCATCCACATTGTCTCTGGATTGGAGCTGGCACTTCAGAGCTGGTGGGAAGAACTCCCAGTTGTCGTCACCTATCCACCTACCTGTAGGCACGTAGGATTTAGGGTTCGGTTGCAAATCTAAAATAGCAATTTCTAAAACAGTAATGCAACCTGTAAATTCATACAGTCAGAGTAGTATCTACAGTCCAGCCCCGGGTTGCAACAGGCCTTTCTGCTTTGCCACATCATGTAGCAACACTTCAGATCCAGCTATAACTTCTCATCCAAACACATCTGCTGTGCTAACAGGGTGCAGGGGCACCAATGATCTCTGCTATAAGGTGCAGTGGGCAACTACAGAGCCACAGGTATGGGGTAATTTACTTGACAGGCATACTGCTTCATAGGGTTCGCTGAGATGACGTCCAATATGGGGAAAAGACTTTGCAAGTGGCATAAAGGATTGGAAAAATCCATGGGGCAAAGTGTCTTAAAATGTGGTGTGGTTCAGGTCATACGAGGCTATGGCAACTTCTTTGAGTGTAATTTAAGTCATCTCCTCCCTCTTGTGGCCCTCCTCTGTTTAAGGCTAGTACTACCCAATATATAAAGGGCATCAGTTCATTTCTGAACATGAATATTCCCCCAAAATTGCTGGTTCTGCTGCTTGCTAGCATCCTCAAGGTCAACATGAGTTCATGCCTGAACTTTGCTGGGATCTTCTATGTTCTCCTATTAGAATACCTACAGCCTATGTGGTGATGGATTAACACTCTAACCTTACCCAGTCAGAAT
Source organism: Lagopus leucura (assembly GCF_019238085.1). Taxonomy (NCBI): domain Eukaryota; kingdom Metazoa; phylum Chordata; class Aves; order Galliformes; family Phasianidae; genus Lagopus; species Lagopus leucura. The sequence continues at coordinate 9,086,302 of NW_024962265.1, read as the reverse complement.
AAGGAATGGAAATGCCCCACATGGCAACTTGCCCAACCGAAGAACACAACATTCCCTCAGCTCATCTCTGTCCAGCAGGAAAAGTGCTCATGTCAATTCTCAGCTCTCTTCCCCATGTAGGCCCATACGCTGCTGGCCAAGCTATGGTCATGGGGCTGGCAAGGAGGTGCTCTGTACACCTCCCACTGAAATGGATGTGCAGAAAGGATGCACGGATTGGTCAGAGCTGAGAGGGTGCAAATGGCTGTGCCAGCCCACATGGGAAATGGTTTGGATGGGTAAACAAGAGCGCTCTCACTCAGACATACTGTTTCAATATAAAATACAGGAGGCAAAGAAAAATCAAAGAATGGTAAAATAAAATATTAAGTACCAATGTAGAAGGTTATACAGAACTGCTTTTTTTTTTTTTTTTTTTTTCCACTAGTGATGCTGCATCCATCATTTATAGAGCTCCTTATGGCAGTAAGTATTGTGATTTATAATTCTAACAAGTTCTTTACTACAAGAGTGGTGAGGTGCTGGAACAGGCTGCCCAGAGAAGTTGTGGATGCCCCATCCCTGGAGGTGTTCAAGAACAGGTTGGATGGGGCCCTGGTCAGCCTGGTCTAGTATTAGACATGGAGACTGGTGGTCCTGCATACAGCAGGGGAGTTGGAACTTGGTGATCCTTGAGGTCCCTTCTAACCCCAGCTCTTCTATGATTCTATGAGCAGCAGAAACTCATGGCTAGCGAAGCAACAATGCAATACATGGGTGGTTTGGAACCCCATCTAGCAGGGTAAGCTCCAGCTTGTGACTGTTTCAGCAGTGCTAATACATTGTAATGATAGCTGAAATGCAAAAAAGGAGCTGGAGAAAAATACTGCTTTTTATTGCAGCACTGTTTGAAACATCAAATCTACGGTGTTCTTTACTGCTGAATAACAAGACTCCCTGCAAGGTACTAACCTCACAATGAACTCCACTTAGGTGTAGGTGAATGCCTCCCTGGAGCATGCTAAAACTCAGGGAAGAAGAAGTAGAAGGGTGTCAATGTGTAGCTGCAACATGGAGGGGGAATGTTCAGGTTAGCTCTGAGAATGCTGACTGAGGCACAAGAAGCAGCAAGAGCTGGAACACAGAGCTCAGCACCTGTGCCACCTATGTGGTATTCATGGGAAGGCTCAGATCTGTGATACACAACTCAAGTTCAGCCTGCAGGCTTTACAGGATTTACAGGCAAGCGTGGACTGGAGCCTACTTTTGAGAAAAGCTGGAGTCAAATAACAATTTAGCTTCAAAATGAAGTGAGTCTTGAAGCTGGCTTTTGAATTTTTGTCCTGATCAGCTTTTTAATCTGAAAATCTGGAAATCAATGTCATATACAGAGAATAAAAGGGTGTAGGAACTCCAGTAATACTGTATTATTTACTATTTTCTCACTCTTTTGTTCCACATTATGCTTAAAATACATTTACTTGTCAGATATTTAATGAAGATGCATAATGTTTAGAAATGCTGACCTCATCATGACCTCATCATGACTCATGGGTATGAATAAATGTGCTCCAATGAGTTCCTGCTGGCTTTGACAGGAAGGTGTGACTGACTTAATACATAATTTTAGCAGAATTAACGTCCTCAGTATCTCTTCATTGTCCTGTAATCTAGAAAAATAAAAAGGTAATTTTGTCATGAAATTTTGAAAAGTCATTAAAATCTCCTAAGTGATCAATTTCTTAACATTTGATTATTAGAATATTTACATATGCAGACACTTTTAGAACAGTATTTCATATATATGGTTCCTACTTCATGATAATGTTGCACTGGAGTTATTCTTATAATTCATCTTGTTAAGGTTCCTGAAGATCTATTACAACTGACAAGACTTCTTTTATAAGCACTTAAATATAGACTTGAATGACAAACCACAAAAGTAAATCTTTCTTCATTCTTACTTCACCTCATTCTAAATTTATTACCTGTCATATCTGACCGGGATCTTTCTTTGAAGGAGCATAGGGATGACAAGGATTGATATAATGACAGGGATCTTACAAATAATTTGCTTTGCACCTACTGGAATTACTGAGAATCTTTCAGTTGACCTTGACGGTTCTTATGCCAGAAATAGAAGTTCCAATGGCAAAAATAAAAAAATTATTTTGCATCCAAGTTTTCTCAATTGTGTATCAGTAAGAAGAATTAATTTATGATCAAGTTTTTTTTTTTTAATTTAATTTCAGTTTCTGGATATATTATGTATATTTTCATAAATTATTTCCACTGTTACAAATCCAGCATAAGAGGTGATACAGTTAGATTTTCTGTCTGTGAACCATTTAGAAAACAAACAAACAACAACAACAAAAAGCAGATTCCATATTAGAACTAGATTAAAAGTTTTATAAATCTTGTTTCCTGCTTGTACTTCAACTGTTTCTCCACTAATCAGTGCTGCCATAAAACCTTTGGATAAAAGGTTTTGACTTGACATATACAGAAATCAGTTACAGCACAGAGTGATTCAGTGTATTTTTTTAATATTTTCTGTTTAGATCAAACAATGTTGTAGTGGTTATTATTCTCAATGAGCACAATCTGCAATGCAGTAAGCACACTTGAACTTTGTGGTTGAGATAAGTATTTTGGTAGTTGGGCCCACAACTCTCATCAGCTGAGCCAAACTTTGCTCACTGAAATACTTTAAAATATGGCAAGGTCTTACTCACTGCCACAGTATCACCAGAATATCATCTTGTTCCTGGCACACTGTATCTTCTTTATGTATTTATGTTATACAGGGCAGGAAGGGCTAATCTTGCTGAATAATTTTTACTGTTTGATTGTGCAGGGGTGACAAAGAGAGCGCAGACTGCCTGATCACAAATTCTAATTTAAAGGAAAAAAATACTCCTATTTAAAAGTGCAGTAGATGAAAATGCAAGATCTGGCCCGTCGCGAGTGAGAGAAATTGTTTTACATATCTGAATTGAATAGACTTCTGTATTAGAAAAACTTTATGAGTTACATTGAGTTGAAAGGTAGGGTTTGGTTGTTTTTTGACAATGCTGTTAAATCAACAGTAACTTGGGGGTAACCCCGTACTCAAATTTGTAGCCAAGCATCAGAAATATTCTCTCTCTGAATACTGAAGAAATCCTAGAGCAATGTGCCAGACATGTAAAACTTCATCCACTTAAAAAGGAAGGATAACATAAATTTCACTCAATTGTCATTGATTCTGGTACGTCTTCACATGGCACTGTAGTACAATGTGGAGATAGAGGTTTGATTTTGAAAGCCTCTCTGTTCATCCAGGTGTTATAATACCACTAAGTTAGGAAGGAAAATTAACTTTTTGTTCAAGCATCACTGTATTGTATTTTACTTTGTAATGTACAAATGCTCGTAAATCTCGTGGTACTGTTGTGACACTATTCACTGAACTGTGTCAGTAATCTTGCTGGAGAAAACCCTTAATTATGTGTTAAAGCATAGTATGTTCTGGGCTTGTAAAGAAGTATAACTGTAAGAACAGTCTTACACAAATAACATTTATGCTTTATATAAGGAAATAACTGAGTGACAAAATATTTCTGTGTAACTCTGTCTGTCTTCCTCACAGCCCACCTATTCTAATTTGGTTTATTCTGTCCTTTGCATTGCCTTTGAGCAGATAGATATTGGTGATTTTTTAAACTAAAATGTATACATATATTTCTTCTTTCAAAAGAGACGACTTCCCCTCAGATCTACTCACAACAAGATTTTCACCCTGTGAGATCAATTTACTCCAGTAGAGGCTTTTCTAAATGAAAGTATGCCACTGTCCTGAAACTTAGCCTAATGCAACTTCAGAGGTCTAAAAGTTCTATAATCTTAATCATAGGTCTAAAAAAGTTCCATTGTCCCACTGGAAAGAGAGGATACCTGCCTACTGAGGTGGCAATCAGAATAATCATACTAAATCACTTCTAGATAAATGAAGGGAATCCACCTCACTATTTTATACCTACTTATCCCCTCTTACCTAATTAGCCAGGTGGTTATGGAAGCTGCATTCTGAAGTATTGCTGAGATTTTAACTAGCAATATTCTTTCAAAAGAAAACATTATTCCTCGTGTCCTTCAATACATCTGGACTGTCTTTTTTAGTAAATGTCCTTGTCCTGTATACTCATCTTTCATTTGTTCCTAATCTTCTTAATGTACTAGTGGAAATAGGGATATATTGTCATTTCATAAAGGTTGAATCTTAAGCTTTCATTTCTTTTTTTTCCTTTTTTTAGAAGTGGCAAATAATTATATTGAATTCAACCTTACTTGATATCTGTACACACCTATTGTCTACTTACGTCAAATACTTAACTCTTAGCTTTTACAAATGTGCACTTCTATGAGATGCTGAGTTAAGGAGAAAATTCTAGCAGATGTAGCTTGATATTATGAAAGATGTGAGTCCTAGACAAAAAGTCTCACTAGAAGTCTGTGATTGTGGAAACAATTGTGATCAATCTCCAGAAGTCTGGAAAAACAACTGGAACCCTTTTCTTTGTTGTTGTTTTTCCCTTTTTTTTTTTTTAATAGCAACCATTTCTTTCCATGGTTCTGACAACCAGTGGGACCCAACACTCCCTCACTGCTGTTCTCTCATGCAGTTCAGGAACAGATGCTTCTTTTGGAAGTTCAGCAGGAAGAGTTAAGACTTAGTAGGCAGCAAGTGGAATCTGATTCCCTGCTTTTGGCATCAGTTTTCACTGTTCTCATACTGCACTTGGTGGCAGAATGAACCTGTAATAAGGAGAAAAGGTTTTCTTTTGTCTCAGCCAATAATTAACAACAGTAAATAGTGTGTTTTTATTTAAATAACTCTTATGTGATTTATCCTTGCAGCTGAGAATGATACCTTGAGAGCACATGAGCACTGGTATCTCTGAACAAGGTATTGAGCATGATCAGAGAACAATATTTCTCAGACTATTTGCCTCCACTAACCTTTTGCTGAATGGTGTTTGCATTCACTGTTGGATCACCAGCCTTTTGATGCTTTTAAGTTTAACAGCTTGTCAAAACTAGTGGTATAAGCTCCATTTGTAGCACATGGATGTTGACGAGCACCTCTAAAGCATGATACATCTCGTCCTAAAATAGGTGGTTTGAGACAGCATCATGTAAACTGCTTGGTCAGTAATAGGGATGCAAAAATAACTCAGAAGCCGTATGGAGCAGGGAAGAGATGGAGAAAAAAAGTGAGGATGACAGATAATTGAGGAAAATAAAGAGTTAAGAACAGGAAAGCATAAATGAAAAAGGAAAGGTATGCATATGGAAATAAAGACAAAGCGGTCAATTCATATGTCATAAAAGGGAGAGGAGGCAAAGAAATGAATAGGAAGATGAAATATCAAAGGGAAGGAAACCAGTGATTAAAAGTTAGAGATGCAGGTAAGTGAGAGAGATAACAAGAGAAAGGGGAAAGGGAACTCTGGTAGAAGTTTGGTCCACCAATACTGTTGTGCACATCTCTTTGTTTTAATCTTAAAAGATGCTATACTAGGAATCCAAAAAAAAAAAAAAAAAAAAAAAAAAAAGGTATATTCTGCAAATCTTTGAGTATGTCAGCAGAGACTTACATGACATTGATGTGCTACGCTGTGGCAGATGAGAAGCCAGGTGGTCCCATTATCTGGGATTGGGCCAAAACTAATATGTTTTGTCACTAAACAGAGGTTAGGAGCTCAGGTTACAGTCCACGTAGCTTTGAGTTTAGGAGCACAAAACTTGCTACTTGTTCTCAGGATGAAGACAACTCATTCACTCACTGCTGTGTACAGTACAGTGTACCTCAGTCTGATAATACAGTGCTTGCTAGATATTTCACACAAACTGCAAAGCCTGTTTAAGTTCAACTTATATCACTTGTTCTGTGTAGGTACACATAGTTCCTGATGAGAGAAGCTGGTTGCATAGATTATAGACATTATGCTGAGAACACTTGTGAAATAATAAAATAATAAATGTTTATAATATTCCTTCTCATAAAAGCATGATGGGAGAGAAACTCTCATCTTTTTCATGGTTTATTAAAAATCTTTGTCTGTTCTTAAAAATCAAATTCAGCTTTAAAGTGAAAAGGCAAAAGATAAAAGCAGTTCTGGGTAAACATACATGTGTTATCAACCCCAGTCTATAACTGAAACAAAGGAACTGATTTTAAAGTTACATATCAAACTCCTGCTGTCATTCTAATAGCAAGTGAGTAGTTTTATGTTGTCAGAAAATGTAAAATAAATTTTTTGTATGTGCCCGTAATATCTATGCCAGTCTAATTCTCTTTAGAATCATACCCCATTAAACTCTGTAATAACAATGTCAGTTACTCATTTGGGTTAATACCCCCTTTACTTTCCACGCTGTTTCACAACCCGTAATATATTGGTATGGTAGTGTTAATCTCCTGTGTTATTATTGGCTCTGCAGAGTCTATGGCTCCATGCAAAGCAAAAAGGGCAGTTCTGCACATTACACTCCAAATGCTGGGATTAATTATGTTTAGACTTTGTATTGCACTTGCAGATGTTACTAATTACTGCCACTCCTAGTTTAATAACTGTTTCTATAGTAACTGAGAATTTAAAGAAGATGTAAGAGTGAAGTAAGTTTAGTAGCTTTGTTCTAAAAGGAGAAAGGCAATCTGACACCAAAAATTAAATAAATCTCCAGATCCAAAGATCAACAAAATGTAATCACATACAGGGATATACAAGTTCTCAGATGATACCAGTGAATTTAAATGATTAAGGTAGCAATCTGTTCTCACTTGACCCTTTTAAGTTTAATCCTAGCTTGTACTTTTTGGTGCAGTCTAGAAAGCCCCGTGAGTCAGAGTGCCTGCAATACAAGCACTGAAGTAGCTGTGTCCATCTTCACAATTACAGATTTAGTAGGTACACTAAGTACACTAGCAGTGGTGGGGGTTTAGAACGTAAAGTTTTAGAAACCTAGATCTCTATTGCTTGAAAGAAATGAGTGTTTATTATAGAAGATTTTTGTTGATTGCTGTTTTTGTTTTTTTGGTGTTTTTTTTTTTTTTTTTGTGAATTATAAATTTTCCAAGTTACTCTGTACCCTAAAATTGAAATCCAGCTTTTTACAATTACTGCTCATACATCTACAAGAACTCTTGTAAAGTGCATCAGCTAATACACTCATTATTATCTCTTAGTCAGCTCTAAATGTTATCTTTAGAAAACATTCTACAAATATCTAGCTAGATTATACTGGTTAGTGAAGATAAAAAATAGTTTATATCTATGCATATCAAGTCAAGTGAAAGTAAAAGCAACTACTGATAAATTGCTAAATATTGCAACTTGAAACTATTGTTTGAAAAAAAAAAAAGGTTATTTTGATATTTCAAAGCAATATGCTGAAACATATCAAAACATTTTCAAGAGCTTTTCAAAGAGCTTTTCAAGTATTTATTCACATTTCTAATCACTGATTCTTAAAAATAATCAAAAATAAAACAGAGAAAGTATGATTATTGATAAAATCCACATTTTCTTATGAGAGAATTCCCTTTATTTTGAGATAAACTACTAACATTCTATAAGTAAACATGATAATTCCCAAACGATAAGTCTCAAATTTTCTTCTGAAAATTGTAACGAAGTGGGCTGTGTGCATCAGTAGCTGTGACAGAAAATGTGTCTTTAAATGTCCATTTCTTCCTCCTTGAAATACAGAAAATATTTCCCTTTTAAATTCAGATGATTTTCCCCCTTTCTATAACCAAAGGAAGCCCATTGCCAATCCCCACGTGAACCCATCTATGTTCTGTGTGCAAAATAAACTCTTCTGAAGGAGATAAGTAGTAGTCTTTGCAATGCTTAATTCCTGCTGAAATCTGGCTTCAGAGTTTGAGTAGACCAGAAATGGTGCCCAGTTTGTGTCTAAACTTCTTCATAAAGGTACAAAACACTGCAACTGTTTGTCTGTATAAATAGTCCAATATTTAAAATTGTCATCGCAGCATCTAGATGGATGATAAAGCACATGATAAGTAATAATAACCCAGGGCATAAAAATCATGAAAAATATAAGAAATATCTGCCTGAGGGGAAGAGGGCACTATAGAGGGACCTGGACAGACTGGATCGATGGGCCAAGGCAAACTGCAGGAATTTCAATAGGGTCAAGTGCTGCTAGGTCCTGCATTTTGGTCACAACAACCCCAGGCAACCCTACAGGCTTGGGGAGGAGTGGCTGGAAAGCTGCCTGATGGAAAGGGAACTTGGTGTACTGATGGACAGCCAGCTGAATACGAGCCAGCAGTGTGCCAAGGTGGCCAAGAAGGCCAATGGCATCCTGGCTTGTATCAGGAATGAAGTGGCGAGCAGGACTAGGGAAGCAATCCTGTCCCTGTACTCAGCATTGGTGGGGCCTCACCTCACCACTGTACTGCTTTCAGTTTTCATAGAATCATAGAATCATAGAATCACCAAGGTTGGAAAAGACCTAAAAGATCATCCAGTCCAACCGTTCACCTATTCCCAATAGCTCCCACTAAACCATGTCCCTCAACACAACATCCAGCCCAGTTTTGGGCATCTCAGTAAAGAAGGGACAATGAAGTGCTGGAGCAGGTCCAAAGAAGGGCAACAAGGCTTTTGAAGGACTTGGAGAATATGCCCTGCAAGGAGCAACTGAAGGAACTGTGGCTGTTTAGTCTGGGGAAGAGGAAGCTGAAGGGTGACCTTATTGCTCTCTTCCAGTATCTGAAAGGTGATTGCAGTGAGAGCGGGGTTGGTCTCTTCTCACTGGTGACAGGTGACAGGATGAGGGGAAATGGCCTCAAGTTGTGCCAGGGCAAGTTTAGGTTGGATGTTAGGAAGCACTTCTTTATGGAATGCGTTGTTAAGCACTGGAATAGGCATCTCAGGGAGGTGGTTGAGTCACCATCCCTGAGTGAGTTTAAAAACTGGATGTGGTGCTCAGAGACGTGATTTAATGGAGGGTTGTTAAATTTAAGGTAGTATGGTTAGGTCATGGTTGGACTCCATGATCTTTAAGGTCTTTTCCAACCTGCGTGATTCTATGATTCTATAATTCTAAGAAATAAATTCTGTAAAAAAAAGGACACAATGCTTAAGAGGATAAATCTGGTCTGAGAGTTTTCTTTTTATAACACAGATCAACATTTTTGCAATGAGCTGGGAAGGAAATTCCTTTAGGACCAAAGCATGTTCTGCTTCCCACACTGCTCCTTGCAGTAGAAATCCCCTTTGAGGAGATAAAGTTCCCTTCTACAGGAAGGTGCTGCTATTTTTTTTTTTTTTGTCTGGCACCATGGATTCATAGGTGCACACTACCTCTAGGCCAGCTGAAGCAAGTCTTATAGAAAAATCTCCCTGGGGGCTGTCTGAGAGCACACTGAGATACCTGCTGAGAAAAAAGGAGCACCACTGGTAGGCAGGAACCACTGCTTATTCCTTCTTGGAAACAGAATTCCTTTCTTTAATTTGACCTTGGAAAAAACTGCTGCCCTTGTCTAGCCTTTTCTTCTGTCCAATCTCCTAAGATGTGCTTTCTAGGCATAAAAAGAGATGAGAGGGAGATCATTTCTGAAAACATGAAAAGTCTGAGGAAAACACTATAAGGAGAACATAACCTTGAAGTACATGGATAGAGGAGGCAGAAAACCCAATGTGGGGCCAGAAAAATGAAAAAGAGTAATTAAAATGTAGTATAGCTGTTCTGAAGATGAAAAAGGCATATAAGTACTAAGTATTTTTCTTTGTAACAGAAGCCCTGCTCAAAATCAATGGGGAAAGGATAGCTTTTATTTGAGTGGCAATTTGCATATTAATATTGTGATAGCATTATGCAATAGTATATACGACAGATTGAGTAAATAAAGACTGTGACTAAACATTTCAGCTTTTCCCCATGTCAATTCAAAATAAAATTGGCAGAATGTCACACTGTAGGCTTGTCCTTGATTTGTTTTCAGGAGAACATTAATTGATGTGGTCCCATGTTTTGATATGTGATTTACAAACTGTGTAACTTGAGGGGTGATTACAGCCAGGCTAGCAATCTGTATGCCAAGCCTGATTTCAGTGAACTGTCCTGGGTATTTCTCTCAAGAAATCATGGCATTCTGTACGTGTGGGAGACAATATTAAGCAATGGTAATCAGCAGAACAGTTTTCTGTTAGTGTAGCAGGAGGGAGTATTCTGAAATAGCTAGTGCATCTGCTTGGTAGCTATTTTCTTCTCAAGCTGGAAAAATCTCCAATGTTTCAAACAACATACTCACATTATACCCAAAAGTGTAGAAATTTTCACAAAGAACATTCTGTATTTTTGTTAAAATCTGTTTTCTCAAAGCAACCAAAAGGAATGGAAGAAGAATTTATACAATCACAAAAAGTTAATAAATCCATTTACTTCTTCCCTAATACTTTAAAAATTGCTTTGCAAAACTCTTGTAACCCAGAATTTTTCAAGTTATAGTTTAATTCCTAAGCACTCAAGAGTGGCTCAATCACGACCTTAAATACTGAGGCTGGTCAAAAATTCTAGTCCACGTACTGCCCTGTGTTACAATAATATCTAATTTTTCATCTTGTTTTCTAATATTTTTTTCTAACTTTTATAAAAAATATTTTTAATATTTTTTTCTAATATTTTTTCATTTACTGAAAAATGCTTGAGAGGACAAATTTTTAGAAGCCTTTTTTTTTTTTTTTTTTTTTTTTTTTAATAACTGTGCTCTTAAAAGAGCTGTGGAGAGTTTGTCCATCAAAGTGGAAGCAACATGACTGTTAATATTTTCAATTGGAGGCTACATCTGGTACAACAGCTTTACAGGTTAATTTCCCGTCATTATAGATCATTTTAGCTCACACATAAAAATTAGATAGAAGATGATTTTAGTATTGAGGAGCAGAGTAGTAGATGTTGAGTAAGCTAGATTACTATAATTGTGTGGAGTGGCATGTGTTGACCACAACAATGTGGAATCATTTTAAATGGAGCAACCAGCAGTAGTAAATTGTTAATAGCAAAATATGTTGTATATATAAAAACAGCAACTGTAGTTCACTTTTATATATAGGTATGGCACATTTGACCTCCTCTCTGAAAACCATAGCTATACATTTTCATATTTTGCTTTATCCAATTTTTAGGATCATTGCCCCCTTCTTACAAGAGGGGTATGTTGTCATTTCAATGAGGTCTTGTGCCAGTGCAATCCTCCATTTAGCATCATTTCAAGACTTGTTGAGTCACTGGTTTTTGGAGACATTTTTTTACTAATGCCTTTTGCAATAAGTACTGTTGTATCTGTATAGGAAAGGGGTTGGATCTTTTTTTTTTTTTTTTTTTTCAAATTCATCTATTTTTATCCTCATCATAGCATTTGACTTATTTTTGAATACAGCATTTAACAAGGCAAAAAATACTTGTTCTTATTATACATACTTTCTTTTTCTTTTTTTTTTTCTTTTTTTTTTTTTTTGTGTGTGTGTGTGTGTATTTGTTTTACCCTTTAACTGTTGTTTTATCTATATAGGAGAATTTACTGAATTCTGAATTATGTAGAACCGTAGAATCATAGAATGGTTTGGATTGGAAGGGACCTTTAAATCACCTAGTGGTCACCCCACTGCTCTAGGCAGGAACACCTCTCTCTAGACCAGGTTGTTCACAGTCAAGTCCAGCCTGGCCATGAATGCTTCCAGGGAAGCAGCATACACAGCCTCTCTGGGCAGCCTGTTCCAGTGCCTCACCACCCCCACAGTAAAGCACGTATTCGTAGTATCAAGTCTAATTATACCCTCTTCTAGTCTGAAACCATTTCCCCTCATCCAGTCAATACATACTCTTATAAAAAGTCCCTACACAGCTTTCTTGTAGGCCATTTTCAGATACTAGAAGGACACTATAAAAGCCTTCTCCAAACGGAAGAGCCCAGCTCTCTCAGCCTGTCCCACTTGGGGAGGTGCTCCAGTCCTCTGATCATCTTTGCAGCCCTCCTCTGGACCCTCTCCCACAGCTCCATGCCCTTCTTGTATTAAGGCGGTCAGAATTGGATGCAGTACTCCAGGTGAGGTCTCATGAGAGCAGAGTAGAGGGGCAGAATTATCTCCCCAGACCTACTAATCGTGCTTCTCTTGATGCAACCCAGGATTGCCAGTTCATGTTGAGTCTTTCATCAACTGCCACTTCCAAATCTCCTCAATGCTGCTCTTGGATGCTAACTCAGCTTCTGGTCTGCATAAGCACAAGCCACTAAGATTTGGTCAAAATTTTTGTTTTCTTTCTGGCTCAAGTCAGAATGTTAAAATCGATAACGTTTGGTGTAATCTCTTTCATTTTGAAACTATTGCATTAAGTTATGCAAGCCCAGACAAGAATGGTGAATTGTCTTCGCTTCAGAGGAATTAGATGGTCAGAGAGGAATTGCATGTTTACTCTGAATACCAAAGTTAGATAAATATGTTGTGAGATACATGCTGTTCATTTCTGGCTCTGTCAGAGCAAGTTCCCCTCTCAGGAGAGCCGAGTGGACTTGGATGTTTCCCTTCAGAAAGAACTTTCATTTCTGTTTTTCTTCCAGGTAAACATGAAATCCCCAGTGCTTCAAAATGTTCCAAATGTATAGAACTGTAAGTTAGAGCCAGCTAACAATGGGTTTGATTTTACATTTCAAATGTTAACAATGCTGAAAAATGCAAATGCAGTACTGAAGCAGTTATCACAATCGGTTTGCATTTCTTAAGTGTTTGGGAATTTTTGCTGAGAGAAAAGAACAGTAGATTTCCGAGTGTGTACATGCTAATTTCAATAATTCATTGCAAAATCGCGTTCTATTTTTATAGTAGCTGAAATAAAATTACAGTGATTCAACAGAAGACTTATGTAACTAACTTTTTTTTTAACTTAGATTGAACAATTAAAAAAATCTTAATGAGAACACTTGAGCTTGGCCATTTTTCAGTTCATTCCCATCTAATTTCACTGTCAGCCAGTGGACTCTCAAAATCCACTATTCACTTGTTTGTCCACCTCATCTTTCATGGTGATGTATGGCAGAATTAGAAAAGGTGATACCTCTAGTGTTCTGTAGGTGGAAGAACAAACCCAATAAACTCAGGATCCTGCAGTAAATGGAAGAATCAATGAGGAGAGGGAGGTAAAAAAAACCAACAACATGAAAACTGAAAGTTTTAAAATATGTCATGCTGTCAAAATATGTTACTGTTCAGATGATAACATTTTCTGTGATGGAAAATCTTCAGGGCTGAGTACCCACACAAGAGTTGTATGTGCTGTCTGTACATTGGCCTGTTCTCCCCTGTGCCCAGCTCATGGCATTGGTAAAGTTCGAGTCTCTTTGCAGGAATCAAGGAGAGAAGTTGGAAATAAAAGAGTGTTTCTCACCAAACATAAAGCCAAAAGAGGAAAGTAGACCAAAAAGGATTGAAATACAGTCTGTTATTTACACAGCTGCAGTGCCACAATAGCAGGGGAAGTGGCTAATACTTTGCTTTTCCTTGTTGCTTTCTCTCTATTTCTGCTTTACTTTCTTTCTTTATTTCTATATTCATTTTATTATTATTATTATTATTATTATTATTTTATTTTTATTATTATTATTATTTTTGACAGCTTGAGTCACTTGCTCTAGGGAAAAATTACAGAATAATACTTGGAAATTTGAAAAGAAATAGTGATAGATACATATTTTCTCATAAGGCAAAGGCATTGTATTTTGTGGGAATTCCATACAACATTCATCAGTTTTGGAACTTACTTTGTAATCTGGTAATATCTGTTATATATTGGTAAAAAATTATTATATGTTGGTATTATATAATATAATGGTATATAATTATATTGGTATTATATAATGGTAAAAAACTACTGTAGCTGAAATTTTTTGTGACATTTAATAGTGATGCCCAGCAACCATAGGGTAATATAATGTTATTAGTAAGCATCCCATCATACTTTTTAACAGGAACAAATGTGGGAAACACTGTAGTCATAAAATGCTATTTGTTTAATGTTTAAAAAAAAAAAGTTGGAATAGTTGTCCATGTCTTTTTATCTTGTGCACTTATGCATTTATTTCCTTTTTTCGTGTGTGTGTTTATATTTGTACATTATCTATCATAATGGTCACCTGCTGATAGATACCAGCCTATAGATAATGAATCATAATAAAAACTGGAATAACTAGCAGATGTATATAAGGAAAAAGAAAAAGGTTGATTGCTTCAAGGAAAAAATCATTATAATCACCATGGAGATCTGCATTTACATTTTTATGTTTTGGACAAATTATTTATTGTTAATTATACTGTTAATTATCTGCTTTCAGAATCCTAAAAAAAATGGATGCAAGCCCTAAGTTATATAGACTGGCAGTTAAAGATATCCTCTGAATAAAGGCTAAGGTCATAATGTCTAAGTCTCTAGCCCCTGCTGTTCCAGACTGGTGTTGCTATGCTGGTATAAAAAAAAAAAAAAAAAAAAAAAAAGGTTTGAAGAAATATTAAGTTAGTAAAATCTGTTGACAAAGAAGCTTTGGTATATAGCTATTAACATGTCCCCTCTCTTGGCTTTTGTATGTTGCTGTGGTTTGGGGGATTTTGTTTGTCTTTTGTTACAAAATTATTGTGACAATATATTTTTGCCTGTAAGTTATTCTCAGCCAACACTTACGAGGATTAATGGGGTAAACATGACTTAAGGCTGTTTTGGTTGCCAGAGTGACTAAACTTATTCCCAAACACAAAGCTCGGAATGCTGTAAGAGCTCAACAGTGTCCCTTTGGCCCTGGCAAAGTTTGGCAGGTAAGAGATTGAGGCCAAGAGAATCAGAGAAATGCAACCAATCCTAAAGAGCCCCAGATGCAAAACACAGAGAAATGCAACCCTCATCCAGGAACCTGCACAAATGTTGCTGATTTGTGCTGACTTAGTGAATTTTTATTGCAATTTTCATCAGCTCTTGTGGCTTTTGCTAGGATGTTTCCTGTTCAAATAGTGATTGCATTAGAGAAGGTTTAAGTACAAAAATTTAACGCTGAGTTGAGAGAACCTGATCTGATGACAGAGCTCTTCCCAGAAGTTATCACTAGCTGATTTCTAGCTAATTTACTGACTTTTAGAGGAGTTTCTTGAGAGCAGCAAACATATGACAAAGTTTATGTTGATGCTAGTCATGGCAAAACCAAATTTTGATGATGTAATAGTTGTAGACAGTAGAGAAGCTTACTTTCTCAGTGATTTTAGATTATTTTAGTTATGTTTAGGCAATTATTTCACTATTTCCTGCCTTTACAGAAGAGATTCTCTGAGTTTAGAGGCAGCTTATTGCTTCTGTCTCCCAGTAGCATAAATTACTTTTTCCATTGCCCATATCCTCCTAATATGGGCACTTCAACAAGACATCTGAAGTAATGTTGCATTACTCTGAATCAGAGAGGTCAGTCTGAGCAGTTTGCAGTAAATGTACCACACATTAAATCATGCAGACAAAATAAGTAATAAAAGTTCCTGTAAACATGTATTTATACAGATCTTTTATACTGTGTACATAATGGAGTATAAAAGCTCTTGTCTCACTGTTGAGATACCATGAAAAATATTTTCTCCAAGATTTTCTAGAAGTCAAATATATAACATAGAAAAATTAGGACAGTCATGTGAAAATGGAGAAAACATGATAGGGTCTGAATTAAGTTTTCAGAGATAGCTTTTGAATTCTTGGCTCTGTAACTTTGAAACTTTAATAATATCATATGAACGCATAATGCATTCTGTTTAGTGCCTCAGAGAAGCTACACTGGGAATGAGCTCCATCATCCGCACTGAAGTAAGAGACTCTGAGTCTCGACCCAGGATGGCCTGCTGTGGTCAGCTTTTGTTAGGTCACATGCATCACCCATAGTCCTGAGAGGTGATGACAGGGTACAGAAAAGCAGAAAAGCTCTGACCTCTCTTTCATAAAAGCCTAATTGCTCACTTTGTGGTGTTGATCTTGTAACAGGTCTCCTGTTCCTACTGCTTCTTGCTAATTTTCTGCACAGAAATACTCTCTGTGCGCTGTCACCATTCACTCTGTGACATGGTAAAAGTACCGTATAGGCTATTTCTGTTAGATTTCACTAGGGAATGTTATTTCTCCCTGGAGCTGCCTCCATCAGCTTCATGTTATTTCTGTCTCCAAAGAAACAATTTAGGCAGCACTCTTTACACTGAAACCAATCCTTCCCCTCCTCCCCCTCAGAGCTGACAGTCATAGTTGACCATGTGCCAGAATTCAAGAAGGTTACTGTCCAAAGTGCTTGATATATGCTAATGCTTAAAGATTCTTTCACTGTAATGACATCCTAGACTTGAGCAATTCATTGCTCTATTCCTGAATACAGCCAAATTCAGTGTGTCCAGAATCCTGAAGTGATGCACTTGTGTTAGGGCAGCTCTGTCAGTTATAATATCAGTCTGTAGTTTGCTGTTATGACTTATGGTCCTACATGTCCTGATAGAGTACAGCTATAGTTTAACAAGGTGCCTTTCACTGCAGTCCTGTAGGCCATTTGTTTGAATGTAGAGAGGGGAGGGGTGATAGGGTGGATGATGAGGACAACAACACATTAACTTTCTCTGTGCTTTGGGTAGCCCTGGACACCATGCACTGAGCCACAGCTCCAGTATGAACCTAAAGAAAGACTAATTTTAATTTTTATGATCTCCTCACCATTGCTTTAGAGGCCATTTTACTTAATTAGAAAAATGCACCTAAATTATATCCAAATCACTGACATCAGATGTTACCCCCAGTTGCCACACAGAAAGGGGAAACATCATTAAGTATAAGCCCTCTTCACAAATGTTATCCTGCCGTCAAATTATTTAATGCAATGTTATCTTCCCTTCCTCCCTATTTACTTAATGACTTAGCATTGTTATTTATACTACTTCTGTGTTGATTTATCCTACCACCATATGTTCACTCACATTGGATTTGATGATAATGATCATTTGTGGTGTATGCACTTTCATGCATTAATTATTGCCAAGATTCAGATGTTTCATTTTCAGAAATAATTAAAAAAAAAAAATCAAGCAAGCTCTTTGTAATTTTTTTTGTGTGTTCTGAAAAACAGACTTCTTTTGCTGAAGGAGGAGGAAAAAAGTTTAATCTTTAGAGGAGGATAAAACTGCAGAAGAAATGAAGAAAGTGAAGAAGAAAAAATCTATTAAACATTCCTTGTTTCTACGAGTTTACTCTTGTGGTTCTCACTACTAGCTCTAACTGTCATATGATTTCAGAAGATATTTGAGTAAACTGATTACAGAACCTATGACAGAAAGAAAGCGTCTAGGCAGATCTGTATATATTTCATATCTAGCAGTAACTTCACTCTTCACTGATGCTTGCTGTTAATTCTTGTGTATAGTGTACAGGTATATTCTAATATTTTAGGAATCATGAGCTAGCCGTCTGACACAATGGTCAATGTGTTCTTTTGTGGGATGAAAATTCATAATTGATGATATTCAAGAGTTTTCTGTATTCTGTGTTCACTTCCTTTTCTAGGATGGAATGCCAAAAAAATGAAGATTTTGGCTCTAAAGATAAGGATGCTGTTAGCATTAATTCACTTTGGGGGAACACAGAAAAGCTTTTGGTCAATGTTTGTTTTAATAAACTTATAAATCCTGTTCTTTGGCAGAACAACACAACTGAGATGAAAGCCATAGGAAAACACTTCTGACTTTCCTTTGGAAAGAACAAGGACATTTCATTTTGGCTGCTCACACATTTCTGAAGAATTTGATTTGTATTGATAACTTTGGCTCCTTGCAACGTTACCTGGGATTGCTTTGAATTAAAATTGCTCTGAAGCAGCCATCAGAACTGCTTGTCCTGAATTATTCTTGATGCATCTCTTTTCCTTCACTGAGCTAGCATTAGAAAAGATGTCTTTTGTACAGAAGAGTGCAGGCTGCATCAGAATATGTATGTTAATGTTTCAGTGCTGGAAACTGCACCCTCAGAATGGAAAGGAATCAAAGCTGTGAGGATTAATTGAGCAAATGAAACACCTGCCTCTGTTTTGTCTACAGAGGAAGTTTAGAGAAGAAAGAGTCTGTCAGTCAAATCCCAGTCAAATCCCATATTTAATCATGAAGCAGTTTAGATAATTTAGTTTTGATCCACCAGCTGAGATGAAAACATGGGAAAATATTTTGATTTTACTTCACTGAAATAAAAATATTTTTTCTCTCCAAAAATGGAACATTTAAAAACTCCAATAAAATGTTAATATTTTAGCTTTTGTTTTATTACAAACTATAAAATTAACCTTGGAGGTGGAATCTTGTTTCAGTCTTTTTTGCAAATATTAAAAAGAAAATATTTGAAAAGTTGTAAACTTAAATTTTCATTTCACGGTTGAACCTGTTTAAAAGCTCAGTGCAATTGTCTATTTATAGCTGGTCTGTCTGAAGCTGTAATTTTTGAGAATTTTCTATTCATTAAAATAAAGAAGATGCAGACAGAATAAATTTTACAATGATTGAAATTTTTACTGCATCTGCCAATATGACAATAACTAAGATATTTTTTTAAGGGTAATAAGAGGTGTTTTTGTTGTTGTTGTTGTTTTAATGGTAATAATCTCGTTTTAATCAACAAATAAGAAAAAAAATGTCATCCTTAGTGTTCTTGCTTCTAAGAATACAAAGGGAATCCATCTTTTCAGTCACAGCCTGTGGCTTGCACACTTTCGTTACCATTAAAGATAACATTAAACATTAACCCACTACATTTCAAGTACAATTTGGCTGCACCTGTATTATTCCAAATGGTTAAGCACTTAGAATAGGTATTTAAACTTTCTGATTTTGTCATTTTTAGTTTGTCTCCTTGCAGGAATGGGAAATGCTGGCTTTTCTGTGAGATTTCAACTTCAGAACTGCTAAAAGGCCCATGCAACAAGCATCTCTGACAGGGAAATGTGAATCGTCCATGTCTGTTATTGGAAGCACTGTCAGGAATGTTCCCCCAGCTCCTACTAAAAAAGAGATATTTTTCCGCAATCTGAGAAAATACTGTATGTACTGCAGGCTTTACTACTCAAAAACATGTGTCTAAGAGATTTCAGGATAGGAGCACATAAAGTGCTGCAGAGCTGGAAGGCTCTATGGAGTTTTATCTCTCCAAAGCAATTCCAAAACAGTCTAGACTGGGAGCCAGGTAGGCATGAACAGAAAAAGCATGTCCACACCAAAATGGCTTTGAGAAATTGAATTATCATTGAAAAATACATATATTCGAGACTTTACTGGATTCAAAGGCATATTATTTTCATAAATACCTGGGATTTTGGAGGCTGGAAGGTCTGATATTTGTAGAGTTGGTTGCAAATATGCTTTCGGAATAGATCTCTGGATGACTCTTTTCTTCTATAAAACCTACAGTACAGTTCTCCCTGTCTGCTAAGGACAGGGAGTTAAGAGGAGAACACATAATTTAGTGAGCATGGTAGTGATGGGTTGACAGTTGGACTAGGTGATCTCTGTGGCCTTTCCAACCCCTATAATTCTATGACTCTGTGATAAGACCCTCAGGTATGATAACCAGGATGCTCATAAGCATGAATGTTCACAAAACTTGCCTTAATGTGTATAATATTTTACAGATATTTTAAAACTAGGGTGACATGTTTTTACTTTTGTGCTATTGCTTTCATTTATCAGATTTTTTCCCCCTTCTTCATTTAACCAATTTAAGGAGGTGTTGAAAGATTTTTGTTAAAGTGTCATATCACTTAGATGTTAACGCTGAATTTCTTCCAGAATATAATGACTGCAGTTATAGCTCTGTGCAGCAGACCAACAAAAGAACACTTTATCAGTGGTATGCCTAGAATTATCTCAAACTTTTGCAAGATAAGATCATCGTCATGACAACAGGCTAAAGGTTGAAGACGTGGTTGGAGGAGGGAGTCCTGCAAGCGTGTTGATGGTGATCTTACTTATGAAGAACTTGTTGATAGCAAACTTGTTGATGGAATACACTGTTGTAAATATAGCAGCCATAAACAGATGCTTGAGAGAAGCTTGGGGGACTTAGGAACTTCTGGACAATGGCTCTCACAGACCAAGGACCCCATCTCCCTGCTGCCTAGACCAATGCTTTCACCTGGACTAATGATCACTTTCTTTGTCCATCTCTCTTTCCCTCCTTCCAGTCCATTTCTCTCTTTCTTTTTCCCTTGTAAAGTTGTTAAGAAACACAAGACTTATTTTAATTTCTTATAAAGCTGCATTGTTTGGCTGCACAGCTCAGATAAATTTGATTGTAAGAGTGCCAATACTTTGAAGATAATTGTAGTACAGAGATTCTCCTTAAAATCAATGATTGTGTTTGGAGTGTTAATTTTACCTTAATCTAACTAGGGGAGATTTAAGAATCTGACCACCTCTCCCTCCTGTCATGGACCAGACATGACACTGTTCATTACCTGAATAGCAAATAAGCATATCCGTTGGCCATTGCTATTTTTTCATATTCGAAACACACATGTTGACAGTAAAAGATCTCAGAATACTCAGAATGAGCAAAAAGGCCTGATTGAAAAAGTGGGTGGCATCCTGTTCACTGACGTGTTACAAGCACATAATCAATAGGGCATGGAGGAGGGAGGTCATTTTGTTTTCCCTAAATTAACTTGTTAATTTATATGTGAATCAGACATTCATTAGCATTTAAATACATTCTGACATTTAAGGCACTCCCCTCTTTCCATGAGGCTTTGACACAGTTTCACTGAATATCTTTTTATAACTTGAATCTAGAAAATTGTTTTAACCATTTCTGCATATTCTGTCAGCTGTGGGTGAACTGTCAAGGATTTTGAGGCCTCATTTTATTTAAACACTCAAATGTACACTTTTATAAGCAGCATGTGACCCGGTTTTGGCCTGAATAAGACATTTGCAGTTATATTTTTTAATGTAGATTAAGGAACACTCTAGAGTGGATTGTATGAAAATTTCCAGCTGCTGTCAGCCCAGTAGTCGAGACAAAAAAAGGATGGAAAAATACAATACTGTGTCTGCCTTAAAGGCTAGAAGCTGAAGAAGGAAAGTTTTGAGTCCCCAGAGATCACAGAGGAAGCCTGCAGTAGACTACTTGCGTGTTAAAACTTCTATTTCTAGATGTCTCCTCCCAGCTGTGAAACCACTTTTTATGCTGATTTGAATTTTACTGGGAGAGCTGGAATTAATAATAGAAAGCAAGTAAAGTCACAGAATAATGACAGGTTCCATCTTTTTGTCTGGATGGAACTGTGTATTTTGGACCTGATTTCTATTTTCTCCAATCAAGAAAGTTTTTCTGAATATCTTTTGGGTATCTCAATAGGAACTGAACAGAGGCACAGCTAAAACCAAGAATCCTGTAAATATCTGGGTTTCTGAAGGAGTTAGAAGTGTCTAGCTGTTTTAAAGACAATCTTGGAGTTCTTCCTGCTATTTCAGTCTGCTGAATTAAGATCTTCCTATGGGCATGAGTACTTAAAGCCTTATCTAAATACATATAAGCACTTCTGTTAGGGTTAGTCCAAGACACTTAGTGTTTGGAATAAAGGAGCAGAGTTAAAGGTCTCCTGTTACATCCAATTTTTGGGATTAGGATTGTTTTCAGGAGGAGCAAAAAGAAGCAAAAGGAGTGTATCTCTTTGTTTCATAGGGAGGACAAAGAAAATAGTATGACATAATGGACCTTGGCATCAGTTTCAGCATTCTCTTTAGGGAGACTTCAGTGTGTTTTCTCTAATCAGCTACAGCTCTCCCTCTCTGCTTTGCTACAGCTGTGTGAATAAAGAATTTTTTTTTTCCCCCAAAATCTTCTAAAAATGGGAAAAATCAAAGCACCTTTTGAGGTCAAGCCAGGATTGATTTTAACTTCTTTGCTAATCAAGAGGGTTTTTTTTTGTTGGTGGCAGTTTCTTTTTTTTTTAACTTATTTTAAACTTGAGTTATTCTCGACTAGAAGTAAAACATTTTGTTTCCAAGCTTTCTCTTAGGTTGTATGACAAACATTTTGAATAGGCAGAAAAAAAAAAAAAAAAAAAAAAAAAAAAAGGAAGCTTTATATTTTTTCCTCACTGATATTTTCAGTCTCAGACCCATATGAAGTTTTTCAGATGTTTGAATGCATTTGAGAATTCTGTGAAATCAATGCACATTTATGAAATCTTATTAGTGTTCCCACAAGTGTTTTTTTCTTAGAAATAATACAGCATATCAGCCAAATGTTGCACCTACTCCTGGTTCCTGGTTTGCTTATCTATGCTTTTTTAGACATTGTTTCTGGCTAATCCAGTAACTGAGATTATCTGCCAAAATGCACGCGGGGGGGGGGGGGCGGGGGAGCCAGTTTTTCAGTGGTGAAACAAAGAAACCATCAAAACAGCGCCAAACCTTTTAGCTTTCAGTTCCTTAAAAAAAGCCGTTAAGACTTGCTTTACAGTAACAGGCAATTTTCAGCCTTGCTCCTGACCTTCTACCTCCTGTAAATGAAATTTTTTGACGCTGAACTTTTTGCAGTACCTTGACGGATTTCTATTCTGTGACCCTCTCTTATTGTCAGTCTCAGAAACGGTGCTAAGAAAGGGTGGGATTACTGATGTAGGCAGGTGAATTATAATGCAAGTATAAGAACACAGATATAATCTATTAATTGTGAGGCAGCACTGAAGACTTTCAAGCTTCAAACAACAAAGCAAACAAACAAATAAACAAACAAAAAACAAACCAAAAAGAAACAAACAAAATCTGACTAAAACAGATCTAGGAGCTAAATCTTTTCTGATTCTCCATAAAGGAGTGCTGCTCAGGATTTTCTTCTAGTCCTGTTAGTAGAGTTTTGTTGTTTCTTCAGGTTCAAATACTGGCTTCACTGCCCATTTTCTTCAGTTGGGGAGCTGTTCATGCCAGTGTAGGCTTTTCTATCATCCCTATTAGTCTTATATGAAGCAGCTGTTACCTCTTTCTGAGTAGCAAGCAGGTTGCCAGACAACCTGAGGGCTAACCATCTGACATCCATATTTTGTTCTCAATAGGCCCATGACTCATGCTTTCAGGGGAATACAGAGGTAGGTAAGCTTTGCCTCCTTTTGTGCAGATGATAGATGCAGTTTCATTCCTACCACAGCTGGACAACCATGGTGGTTGCAATTATTTTTTAAACAAACCCCAAGAAAAGCTTTTTTGCTGCTGCTTCGTTTTTTGGTATTATGTGCCCAAGGAGCATTACACAAATAACACTGCTCTACAGATTCTTTAATGAAATAAATTACAGCCAGTTCAAGCCAGGAATAAGACAAAAAAAAAAAAAAAAAAAAAGTGGAAGTGTCTCCTAGTAAAGACGTAAAGTAGATTTTTAACATAATTGTTCATGCTACCATGAAGGTGTTCCTCCTGTCTGGGGAGAAGTAGATATTTTTGTTTGTACTGTAGCTATGAACATGTATTCCATCCTTCTGAACCATCTCTTGAATTTATTCATAGAAATCATATTTATGTTTACACATCAAAATCATTTCCTTATTTACTGAATTTTTATCCACTACTAAAACTTTTCCTATGTTTTCATTTTCTCTACTTTACACTATGTATGTTCCTCATCCTTGGAACAGTCCTTTGTGTTCTGAGTTATAGGAAATATGTACTGTTGCAAGTTGGCATCTTAACCTTGATTAATGAACTATGCACATTAAAATAGAGTCTAAGAACTGTCTTTGACTTAGCCAGCTGTGAGATAACAAAGTCAACACTGTTACATAGATTGCACTGCAAGTAATGCATCCTATTTATTTCCATAGGAAGTACAACAGATACGATGAAAATATAAATGCTGGTTGATAAAGCAAATTCTCAGTTAGAAAACACTTTTTTTTTTCCCCAACATATTTACAACCTTTAACTATGCAATTTCACCTGAGATGGACAAGAGCCTGGATGCTGCACCAGTAAAAATCTGTACCAGTGGAGGTGACTGTTGTCATTGTCACTGCTGAAATGCACCACTCACCACCTCACCATGCTCACATCCACTGTTTGGTCTCCATGAACGTTCAACAGATGTCAATGAATGTCAACGGGCAAAAATTTTTCCACATGGATAAATTCACACACTTCCATGTCAGACACCATTTTGTCAGACTGCCCCTCTTCTGTCTTCTGTCCACTCTGCCTTATGATCAAATGTAATAAAACACTGGTGGGACGGTTCAACCTTTACTGCCATACCACCACCTACTTCTGATGTCATGGGCCACCATAATAAAAATAGGGGACATTACTTTTGGAGCATCCCCAGTAAACTGAAAATGAAGCAGTGAAGCAGTCTCATCACACCTAAATTAGTACATGAGAAATAATTCATATTAAACAAATGACTGTAAATAATGACATATTTTAAGGTGCTGTCAGGTCCATTTGCTTTTTTTTTAGTGTGTTAATTGCTAAACAAGAACTTAATGATGACTGCTATTTTATACCAGATTAACATATACAATTTCACCCTGCTTCAGAGTGTCTCCCACTCTACCACCTAGTTAAAGAGTGAGTGGGCTTATTTGGAGCCTGAGGGCAGAAAAATAGAAAATTTTCTTCTTTTCTCAACATTCCAGCTATTTATTTGTACTTGGAGTAATTTTTATGAGCTTCAGTGAAGCAGATATTCAGCAAATAGGTACTTCACTCCCTGTATCATATTCTTCCCTGAAGAAATAGTCATTCTCTGCCCTTTTTTGAGTTATGATTAATATATTTGTTTAACAATATTGAGTGCCTCTTTCTTTTACACTCTCAACTGTGATTTCCAACCCTCTTTATTTCAGACAATGATATTTAATATGACATTGACACAGTGTTTTGTAAAACAATGGAGTTTTAAAAGATATCTTCCCCTCATTCTTTCAAACTACAGTTGTGAATTTACTGCAGCGCAATCACAAAAATGAAAAAAAAATAAATGAAGCCCCCTCAGGATATGACTGTGTGAGATATATATTCTTTTCTTTCCTGCTGTTTAATTTTAGAGCAAAATCTGTCATTTTGTCATGGTGTAGCATATATAGGAAGGTCCAGTGAATCCAACTTTTCTCATTCTGAGCACTTGATCTACAATGTAAGTGGTAACACTGGTGGTCTACAATATATGTTACTTAGCATTTTTTGAGAGAGTGCATTATACTTTCCTAGCAGCCTTTGTTATTAAATTCTTCATAACATTTACAGTAGTTTAATTGCTGAAAGAAAATGCATGTCTTGCAATGCAAAAGATGCATGTCTTTCAAAGTGTCTGGAGATGAATACAACTGATAAGTGCAAAAGACAAAAGCAGCAGCTGTGAGCTGTGGTCTCTGGGTTGCTAGGGACTTCTCAAGACATGACATGCAAACATACCAGAAAAAAATCTCTTGTTCTTCTGTATTGTCATGGTTCTATGTTTTTGTTTTTTGTCTTGTTTTTTTATGGTTTCAGTATTCCACATCAAAACATCATGTAGTGTACGGGGCATTAAAGTGTCACTGCCCCAATCCCAGCTACCTATCCCTGTACATTACAGCAGTCACGGGATCTGGCCCTTCCGGGTGGGGGGGGGCGCTCTCTTGCTGCCTGGCAGTGGGTGCTGGAGGGTGCTTTCCTAACCGTTCCAAGCTTTTCAGGTTTGAATCGGTCCCGGGAACTCTCTCTCTCATCTTGTCTGATTTATTAATCCCAATTTCAATTAAATTGTATTATATTTTGTTATCTTGTATTCCAATATTATAGTAAAATAAGTTTTCCTCCATAGATTGTTGCCGCTGCTCTTTTCCTCCCTTCTTTCCTTCCCATTTTTGTGGGACTGGGGTGGGAGGGGAGGGCAGAGGCCTGTCGCCCCTGTCACGGACATAGATTGATCTGGTCAACTCTGTGACATGTATAGTTAAAGTGTATTCTGCAATGGAAAGTAGTGATATGGGGAACAGGATTGAGATACAACTTGTACTGTTGCGTGTCCAGCTAACATAGTGTGTTAACAGCTTCTGATTGAACAGCAAGGTTTAGTTTGGGTACGTTCTGTCATTGTGAAGAAGTCCGTGATGCATGTGCTAGAAGCCATGTCACTGTATTTATCTATCATTTGTATAACTGCCCCCTCAACCACCCACAGAAATCCAAAGAGTGAAATTCTGGGATCAAGACAAAGATTCTTAATATGTTTCATCCATGGCTAGTGTACACAAGGAGGAATCTTGTATTAAGCTAATACGCGAAGCCAAAATTATAATACCTGGCAGAAGCATATTATTTTCATTGCTCAGCACAGTGCTCAACACTATAAACTGAGTGATTAGCACATCAGTGAGAAAAAAGTGAGAAAAACAGTAAATGCAAATGCATTTAGAGCTCAAATACAACAACTGTGGTTTAGTGCCTTTGTTTTCCTTATGAGAAGCGCCATCCAAGTATATTCATTGGCATGTAAATACATTCATGACATTACTATAATGACATTCTGTGACAGTTTGTTTGACTGGAATTGCTGAATACAGTATTTTAAAAGCTCATTAAAGAGATGATATGACAGCTCTCCCCCTTGTCTGATGATCAGAGCTCTGTTCCTGCTCTGGGAAACCTTAGTTGTGGCAAAGTAGACATTCATTATGAACCTCTGAGACAGGTTCGCTTGTCTTCACTTCATCAGGCTGTGCAGTAGAGCAAAACAGGTCTCGTTTAAGTACTCTTAAATTTAAAATAAAAAAATATTCATGGTGTAAGAAAATGGCCTCATGGCTTTGTCTTTGACAATGAACATGAGGAAAGGGTTTTATGTAGTATCATTCCCTTTGCCATTTTATATTACTACAGATAGAGCTCTCCAGCCTGCTCTGAATGCTAGCACAATTACACGAACGCTATAGGTTTAAATTTCCTTATTCTGGATTTCTCCAGTGAAATTAACAACCAGCCTTTTCAAAAGAATGATATGCTTCCTCTTCATTCCTTTTATTTATTAAAAAAAAAAATAGACATCAATTCAGTTATTAAAAAAAAAAAAAAGTCAGAGAAAATGTCTAACTTGACACAATTGTACTTTTCAATTTGTAATTTTTATTAAGAAAATTTATTCCTCACTGTAAATCTCAAATTTCAGGTCAGACTGAGCTTAAGTTTTTCTGATTTCTCTTATCAAACTGAGGTTGGATTAAGAAATCACAAATCTCTATTCTATTGCTATTATTTCCATTTCTATTTCTCTATTTCTCCTGTGCACTTCCAGTCTTCCTGAGGGCTTCTCTGAAAGTACTGCCTCCTATTTTATTGTATTGGCCCATGATGTTGGTGAATGTTGGTGGTATTTCACTAAAGACTGAACCTTCTCACCAATATTTAGTTACGTTTTGCTGCCATGAGTCAGATGGCAGAAGGGGGAGTCATGCAGGCTCTTGTTCATCACTGGTGATGATCACATAGCTAATGGTGCTGACTATGCTGAAAAACAGTGTTTTGTAGCTGAGAATTTCCTCTGTCAATAGCACAATAATGCTATTATTGTATCTGTTGCACTTCCCATGGAAATAAATTGAAGATCTTACTTTCAGAGTGACCTAGGAAGTATTCTACGCTATGCTATGCTATGCTGTGCTATGCTATGCTATGCTGTGCTATGCTATGCTATGCTGTGCTGTGTTATGCTATGCTATTCTAAAATGCTTTGCTTATCTTTTCAATATACAGTGGTGCTCTGTATGTTGTATGTTTGCTTCTTTCGTTTCCTTGATTGTAGAGAAGCTGATTGCATGGAATCATACAGATTGTGAAAGTACTTTGCTTTTGCTCAGTAAGCTCTCTGCTTTGGGTTTGTTAATTAACGAATATATTATTTCATTATTTGTTACAGTGATTTTCTCTGGGGAATCTATATCTCTCCTTCTGACACAGTTTACAGACACTATTTTCCCTTTGATGCAACAGCGCTTACAACTACTGTGATCCTTTGTAGACTCTCTACTATCAGGTATGTTTTAGAGACGTTCTTTATGTTCCTTTCATACTTTCCCAGATACATAAAAAAGATCAGGACATCCTAAATTTGTCATAAGTTTAAGTCCACATGATGATTTCTCAACATAAATACCAGCGTCAGTCAAGAAGAGGTCAATGTATGTAAAGGCATGATAGAAACATGAGTTTCCTCACTCTTGAGGAGTCCCAGGGAGAGATTCAGTTGGCTTAACCGTAATCTGTCTCTAAATCTTTCCTTGCTGGCTGCAGAAGAAGGTAGGCTCATACCATTTTATTACATGCCTAAATTTTCCTACATATTTCAGAACCAAATAGTTGCGAAAAACACCAAAAGTGGCAACTATGCAATTTGAACATTCTTGTTAAGCAATCGAGATGTCTCAAAACAGCATCTTGAACACATGCACACTGTGAACTGTTTTGTTACCTTGTACATATCATGTATTCCATGTTAACATTTCTTCTCCCTTTAAAATTCATTAATTAATGCTATGTATGTATGTGGTATAATACTGTATACTATATGAAACTGATAATATTCAATATTAGAAAAATAGCCCATAAAACTATATATTGAAAAGAAAGAGGGGCTTAGAATCATTATGTTGTCAATATAAAAGTGATGTTACTTGAAATAATGCCAATATATTTGTGAATAATTGAAATGTAAGCAAACACACCGCAGAGAGAAACCATACTTGAAGACAATAGAGACCTGATATATCTTGGTATAAACTTCAGACAAAAAATTATTTACAGGCATTGCATTGGCAAAAGATTTGTAATTATTTTATTAGAATTAGCATAAAGCATAAATGAACAGTGTTTCCAGAAAATGTGTGCTGATTAGACAGCTGGATTCTCTGATTGGTGCTATTTCTGAAATTAATGTGAAAATTACTGTGGTTATTAATTACACATCAATATTTGAATAACCTTAAAATTCTGAAATCACTCTTTCTTCTTGTTTATTCTATTAGACTATTCGTGAGACCTTTGGATTTGATATCTGTATTCACTCATATGGACAGAAAGTCGGGTGCAAATCCACTAGCATGGAAGGTTGGTTGGTTGGTTGGTTTTTTGGTGTTTGTTTTTTTTTTTTTTTCCTAAATTGTAGGTATGTAAAAGAGTACTTATTCAAAGAAATAATTAATATAAAATTATAAATTTTAAAAATAGGATCCTATGAGAGATACACAAGAAAAGTTTAGTATGTCATGTAAGATGCATGATTTATGTCAATAGGATCTTCCACTGGAAGTCTCCAAAGACACTTATTTCTCCTTCTTCGTCTTTACAGAAAAAGTAAACATTTAAATTAGGAATTTAGGATTAAGGACCCACATTTGTTTATTACAACTGGAAAGTTAGTAACAGCTAGGAGCTATATTCATGGTTTCTGATATACTTCAGAACTTATTTCTTACCCTAATAAAATCAAGTTACAATATTGCCCTGTGAAAATAAGTAGTAAATGCCACAATTTTGAATAGCAGAAAACAAACAAACAAGCAAACAAAAAAGCAAACAGTTTGGTAGCCATTCTGTCTCATAGGAATGTTATCAGAGGAAGTTGTGAGCAGACTGGCAGGGCAGATATTTGGTCAGGGCAGGTCAGGGCAGATGCTCACAGATGATGTTGAGTTTAAGGCCAGGAAGGGCCAGAAATCATCTCTTATGAGGACAATCTGAGAACACATGCGTTGTCTAAACTGGAGAAGAGGAGGCTAAGAATTGACCTCATGGCACTCTACAGTTTCTTGAGGAGGGGTAGTGGAGAGGGAGGTTCTGTACTCTGCTCTCTGGTAACCAGTGATAGAATAGGAGGGAATGGCACACAAAGATGTTCATTGAAGGTTTCTGGATATAAGGAAAAATATCTTTATCGTGAGAGTGATCAGACACTGGAATAGACATCATAGACAGGTGGCTGATAGCCCATGCCTGTTGGTATTCAGGGAAGCACTTGGGTAATAATACAGTATCCAATAATGCCTCAATAATATGCTTTAACTTTTGTTTACCCCTAAAGTGATTAGGCTGTTGGATTTGATGATCTTTTTAGGTCCCTTCCAACTGAACTATTTTATCATTCAGTTGAATCTTCTATAAATTGAATATAATTTAATTTCAGTTTTACATCTTTTTCTTCCAGTGATGTATGTTTGCTTAAACCATATATTGAGTTTTCATTCTGGCTGTAAATTAACAGAATTAGGGGATTATTAAAGTCAGGTTGTCTCTGGAACAGAAGCAGTGTGCAATAGTAAGCATTTGGAAAGAAGGATAGAAAGAGAGAAAGACATACATATCTAACTTCCAAGCCTGATAATAGAACTGTGTGGTCATTCTTATGAAGATGCAATAAATAAGAATGACATGCAAAACAGAATAGCCTCAAGAGGTGGAATTGGACACAAAAGGAAGTGCTCATTGGGGTGGTAGTAAAGTATTTTTCAGGGCAGATGTTTCAGTGACTTCTACATGAAGGAATAGATTGAATTTGGAGCATTTGTGTGTTAGGTAAGAACATATGGGATATATGTACTTTTCTAATTAACACATCACACTAGACTTAACAATTATTTTCAATTTTCTCTGCCTTATATTCTGCAGGCAACTCATCTGCAGTCCTGGAAATAAAACATGAAGGAAGGCAGGTTCTTTCCTTTCTGACAGAAAAGTTTGTCCAGGGCACCTCCCTGTGCATGCAGAGAGGTCTGCTTTCACACACATCTGGCTTTTAAGGCAATGCTATTTCTTTGCTAAAGTGAAGGCTTCTTTAAACAATACCTTACCAAGGTAACATTTTTCATAGAATGATGAGCTCGCAGGCTGCTATTAATTGACTATGATGAAAGGTAAATTGCTATCAAATGATAACTAATAAGTCTCGTTTGGGTTAGAAACAAGCATTTTTTTCTAGGGAAAGTAACTAGAATTTCATTTTTAAATTTCAGCATATGTAAAAATACTCTGAAACAAGTCCTTAAAATAACTTTGCTTCATTTTTTCATGCTTAGTACTTACTGTTAAAGATACTTTTCCAGTACTGAAACTGAAAGAACTGAAAGGACAAAATTCAAAGAATTTTGGTATTTTGGTATTTTACTATTGGTAAAAGGATATGACCAGCAGCTGAAAATCTCTATTTTTGTTATTTTTAAATTACAGGAAAAATAAGTGTCTCATTATATACAGACATTCCATTGTGATTTTGATAAAGGTTATGTTCAGGTAGTATCTCTGGAAGCATCTGCTCATGGATACTTACATAGTTCCCCTATCACCACAGTCTCTGCATACACTATACACTTGTATACACTAATGAGTGCTGAAATTATTCTCCCTAATTTACAGAGTCTCTGAACTGTCATTATTATCTTCAGCCTAATGAAATTTTTCAACCTACATTTTCCATTTTTTTTTTTCTCCACCTCAATAACTGATCCTGAGTCCTTATTCAAGATTTCTTTAATTAATCTGGTATTCATCCAGTCTGCTCACAAACTGACCTCACAAAGTGCTAAATCAGAAGTGAACACATTAGCATTCATAACCACCACAAACAAACAAAGGAGGAACATTGAAGAAAATAAAATGAAAGATATTAAAGAAAGAGCATTGTGGGGAGGAGAATGAGTAAAATAATTTTCTAAGTGGATTGGAGAGAAGAAATAGGTGAAGGAGGCCATGATGTATCAGAACATCTTTGCAATGATCCATCATTTGGCAGGCAAAATGAGATTGCCTGTATTTTTTTATTATTATTTTATTTTAGCTTGAATGCAAGGAGTCATTGAGAAGCATATTTAAACAGGATGAAAATTGTACTCAACAATGCATGTAGCTGGTGCCATCATCTTAATGGGCACATGATCAACTGGCAAAGTTTACTTCAGCATAACACTGACAGTATTTTGAATCTTTTTAACTTTTTCCCTAGTGGTTCTCCCTTACCTAAACAGCCTAGCACCCTTTCACTTCAGTGAGTTTTACAGTCCCCATTATTAAAACAGTAGGAATCTCTGCTTATTATAGCTCCTGTGATGTTCTGTAGAACCACACAGTCTTGATTTTATTTATTTGCTTAGAAAATAATAGAGTGTGTGAAATTAATCAACACAATTAATACCTTGTGGTATTAAATAAATAATTTAATTAATTGAATAAGGACTGTTTTCCACTGTTTGAGTAAAAGAACATTGCAGGAATGCATTGTACACAAAGTGTTCTACTCCAGCTAAGATAAAGACTGAAGTTATTTTAAAAATAAGACAGTCTAGTTGCTAAGATATTCATCAGGGAGGTGATGGAGAGACTGAATTCTGATTACTGCTGTCCGAATTATTTTTACTTTTATTCAGTATCTTCCTAATATAAAGTTCATAAACAGTGTTGGGAATAGTTATCAGAGTTCAGGACTCCCCTGCTGAGGTGAATGAACTAAAAGCTACATTAGGCCATCTGTATGGAGCATGGTTTTTTTTTGTTTTTCTCCTTTCCATTCTGTTCCTGCACATCTTAGGAATGTTAGTTTGTCAGTCAGTAGATCCAGTTTCAGCAGGAAGAGTGGAAAGTGATGCATTGAGGCCATACAGACAGTAAGGTCTTATGGGGGGAGCAAATTCCATGCATGTGAATCTCTTAAGCTAAACATATATAGGAAAGTAAAGCACTGATGTCTGATACCTAATACAGATAGCTGACACTATTGTTTCATCATGTCTTTGATTTGAAGGAGGGTGTCTCTGGCTGCTATAACTTGTATATTGTTTAATATTTTCTTATTTTCATTGAATCAGAGAATTGTTTGTGTTGGAAATAACACTTAAAGGTCATCTAGTCCAACTCCTCTGCAATGAACTTACAGCTGCATTAGGTTGCTCAGAGCTCAGCAGCCTGACCTTGAATGTCTCCAAGGACAGAGCACCCACCAACTCTCTGGGCATCCTGTTCCAGTGCCTCACCATCCTTATTAAAAAAAAAAAAAAAGTTTCCTTATATCCAATCTAAATATCCCTTCTTCTAGTTTGAAACCATTTTCCCTTGTCCTATTACAACAGGCCCTGATAAAGAGTCTTTTTAGTTACACCTATTTGAATAAGTCCTTTTTAATTAAATTACTTCATGACAAAGTTACTCACCTAGTTGACCAAGGGGTGAACCACTGACCAGTGCTGAGGGGTCTGGAGGTCAAGATATATGAGAAATGGCTAATGTCACTTGGTTTGTTCAGCCTAGAGAAGAGGAGACTGAGGCAAACTTCCTCACAAGTGACAGTTATACTGGTGACAGTGACAGGGCACAAGTGAGCAGCAAGGAACTGTGCCATAATACAGTTAGATTGGGTGTTAGGAAGGGATTATTCACTGAGACAGTGGTTGGACACTGGAACAGGCTTCTCAGAGCAATGGTCATGGTACCAAGCCTGCCAGAGTTCAGGAAGTATTTGGACAAAACTCTCAAACAGGATGAGTTGAATTTTGGGTTTTCTTGTGTGGATCCAGGAGTTGGATTTAATAATGCATACAACCCCTTTCAACTTGAGGTATTCTGTAATTCTATGTCATAAGACAAACTGGCTATGCCTTGTCTTTTAAACCGTTTAGCAAGTGACACCAAGAGGCTTGTTTCTACACAGATATATTCCCTCTCCCTCCTAGACCATGGCAATTTCATCAAGACTGCTTGTGAGGAACACTGCAATGGTTATGCTATTAATCGCACTGCACCTAAACAATGTGCATTTTTAGCAGTTAAAAATTATAGCTTACTGCATACCTATTGCTTGACTTTATTGCTTTATTATTAAAGATACCCTGTGCAGTATACCTCATCATCATCCAAATGTACCTACTAGGATTGTTTTTTATGAGATCTTCTT
This sequence comes from Lagopus leucura, assembly GCF_019238085.1. NCBI lineage: Eukaryota > Metazoa > Chordata > Aves > Galliformes > Phasianidae > Lagopus > Lagopus leucura. The sequence goes on along the minus strand of NW_024962265.1, from coordinate 9,052,306 downwards.
AAGTAGCACAGTGCTAGTTATGTACTTAAGATAAAGTTGTAAATAGTAATCACTGAAGATAAACATGCAGATACTGATTTCCTTGGGCAACCTGCTTAAGTGTTCCTGCTGAGTAGATGATTTGGATCTCAACCATTCTCTGATTCTGTGATACTGTGAGATCAATCAGTTAAATTAGTCAGTTTAGTCTCCCTGCATATCTCGAAGTACCCCAGTACTCACTGGGGTTGTTTTTTGTTTTGTTTCACTTTGCTTTTGTTCAGGGTTTAGATGTTTAAACTGGTGCAAGTTGCATTTCCATACCTAAGGCTGCCTTCTTGTCTGTCCCGTGGACAAATAGATTTCTAAAACTGTATTCTCATGGTAACTCTGTCTTAGCAGTTCATGATTTTCTGCTCTGGCTAGGAAAAGTTTTCTAACATTCTAGAATGTATTGTTTTCTAAGAAGCCATCAGTAGTTGTGGGGAGAGGAAAAACAAAGGAGCAGATTGCCTAAAATTCTAACTGTAATAAGATAAAACATCTTTGAGAGTGTTTTTCTTTATACTATTTATTTTCAAACTGAATTGGGAAAGCTTTTTAATCTGGGCCTTATATGCATCAAGTGAAGTTCTCAGGGTAGACGTTTTCTTTATTCCCAGAGGAAAAATTCCTCAAGCTACATTTTGGAATTTATCTTTCAGGACGAATTATGTAAAGGGCATTTAATGTATGCTTTAGAAGTCACAATTATCACAATTATAATTGCTAAGCTTACTCACGTGTTCAAAGGAGGCTCTGCACATGTGTCCGTGTTAATTTTCAGAATTGACGAGTACACTAATTCAAAGGAGGGCAGAGTCACTTTTAAAGTTATATCCTTTGTCCTTCACGTGAAGCAGATTGGCTGCAGCCAATCTCCAGCAGGCATTCTAAGTCTCCTCACAGAGCAAAGCAAATGATATACATTAAAAAAATGTCTGTGTTAGCCTAACACATTGAAAAAGGATATAAGAAAATGACCAGTATGAAAAAGGAGTCTGAGAGAAAAAGAACAAACAGTATTCTCTGTACTGATTTGGCCTTCTTAGATTGAATATGGCTGTCATTGTCTCTCTTGTAGAAAATAAGCATTAAATAAGCCAGCTGGCAATTATTTCTCAGCTTCTTATTTACAGTACATGGGGATTTTTTTAAAAGCACTGTTACTCTTTCTTCAAAACATTTTGTTACATTTGTATGCTAGCTTTTGAAAAATCTTAGGAAAGCACCATAATTGCTAATTAGAAAGCTGTTAAAGAGACATTAATGAAACTTCTACATTTATTTATTTATTTATTTCTACGCTGAGAATTGATGAGATTTTTTTTCTAAGCAGACACAGCTCTTCAACAGACGCATTACTTGGTCTCTAACATGCACAATACAGTTTATCAGCAGAACATACATGACAGTTGTTCAATATATCATGTGATACTTGCCCATTTGAGGAAAAATCAACATGTTAGATATAGTTATTATATGATCTAAATATTTTCTATTTTTATTAGTTGGAAGCAAGACTTTTTAAGAGATTGTCAGCTTGTTTCATAAATTCACCATCACTTCATAAGTTCTTCATCATTTGACTTCTTTAAGAATTAAAAAAAAAATATCTTTATTGCTTAAAGTTCAGTATTCTATATATTTGGGAAAAATCACACCATTTCCTGCTACTCTGCATAATGTCAAACTGCATGATCATAATTGTGCCTTCAGCACTTTACATTTTCAAATAAACAGTAAACATCCTGATGAGCATTACTGTACAATGAACAGATCTAAAAAATATTGTGACATATACGCTATAAGCAATTATAAGCCCAAAATTGTCATGGTAGGTCAAGCGTTAAACGTTGTAAGTTGTAATAAAATTAAACTAAATTTCACCAACCAGGATATTGCCCTTTTTTTTACACTCATTTTTACTTTTACATTGGCAAATCTTTATCATAGTGCAAATAAATCAGATGTACTATGCAGATTTATGGTTAGTGTTTTGTGCTCACTAACAAACCTACAACTATATACTGTTTTAATGAATATAGTAGGTAAATTGCAGTTTTCATTCCAAAAAGGGCTGATAAAGGATTCAGCAGGGAGAAAGATGGTCCCAATAAAGGATATCGCAACATCACCACAACACAATAGCCTGTGGTGCATCCATGAAGACCATCCTTTTGATTCTCACCCTTAGAGATATAACTGTTTTGCAAAGTAAACAAGATGAGATTAAAGGAAAAGTAAGCTTTGTAGAGCTGGGTGCTGGAAAAAGGAGAAGAGGTTAAAGGAAAGTATTCAGGCTTTCAAGGCAAGATGAAGAGTAAACAAGAAATCAAACTGTTAGAATCATGTGAATGTAACATATCGATGGACGGGAGGTTGCTGTGACTCTTTGTCTCTTGGTTCAGGCAATAGACAGGCTGAACTTGTATTCCTGGGGGGATACACTCATGCACAGCATACAGTGCCTTGCCAGCACCTACAGAAATGCACACAGCACCCACAAAAATGTGAATAGTGGAGATAGTCTGATGCTGGTCTTCCTTTTAGTTTGATCAGAGTGAAAGTCCAAATAGATATGAGGACAATAACAATCCCCTCAGTAATGAGCCACAGACAACCTGTATAACCAGAAACTGGTCCCCAGTACCCACAGCTCCACTCCAGCTGCTATGCCATAAACTTCTCACTGCAGACATAGACAAACAGCTTTATCTGTTTGCTGGTCCAGACTTATGGTCTTCCAAGCTGTAGTCTCTCAGCACATGTGGCCAACCCAGTATCCAGACCCAGCAACTCTCCAGTACCAGCCTCATGAACAATTAACTTGCTTGCCAGCTACTGTGAAGTTTTCCTACAACCTGTACTCACACTCATAGCTCTGCAGTTCATTAGGAAAACACAACCAGCTCACTCTTGTTACTGCTATCCAGGCCTAAAGGGCCCTGTGACCTCTACTCCCTTCTACAAGGAGCACACATACACACAGAAGACCATGTGAAATGTCATTGAAAATAGGAACAGGATTTAATAATCCTTAGTGATCATCAAGCACAGGGCTAGGCCAGACAAGGCAACAAAGCCAGCAACCTATTTAACTTAACCAGCGCCATTATTCCCTTTCTACTCTGTTTTCTCATGCTTGTTCTCCTCTCAACCATCTTTACTCATCTTTTATTTCTTCCCCTGTAGCAAGTCTCGTATATTATCCCAATTCCCTTAAAATACGTTATACATTTCCTGCAATCTCCAAAAGCCCTTCCTCCTGCATCACAGAAAGAGTCCTAGAACTCCCTGGACAATAATCCTCTCCTCTCTGAACTTATTATGGTAGGGATATTTCTACTAGAGTCATAGAATCATAAAATATTTGAGTTGAAACCTTTCAAGATCACCTAGTCAAACTTCCCTGCAATGAACAGGTACACCTACAGCTAGATCAGGTTGCTTAGTGCCTGGTCCAGTCTGGCATAGAATGTCTCCAGGGACAGGATATCCATCACCTCTCTGTGCAACCTGTTCCAATGTCTCACCCATTATTGTAAAAAACCCTCTTCTTTATGCCCAATCTAAATCTCCCCTCTTTTATCTTGAAAACATTTTCCCTAGTCCTATCACAACAAACCCTGCTAAAAATTCTGTTTCATTTCTTACCGCCCCCACCCTTTAGATATTGACAGGCTACTATCAGGTCTGTGCAGAGCCTTCTCTTCTTCCAAGCTGAACAGCCCCAGCTATTTCAGCCTGTCCTTGCAGTGGAGGTATTCCATGCCTTGGATCATTTCCCTGGCCTTCCTCTGGACATGCTCTAATAGTTCTATGTGACTCCTCTACTCAGGACTCCACACCTGGATGCACCACATCTGGACCTTCCAAGTACAGAGTAGAGGAGCAGGATCAACTCCCTTGCACTGCTGGCTACTTTTCTTTTGTTGTAGCCCAGGATTCAGTTGCCTTTCTGGGTTGTGAGGGCACACTGCTGACTCATGTCACATTTGCCATCTATTAGTACCCCCAAATTCTTCTCAACAGGGCCATGCTCTATCCTTTTTGTTCTCCAGCTTGTACTGATAGCAGGGATTGCACTTGGATTTGTTGAAACTCATGAAAGTTCTCCTGGGTCCATTGTCTGTCTAGGTCTCTCTGGATGGCATCCTGTCCCTTAGGCGTGTCGATTCCACTGTGGAGCTCAGTGTCATCAGCAAACCTTCTGAGGGTACACACAGTCCCATTGCTGATGTCATCGATGAAAATGTTAAAGGACACTGGTGCCAGTACTGGCCCTTGCAGGACAACACTTGTTACTGATCTTCATCCGAACATTGAGTCATTGACCAACACTGACTACAGTCTTGCAACTATTCCTTCATCCATAAAATGGTCCCCCTGTCAAATCCATATCTTGCCAATTTGGAGAGAAGGATGTTGTGGAATAGTGTGTCAAAGACCTTACTGAAGCCCAGATAGATGACATGAATTGCTTTTCTCAAGGGCTGTGGGTAGAACAGTCACTGAGGCAAAAAAAAGTTTTTGAGTAGCTCAGTTTTTTCTTGCCTGTTGTTATCAGCCTGCCTGTATTTCTCACTAGAGGGGGTATGCCCTTCTGAACTTCTCTTTTCTGCTTGATGTAACTACAGAAGCCTTTCTTATCCTTCTTTGCACCCCTTGACAAGTCCAGTTTCAGACGGACCTTGGCCTTCTTTACCCCATAATGATCCTGTTAATTCTTCCAGATCCCATCCTTCCACAGCCTAGCAGCATCCCTACATTTCTCCCAGGTTACATGTTCTTGCTTCCACTGCCTGTGCATTTTCCTCTTGCTCTCAATTTGAACAGCAGGTTCCAGTTCAGTCATGCCAGTTTCTTGTCTTCCTTTCCTGATTTCTTCTATCTTGGGATGTAGAGCTCTTGTGCCTTAAGGAAAGCTTCCTTAAAGATCTGCCAGCTCTGCTCTGCTCCCTTGTCTTTCAGGACAGATTCCCAGAGGGTTTTGCTGACTAACTCCCTGAAGATCTGGAATTTTGCTTTCCTAAAATTAACCTTCCTGATTTTACTCTTTGCCTGTCTGATATCTCTCAAGAGTGTGAGCTCCACCATTACATGATAGTACAGCCCAGACAGCCTCCGATGATGATGTGACCAATCACTTGAATTGGTGAGCAACAGATCCAGCAGTCATAGAATCATAGCATCATAGAATCACCAAGGTTGGAATGACCTACAAGATCATCCAGTCCAACCATTCACCTATCACCAATAATTCTCACTTAACCACATCCCTCAATACAATGTCTAAGCGTTCCTTGAACACTTCCAGGGTCTGTGACTCCACCACCTCCGTGGGCAGCCCATTCCAGTGCCTGACCACTCTTTCAGAGAAGTAGTATTTCTTAATGTCCAACCTGGATCTCTCCTGGTACAACTTGAGGCCATTCCTCTAGTTCTATCACTAGTTACACGAGAGAAGAGGCTGACCTCCCTTCAGGTAGTTGTAGAGAGCAGTAAGGTTTCCCCTGAGCCTCATCTTCTTCAGACTTCTTCAGAACAGTCAGAACTCTCTCAGTTGCTCCTCATAAAGCCTGTGCCCCAGATCCCTTGCCAGCTTCATTGCCTGTCTTTGGACATGCTCCAGGGCCTCAGTGTTTTTCTTGCAGTGAGGGGCCCAAAACTAGACACAGCTCTTGAGGTGTGGCCTCACCAATCCTGGAGAGGGATGATCACTTCCCTGCTCCTGTTAGCAACATTATTTCTTATACAGGCTTGGATGCCCAGCCACCTGGGCACACTGCTGGCTCAAGTTCAGCTGAGCATTGACCAATACTCCTAGATCTGTCTCCTCTACACAGACATTGCATCCAGCCTAATTGGCTATCTATTAACTGGCTCAGGAAGTTACCCTTGGATATCCTTTCCAGGAGCCTCCTGGGTCACCTACAACTCACTGAGCTAATTTTCCAGTAGATGTCAGGAGGGTTGCAGTCCCCCAGCAAGATGAGAACCTGTGATCACTATGCCTCCTGGAGATGGAGGAAGAAGCCTTCATCAACAGTCTTTGCTTGATCAAGCAGCCTGCAGTAGATACCACGTTCTTGTGTTTAACTACTTCATGGGGTTTCACACAAAGGACGGTGGTTCAAGCATTTTTCTTGACTAGCCTATTTCGTGTGGCCCATTTTTTAGTCTGAGCCCTACTAAGGCTCTACATTTCTTATTAGCAGCCACTAACCGCACAGTTCAACACCAGTTTGTTTCTTGCAGTCTTAGCTGGAAAATAAAAGTCTGTATCTATGTGCAAGAAAAAATATCTACACAATTTTTCTTTCTTTAAATCCTTCATACTTTTAACCAAATGGGGACTGAATTCTTCACTTCAGAGAAGCTCTTCCATTTTGTATAGCATGGTTATTATTAGAAAAATACTTATTAATTGGAGCAGAGAATAAGAATGTGAGGTCATTTACCTTGGAAGCCCGGAGTGCTGTTCCGCTTCTACTAAGGACACAATTATGTGTAAAAGGCACAGTTCAGAGGAGCAACTTCAGGAGCGGTAGCATTCTTCAGGAAGCTCAAAATCAAATCAAGAATTTGTTTCTGTTTCCTGGTAGGCTTTGTTTACACAAACTGCTTCACTTATAAGTACAAATGACGTTACATTGGTATCATTTTGTTGTCTGTTGTACAAGGCAAATGTGAAACACTGATATTTTTTCTCTGTTGTGTGCTGACTTTGATAAACAGTTTTAGCATGTAAATTCTAATGGAGGTTTCAAAATAGCTTTTGGGGCCATCAACATTTCGATGGATCTGCAGATAGCCAAGGTGAGAAATACAAATGTCATCAAGCTCTTCAGCTTTCTAAAACATATTACCTGAATGTTTGGGAGTAGACAAAGGGTAGATCTTAAAGTTATCTCACTCCTATACAATCCTAGAATCAGCTCATCATGTGGCTCTGTTGAGCCAGGCCCACCATTTTAATGTTCTGGTTGGACTTTAGGCACCCAAAGTTGTTAGCACACTAATAAATAGCTTTAATGAATCAACAAAACCTGAAAGAACTACTTAAGGGAAATTCTATTAAAAAAACTCAGATATTTTTAGATGAATGTCATGCTGATATCCAGCAAGATTCATCAAAAAACGAATGCAATATAAAACAAAGTAGCTGTGAAAGTTTTAAACATCTTACTATGGTTCCAGCAGCTGCCTAAATGCTTTAGACTGTTCTCCATACATTCGTGTCCTTTGGAGCATAAAATTTCAAATGTTGTGCAAGAAATCTTCTTTCATGCAAGTGAAGTTACCTATAAGTTTCTACTTGAGGTCACTGTAGCACACATATGCACTTCTATATTTTATTTTTTTAGCTTGTTCAAATGAGGTCTGAACAATTCACAACTCAGTACAGATCAAGGGAAGTAGCTTAGCTAAAAATAACATAAGTCCTGGAAACACAAACATTTGACTCTGAAAGGTGTGAATTCAAAGTCTGTCTGGTAAATCAACTTATTTCTTAAGGTTACTGAACTCTCTTTGCTGTGTTCCTCTTAATTAGATGAAAGTTAAAAATACACAAGAAGAAGTTACTAAGAACTGGAGTCTAATGTATTCAGTGTTTCACCCAGAGTTTCCTGTTGTTGATGACAGAAATGAGTGATATTTTCAAAAGCAACTGCTAATTTTAAACCTTGCAAATTTTGATCACCTAATTTTTAGACTATTTATTGATACTTACTCTGGAGACTTGCTTTTTAACAATCTGGCTACTTTAATAAATACGGTGATAACGACATTTGTTCACATTATTTCCTTTCCCACATAGACATTTCCTTATAAAGGTAAAGTTGTCATCACATTTTGTGATTTGATCCACATGACTGTAATGAGATGCATGTGCTATTAGATATGCCCGTCAGATGTTTAGATCTCTCTTCTAATACAAGCTAATGGCCAGATAGTACCATTGATTACTAAAAAGAATTGCCCATTGATTTCACTAGACTGTCTGCTGGAAAATCAATAAAATAATGTGGCCCAGATTTCACTGAAAAAAAAAAAGATCTAGGGCCCATTGCATTTGGAATTTAACTGATCCTTTAAGGCAGACTCCATGGTGTTCTCTGCGTCAGGATATTTTATATGCCTGCTCACTGTGAAATGACTAAATGTGAAATCCACTAGAATTCACAAATGGAAAATAATGCAAAACACAGAGGGGTTATCTCACTTTCTCCTCCTGCCTTGTGTCACCAGTTACGTTGGTATAAATTGGGTATGAAAACCTATTACTCTTCTGTTGTTTTATTTTATCCTATTGGCCAACAGGGTCAGAGGTAGATGTTAGTGGTATAGTAGTAGAGGTTGAACCTTTCCAACAACATTCCATTTCATTTTGTTGCTCTTGAACAGATGGCAGCAATGAGGCAGTCTTACAAAATGGCATCTGACATAGAAGTGTGTATGAAGCAAAGGTGTGTGCACTGTGGGATGGTTGGTGATCCATCTCAGAAGTGGAGACAGCAATAGTTGGACACCTCTGCCGGTGCAGGTTTTTACATGTGGCATGCAGGCTCTTGTTCATCACTGGTGAAAGTACATAGCTAATAATGATAACTGTCTTGAAAAGCATAGGTGAGGATTTGCTATTTGTAGCTGAGAATTTCCTCTATCATACAGTGTTATTGTGCTCCACTGTACTTTTCATGAAAATAAATAGGAGCATTACTTTCAGAGCAGACAGTATCATTCCTGTTAGTAAGGATGAGATCAAAGACCAGCTCCAAAGTATCTGGCTTTCGTTATGCGATCTCAACATTATTGCACACTTAAAGTAAAAAAGATGGTCCAACATTTAGGATATTGGCTCCCTCCTTTTCATTGCCCAAGTTCAGTTCTCTGGTTATGTGCAATTTATGTAATGCCACTAACACTGTACAAAGCAATTTTTATATAGAAGCGTTATGCCAGCTCTATCTGAACTGGTGTTTTGATGTCTGTGAAGATGTGAATTTGAACCCCGGAAGCTGCATGAGTTTTTTTTAGTCTGTATTTAATAATTACCTATGGATCTTACCATGCTTGAATGTCACTGCACAGCCAAACAGTGTCTGTCGTCTGAGCTTCACCTTCTCTTTTGTGAAATGGAGTTAAGAATACTTCATTATCTGACAGTGATATTATCACAGAATCACAGAATCACCCGGGTTGGAAGGGACCCCAAGGATCATGTAGTTCCAACCCCCCTGCCTAGCAGGGCCACCAAACATACACATTCAGATCAGGTTGCCCAGGACCCCGTCCAACCTGGCCTTAAACACGTCCAAGGACGGGGCATCCACAACCTCCCTGGGCAGCCCGTTCCAGGGCCTAACCACTCTCCTAGTAAAGAACTTCCCCCTAACATCCAACCTAAATCTTCCCTCCTTCAACTTGGATCCATTTCCCCTAGTCCTGCTATTGTCAGCCCTTTTGAAGAGTTTACTCCCCTCCTGGGTGTAGGTTCCCTTCAGGTATTGATAGGCTGTAATGAGGTCACCCCGCAGCCTTCTCTTCTCCAGGCTGAACAAGCCCAACTCCCTCAGCCTGTCCTCATAGGGGAGGTGCTCCAGCCCCCTGATCATCTTAGTCGCCCTCCTCTGGACCCTTTCCAAAATCTCTATGTCTTTCTTGTACTGAGGGCTCCACACCTGGACACAGTACTCCAGGTGGGGCCTCACAAGAGCCGAGTAGAGAGGGACAATCACCTCCCTGTCCCTGCTGACCACCCCTCTCCTGATGGAGCCCAGGATCCCATTTGCCTTTCGAGCTGCCAGAGCGCACTGCTGGCTCATGTTAAGTCTCTCGTCCATCAGGACCCCCAGGTCCTTCTCTGCCGAGCTGCTCTCAAGGACCACTCCTCCCAGCCTGTACGGGTGCCTGGGGTTCTTCCGGCCCAAATGCAAAACCTTGCACTTTGCCGTGTTGAACCTCATTAGGTTCACCCAAGCCCAACCCTCCAGCCTGTCGAGGTCCCTCTGAATGGCATCCCTTCCTTCCACCGTATCAACCGCACCACTCAGCTTGGTGTCGTCAGCAAACTTGCTGAGGGTGCACTCAATTCCCTCATTGATGTCATTAATAAAGATGTTAAAGAGCACCGGTCCCAAGACAGACCCTTGGGGGACACCACTTGTTACCGGCCTCCACCTGGACATAGAGCCATTGACCACCACCCTCCGTCTGCGGCCTTTCAACCAACTGCTTATCCATCGGGTCGTCCACCCATCAAATCCACTTCCCTCCAATTTGGAGATGAGGATGTGGTGGGGGACCATGTCAAAGGCCTTGCTCAGGTCCAGGTAAATGACATCGGTCGCCTTCCCTTCGTCCACCAATGCCGTCACTCCATCATAGAAGGCCACAAGATTAGTTAGGCATGACCTTCCTTTGGTGAAGCCGTGCTGGCTGTCTCGGATCACATGCTCATTCTTTATATGACCGAGCATGTTGTCCAGGAGGATCTGTTCCATGATCTTCCCAGGCACGGAGGTGAGACTCACCAGCCTGTAGTTCCCCGGGTCCTCCCTGCTCCCCTTCTTGTATATGGGAGTGACGTGACCCTTCCTCCAGTCATCCGGGACCTCGCCTGACAGCCACGACTTCTCAAATATGATGGAGAGCGGCTCGGCAACCACCTCAGCCAGCTCCTTCAGGACCCTGGGATGCACGCCATCCAGCCACATAGACTCGTATTCATTCAGTCTAAGGAGGCACTCTCGGACTTGCTCTGCCCTTACAGTGGGGAGGGATTTACCTCCTTGGTCCCCACATAGAGGTTTGGGGATGCAGGGTTCAGGGACGTGAAAAAGACTAGAATCCTGGCCACCAGTGAAGACCGAGGTGAAGAACTCATTCAGCACCTCAGCTTTCTCTTCATCTGTTGAAGCCAGTTCTCCTTTTAAATTTACCAAAGTAGGTACGCCCATTTTGGCCTGTCTCTTCTGGGCAATGTACCTGTAGAAGGTTTTCTTATTGTTTTTCACGTCCCTTGCCAAGTTCAGTTCTGCCTGTGCCTTGGCTTCCCTGATCCCATGTCTGCAAGTCCGGACGGCATTCCTGTACTCTTCCCAGGTGACACAGCCTTGTTTCCAGAGCTTGTACACCCCTTTCTTTGCCCTCAGTTTTCTCAGCAGGTCCTTGCTGAGCCATGCTGGTTTCCTACCTTGCCTGCCCACTTTCTTATTCAGAGGAATGGAGACCTCTTGTGCTTCCAGGAGGGGAAGCACATTATGAGGAAAAACATATGATATACTAAGCTAATAAAGCTGTTGGAAATCCTTGGAATATTTATTTATACTAATTATTTATATTAATTCGATATAACAATTTGATTCAATATAAAACATAGAAAGTCTTCAACTGATCTCTGTACAGATTAATCTGACACAGTGATGTAATGAAAACATTTAATAGCATTTTTCTCTTAGATTTTGCTGATTAATAAATGCTTCCAAAAGGTGTTTTTTTTTCAAGCCCTGATCTTAAAGCATCTGTCCACAAGGTATTGTTTTACCAGACTGAATTAGATTTGGCAATCCAGACTTGGATTCTATCCCTATGGTTGCTATCTGATACTGTTCCTTCCCTTCCCTTCCCTTCCCTTCCCTTCCCTTCCCTTCCCTTCCCTTCCCTTCCCTTCCCTTCCCTTCCCTTCCCTTCCCTTCCCTTCCCTTCCCTTCCCTTCCCTTGTAGCTGGTAGAGAGTAGCAGTCAACTGAGTCTTCTCTCTGCATACCTATGACAGTGGGCAGAATTTAGGGTATTGAAATTCTAGAAAGCAACTGTCAGATATTTTGCTTGCCAAAAGCCAGAAAGGATGTGTGATCTACATCCTCCAGGCTGTGCTTTCCACTCTCCTAGGTACAAAATTCAGGAGGGTTTGCAAGGCCAAGAGCAGGAAGGGAGAGTGTTATGCTGTTAGCACAACACAAAAACACTGTAAATCTAACAGCCTGCTAGGAATTAAATCCATGGAGTCATTCCGATTTTCCAGAAATTTTGAAGCACTCACTATGAGTAATTTGTTTTGTTTTGTTTGACCCTAAATTCTCATTGATTTTTTTAACCTTACCAGAAATACCTGGCAGAGCAGGAGAGTCAAACTCAGTCTTCCAAGACAAAATAGCTTACAGGAGAAGATGAACAAAGGCAGTGAGATTAAAAAATAAACAAATTCCTAGAGAGGAAGTGAGATGAGTTATGATAAGAGGTGATTGAATTAGAGAAGGGTGGCGCCAGAAATTGTACATACATCTCTCTTTTTGGTAGAAGAATTTCCATGTGCTGCCAAGGGCTTAGGCTGGAGCAGGATAACTTTCTATTGTGTTCAGCATAGTGAGAGGAGAAAACCATTTAACCTCTGGGACTTGGGCAGTCTGTAGACTACATCTGCTATGGACCTGGTACACAGAATTTCAATCAGTTTTGAAAACAGTCCTTTGCCTTCACTCTAAAAGCAGTCAGCAGTGACTCAGCACTGAAGATACTGTCACAGCATATGATGGGAGTTATTCGTGGCAGTAGGTAAATACCAAAGGTGATGCACAGTTCCACACTTTGATGCTACTAATTAGTCAGTGAGTTATTTACAAATTAGCCTCTAGCAAAATATTTAAAATGTCTGTAGCAATGTTGGAGACATCTTCAGATTCAGACTCAGACAATGAATAACTAAACTTAGCCTTAGGCTCAACAACATATTTTCTTAATTTTATAGTCATTACCAGATGAAAATTTCTCTGTTCACCCCTGATAGAGTAGGGTTTTTTATGCTTTTTTTCTGGGCCACAATGTTTTAATCATCTTTTTAGAATTCTAACAGTTATCAATAAAGGCACACATATGGCATACCTCTTCTACCAGTATAATTCTTCTGTTATGTGCTTTTTCACTACATTAGAGTAAAGGAAGTAGAGCTCAGGAGTACATGATGTCACTCTAAATTGGATACTTCATGTAAACAGTTTTCCAGTCTACAGAAACCAAACTGAAAACTGCATTTTTTTTCAATTCTTGACTATTGTAAGAATCTCAAGAGCCTGTTTTATTATTACTATTATTATTACTTCTATTATTATTATTATTTTACTATTATTATTATTTTTTCATAGAATCATAGGATGGTTTGGATTGGAAGGGATCTTTGAGATCATCTAGTTCCAACCCCCCTGTTGTCAACAGGGATACCTCCTTCTAGACCAGGTTGCTCAATGCCCCATCCAGCCTGGCCTTGAGTGTCTCCAGGGAGGGGACATCCACAACCTCTCTAGGCAGTATTTTCCTGATAGAAAAATAAAAGTAGCAATTACTGAATTGCCTTCAAAAATGACAGTGCTTTTGGTAAAACCTGAAAAAAATCAAAGTGAAAATAACATTATTTCCATTGAAAAACAGTGTTATCTAGGGTAGGAGCTGTTTTGTATAAATAAAATTATGATTTTCACAGAATCACAGAATTGCAGGAGCTGGAAGGGGCCTCAAGAGGTCCAACCCCCCAATAAAATATGTACCTTACAATAGGTAGCACATGTAGGCATCCAAACAAGTCTTGAGTATCTCCACAGAAGGAGACTCTCGCAACCTCTCCACAGCCATCTCTGGGCAACCTGTTCAAGTGCTCCATCACCCTTACCTTAAAGAAGTTCTTCCACATATCTGTACGGAACTTCCTATGTACAAGTTTTAGGCCATTCCTCCTTGTCCTAATGCTATGCACTACCAAGAAGAGCCTGGCCTCATCCATTTGCCTCCCACTTTTCCTTTAGGTATCTATATACATTTATCAGATTCCCCCTCAGTCTTCTCTCCAGGCTGAACAGATCCAAGTTACTCAGCTCTCTGCCGTACTCATTGTAGGAGATCCCTGTATTTTTGGAACTGGGGTTCCCAAACTGGACTGCACCTTTCTACCAGGTCATTCCCTAACTTGTACTGATGAAAAAGATGTGAAATTTCTTTGTTGTAGAGCAATAAAGAATAGTTCCTTTTAGTTGTGGGGTAAGATTCAGAATGCAAATGATAGCCAGCAAAGCCTTGAAGATAACTATGCATAAATTTTATAATGGTTGTCTCACATTGTATTTCCTTTTGCTAGTTTTAATCCTGTATTTACTATTGTTTTTTAACATCTTTACATTCCCTTTCTTAAATAAATCTATTGCTTTCTTTGTTATGAGTTGACCCTGTAAAATCAAATTTATATTTGTGATGTTTCTAAAGAGTGATAAAATCAAGTTTTTGATCTAATAACTTTCTTTTAACACTGTGTCTTACTTAAGTGGGTTCATAAATAAGTACATTGCCTCTAGTAAAAAAGTCAATAGCCATTATAAAGAAATATCATCTTTTTTCTCCCTTTGAAAAATCAGCAAAGTCCCAGCACTGTATTCAACACTGGTGATGACATCAGCCATGAACACAGGGCCGGCTATATTCTATATGACTCTGTTTCACCTTTCACATAATCAGTAGAAGAGAAAGCTGCAAGCTCACAGATGTTTTGTTTTGTTTTTATCTGCTGCTGTTGAAGTTATTTTCAAATTAATCCTTAGATCATGAATTCCTTAGGGAAAGTCCTTTTGTCAGCTAGCACAAAGCTGATTGCTTTGCTGCTGTCCTTTTGATTTACAGAGAAAAATCCCATGTCTGATGTACAACTTTGATTTCTTACTAATTAAAATTGCAATGTGGGAGCTCATCACTCCTCCTCCACTCCACCCTGCTGAGGTTCAAGGCTACCTTTGGAAAACACTCACCCCCTGATGAGTTAATATTGAAGTGAAGTCCTGTTTACATAGTTCTCCCAGATTTACTAAATGCTTTGTGTTTCTAGAAGCAGGTGAGATCATTTAAAGCATGAACTACAGCTAAAGAAAATACATTATTGTACTGTCTAGGGTTAGTGTGTCACATTTGTATGGAAAATGCGGGGTCTGATTTTTCTGCCTTTCAAAAGGAGATTGTCATGGGAACTTCTAGTGCTACAAAGAACAACAGCAAATTTTCAGTTATGTGTTAGCTCTGGAGAAGTTAATTACACCAGTTAGATCCTCTGCAGCATTGTCATTACTGAACTGAAATCACTCCACATATAATTCACAGAAACTTTTCCGTGGGCAAAAATACTTATATATATTGCAGCAATATAAAAATAAAATCGTAATCGTAATCGAAAACACTTATCTGAAATTATTTTTAGAGCTTGAAACAAAATGAAAAAATCCTTCTTTTCTTCTTCCTTTGTTTTTATCTTTTTCTTTTTTTGTGTGTGTGTATGTGTAACAGGATTTTTTATTTATTTATTTATTTATTTATTTTGTAGAAACCCATCATTTTGCTAAAACTGAAATTGACTTTTCCTTCCCGTGTCTTTCTACACAAACTCTTGGTAATTTCACATGTCAGACCAAAACCCAAACTGAATTTAGTGCAGAAACAGGCTGCCAAACATTATTTGCCTCCCCAGGATGACTGTCTGTGAGCCAGGAAGGCTGCTGGCCAAACAAAGCCAAAGCGTTCAGTTCAAAGGATTTCTCTCCAGTCCTGGGTACTGGAGAAGCAGGGACTTGTGATACTTAGCTATAAGTATCTTGTTCGAAACCTGCTCTCAGTTTCACTTTTTGTCTACAAACAATAACAACAACAGAAACATCTATCCAGGTGCCATCTATTTCTTCAAAACACTGCTCTAATACAAAATTACGAGAAAAAGACTCTAGCATTGTTATTAGTATGATGTATGAAGCAATATTCATTGTTAAATAGAAGTCTGCCTTACAACAAACATTGATTTGAAAGATTTATGTAGTACTGCCTATGTTATTCTCATGCTTCTCCGCTTCTCACGGTGGAGAAGCCAGATCATCATGCTGCAAGGAGGCAAATAAAAGCACCCAAGTTTATTAATCACTCGTTTTCCACAGTGTATCAGTACTGACTAATTTAGCACAGTCAATTCTCATATTTTGACACATTTGGGAAGATTCACAGTGCCTGACTGACTTTCAAACTCCCACTTCTACCTATGTGGTTTGTTAACCTCTTATTAGAACACATGTGATAAAAAAGAAAACACAGAGCGCAGGAGTACTGACCAGCACAAGAACTGACAGAAGGTTTCATCTTGCATTGCATGTGCCTTTATACCTTGTTTTCTTTTCTTACCTGACAATGCAGCCAACACAGGTTCATGAGGTGAAGATCCTGTTTAACTAAATTTCCTTGTATGGCAAGGTCACCTATCTAGTTGTCCAAGGGAAGTTAGTTGATGTTATCTTTTTGGATTTTAGTAAAGCTTTTGATATTTTTTCTCACAATATCTTTTTTGATGGAATGTCCAGTATACAGCTAGACATTTAGCATCCAGTCCCATTGTCAAGGTACGTGGTGTGAAAAGACAATGAGAAGAAGGAGCACTCATCCTTGCTATTCAGGATCTTGTTTCAGGGTGTTTACACATTTTACATTGGTTAAGTACTGCATAAAAAACACAATTTATGGATTAGTCATGTTTCCCTTTCAAAGAGCAGAGATTTGACTGACAATGAGTAGAGCTGGACATACTGTTGTATGGTTTCCCGTGGTGAAATACTTATCATGAAATACCTTGCATGTTTCTAGGAGAAGTGGCAGTTTGCTATCAACAAAAGAAACAGAAGTCATTGTGAAGGTATCCACTATGTTAAGTTGTGCATTTCCTGGATGTGACTGATAGGAATTTGAGTCTTGTAATGTTAAGGAGGTCACTGAATCAGTTGTCTTGTTGCCTGGGTTTGTGAATGTTATGATTCTGCCGGGTGGGGTGATTGGCAGCCATGCCACTGTGGCTGGAGCAACCACAGATCTGATTAGTATCAGTCCCCATGGAAAACTTGCTGTCTAGAATGTCAGGTGGGTAGAAGTGATTAATCTGTACATGTAGCATAAATATCAAATTCTTACTGAAATTTGAGTTTATAAGATTCACAGAAAGTTAGACAGAATTGTCAGTGCTTCCTGCTAGGCAGCACCAGAAAATTTCCTTGGAAGAGTGAAGAAGCATTAAATGACCTTTCAGATATGACGTTTCCATATACTTTTCAAGGAAGAAGGAAATTCAAGATTCAGACACCCTAGATTGCTCCTTGAAAACTCTGTTTGTTATACAGACATTAAATAATCTCAGTTTGGGATCTCCAAGAGTCCGCCAGGACAACATTCCAGCTTTTTCAGGTATTGCTGTTCCTAAACTGAATGTCCAACATCACTCAGAACCTTTACCAGTTCAGCAACAAACAATAAAGTACAGCTGTTATCACTCTGGTACAAGTATTCACAGAGATCTTAGTGTTTCAAAAGCGTAAATTCTATTACTGTACATTAAGACACTTGATAACATCTTCACACTTCTAAAAAGTTACACATCAAAGCTCTTAATAAAGTTTGGTACTTAGCAGGCATCTTTTTTTATGGCCAAAAGGGAGTTGTTGTAGCAAGTTAAGTTGTCATAGATCAATAATTAAATTCTGAGTAGGATTAATTTTTGCATCATTCTCTGCTGATAAAACACGATCTAATTCCTAGTTTCATAATTAATATACAAACACTGTGCCTGATCTAGTAATAAATCCCATAAAACGTCTCTTTAAAACAAAGTATAACAAAGAAAAAAATAAGAGGGAAAAAAAAAAGAAAAATATTGTTCAAAAGTCTAAACTTAAAAATCTTTTGTTTAGCAAACCTATCTTTACAGGTTATTAAAAATTATTGGTCTTCTTCCAATACCTCACTAGAATATTACTAACATGCTTATCTTTCTTTTATATACATAGGTTGCTACAAAGGTAATGCTTCCTATTTATTTCCATGGAAACTGCAACAGATACAAAGAACACAATAACCCTGTTTAATAGAGCACATTCTCAGCTACAAAAAACTGTTTTTCAGAACAGTTACCATCATTAGCTATGCTTCTTCACCAGTGATGAACGAGAGCCTGCATGCCACGCTCATTAAAATTTGCACCAGCAGAGGTGACCCACTGTCACCACCACCACTACTGAAATGCAACACCCACCACCTCACTGTGCTCACAGTCATTGTTTAGTCTCACTTAATGTTCAGCCTTTTTTTCCATTAGTAGAGTTCAGTTCCACACCTGTGCTTCACAAACACTTCCATGTTGAATGTCATTTTGTCAGACTTCCCCTCTGCTGCCATCTGTCACACAGCAACAAAATATATAGGAATATTAGTGGGAGATACAACCTCTACTTCCATATTACCAACATCCATCTCTGACATCATGGACAAAGATAATAAAATAGTAGGCATTACTTTCAGAGCAACCCTCATACTTTCATGGCAGAGAGTGCACAAATAGTTAATTTGTAGCAAGGTTATAATGTACTTCTCTAGACTTCCTGTGCATGTGATTATCTTTCCTTATTATCACTGTTGCCATACATCATAGTATTATCAAGTCCTAATTATTTTTCCCATAAGTTTTCATTTTCTAGACTTGTTGCTTGCATAAGGATGTACTGTGTTCTGCTGCATAAGGAGAACAAAAATGATTTAGCAGCAGTATTTTAAGATAACGTATTTTGAAGGATAAGAGAATGTTAAAAGCAAGCTCTAGTTATCATATGCCACAAAAGTCTTTCTCATCTAGCTATAAGCGATTATATTTCTGGCAACTATGAAAGGGGAAGACAAGCTAAAAGATCATGTCTTAAGCTTGAAACATCAAAAAATCCTTAATGAAAAAAATCTTGGCCACATCAGCCTTCAGACATCTTAATTAGACAGAAGGATTATGGTTATATCACCGGTAAGTACCTGAGCTGAATAGAAAGGCTAAACTCCTTGGCTTTATACATATAAAGGGGAATTAAGAGGCCTTAAGCTTTCTGCCATTTAGAGTACTCTGCTGGATTGTAATAATTCTCTCTCGTCAGATAATCAAATTTTCTGACTCCTGCATCTGCATGTAAAATTCTTCATTCTCTCTCTTCTTTGCAGAGGACTTTACAGTGGACATACTTAAGACAGAAATGGCTGTGGTAGATGTTATGAAATTAACTGTCAAAATGAAGAGAAACAATCTGCCTGGAGCAGGCAGTATTCATTTATAGGATCCAAAGGAACACACAGAGACTAATTCTCTGGTATCTAAATTAGTAACTCTGATATTTAATGTTTAATTTAAAATTGCTTTACTAACTGGTGGGTTTTCAAGCATGACACCAATGTAAAGAAATAATCTAGAGGGCATGATCAGAGTGGCCAACTAGTGAACCTTGTGTCTCTACCCTGGGCAAATGAAGACAAACTATTGTTAGGAATGGAGTTTGTGTATATATGAGTAGATGCACTATACCTTGGAAAATTCAGCATCTCTTTTGCAAAGAGAAATGCTACTGTAGAGGGTTTATTGAAGACATTTTTAAGTGTTAGCAGGCGTATAGACAAAATTGATCTGAGTGACATCATCTGTTTGGATTTAGATTTTAAGAAACCATGCATAAGAGATAAGAAAGGCCATAATTTGGATAAATAATTGTTTACAAGACAGGCAACAAAAAGTGGGAGTGAATAATTATTTCTCCCAGGAGGTCAGCAACAGAATTCCACAGGGGTAGGTGCAGGGGATTTTTCTGCTTAATTCAGTCATCACTGACCTGCAGAACATAGTGAGCAGTGATATAAGAAAGTTGGATGATGATTCTAAATTATTCAGGGTGATTCTAAATTATTCAGGGTAACAAAATCTAACTGCAAAAAAAAATCACAGAATTGTTTGACATAAATGAAAGACCCCCAAAAAAAGCGGGGGGGAAAAAAAAGCAGAATAGCCAAATGTAAAATGATGTAAAATGATAATGAGTAGAAAAGACAATCCCACTTTCATATGGAATTATGTGCTCTGAACTGACCACTGCCTGGCATTCCAGAGCAAGTTCTTCTGGATGAGAAAGAGATTTCTATTAAAATGTCAGCTGATTCTGGGTAGCTATCATAAAGCAATTGTTAGGAATTATTTAAAAAGTAAAAGGGAGCAAAATGGAGATCACTGTCTCAATATACAAATTCACTGGTTCACCCACATACATACTATAACATTATATGTAATCCTGGTCCTCATCTGAAATGCATGAAGCAGAGCTAGAAAAACTGCAGAGAGAAGTAGCAAGAATGATCAAAGGTCTGTAACAGATTTCATATAGGGAACCTCTGAGTATGCCAGGAGCCTTCTGTCTGAAAAGAAAATGGCATGGGGGAAGGATGTGCTAGAAACATGCAGAGTTATGAAAAGAATATGTGGAGATTAAATTGTTCACAGTCTGTACTTGAAGAAAAAGACAAAGTCAGAAGAAAACCATAGAAACCACCATTTTGTCTCAAAGCAAGTGTGAATAGATAGTTGACCGTAGAAGAATGGAGACCTGAGCAAGTTCTTGTTGACAAACATCATATATTGTTACCATTCTGTTTGTATGTCATCCTCCAGAATTATGCCCATTGTTTGAATTGGGTTACAGGAGTCAGTCTGACTTAATATGGATATTCATGCATTGGTATATTCTGTTGTAACGAAGTTTCCTTCTCAGGACATCAAATGGTGCATGTCAAAGCTAAATTTCAACGCACG
The DNA here is from genome assembly GCF_019238085.1 of Lagopus leucura. Classification (NCBI taxonomy): domain Eukaryota; kingdom Metazoa; phylum Chordata; class Aves; order Galliformes; family Phasianidae; genus Lagopus; species Lagopus leucura. The sequence continues at coordinate 9,031,618 of NW_024962265.1, read as the reverse complement.
CCAAAACATAGGCAGTGTGGTGGATGTAGGATCTAAGACTTAAGCATGAATTAAATAAACTAGCATACTAATACATATCGTTAATGTTGGATCAAGTGCATCTTGAGATGTAGAACATCTTTGTATTCCTTGCATACTTCTCTTCTCCTACTTACAAAAGCTTGGTATGGGCTTAAAAAAGGACAGAAATGCAGTTGAAGAGACAGACTGCAGATGGAGAGAGGGTGATCAGTGGTATGCAGCAGGAGTAAAACTATGTAGACACATATACAAGGAATTATCCATCTGCCTGTTTGGCTCCTGGTAAACCCTGAGCACTTGTGAGTATATGTAGGCAGTTATTATGAGTGATGAGGATGACAACTACTTATGTGATTTGGAGATTATGAATATGAAGCTTCATTGCAACTGTATTTTCAATGGATTTTTGCATTCTAGACTCCTTTTATTATCCTTACAATGCACCATGTAAAAATAAAAGCCTTTGAATATACGTGACTTTCTTAAAAAAACAAAAAATAAATGGTAGGATCTCACTTTGTTCCTAGCTTTTTCTTTTGTGAAATTTACATACTGGTACATATGTTTTGGAGGTTAGCATGTGCTGTAGTATCTATCCATGAACAACTTAGTTTAAGTTGCATTATCTAGCCACAATTCTTTTATAGAAAACTTGCCTGATTCATACTGTTATGCTTGTGGTAGCAATGAAAGTGGAGGATTGTTGGGCTAGATGATCTTGTAGGTTCTTTCTAACCTTGTGATTCTATGATTCTATGATTATTACTAATCTCTTATTATTTCTTTATCAGAGATTATTGATCTCTGATATTGTCTTACTGTCCTCTCTGAAATGTGAGCCCATATACCTCCATATGTATGATAGTATGCGGTAAGAGCTTCACAGCAACATTAATCTAGAGAATTATTGCAACATTAATTGTTAGAGACTCCAACAATAGACTTGAAATTACATAATTGAACTTAAGGCATGCATAGTCAAGGGCACTATTGCTGGCTCTGCCACTGACATCATAGTTATGATTTTTTTTCATCTTTTCCTTATATATACAATGATAGCAAATAAATGTTCTAACCCAAAACAACAAAAGAAAATATACAATTCACCCACGTATTTTCAGCCAAATGGCTAAAACTATGGAGGACAGAAGAGACTGTAATTTACAGGGAAAAATTTGAAATGCCATCACTGTAATATTGTTGTGTATGGAGCTAATTCCTGCTAGTGGATTAATTGGGAGTGAAGTGCACTGTCCACACAGTGGGATTATTTTGTAAGTACTCAAACAGAGAAAGTGTTTTCATTCTACCTAGTGATGCAGGGAAGCACTTAAAAATGACCAAAAAGAAAACAAATCACAAAGAAAGTGACACTGACACACCGATAAAGTGCACTTAGTACTCACCTAAGTATATCCAACAAGGTTCAAAAACCATCTCTGGTTGAAAAGACTTGTGCAGCTGATGCTTATAATAGCCATAATACACCAGGGTGACTGAAATTTCTGCTCAAATTTATTTAAAAACAAAACAAAACAAAACAAAAAAAAACAGCTAGTAAATCTAATGAAAATAAAGAAGAGTCCATTTCAGTTAACTGTACAACAAGAACTTAGATGCTGAGTAGTCTAAGTATCTGTGGTATTTTATGACCTTTGAATGACGAAGTAGAGCTCCTGTATTTTGCCTATGGAAGCACTGGTGATAAAGACACTTCAGAAAGATAAGCAAATCTAATCTCCTTTAAGATCTGTACTTGGTACACAGATCCTTTGTAATGTACACACAGTTAATGCAAATTCAAAAAAAAACCAACAGCAATACAGTCATGTGTACACACACACCCATATATATGCAAAAATACGTATGCATATACACACAGACATACAAATATTACATTTCTATATTTAAGACATTATCCAAAGCTCATTGATTTCACTGGAAAAAGTCCACATATATATTTATATGTTTGTATTCACATATATATTTGTTTACTAACTAATAAGCAAATGGTGTCTGTGGAGAAGGAAAACTAAGAAAGCTTGGAAGAGGGAGAAGGGAAAGGATAATATTTATTCAACAATAACAGCTAGAAATAAGATGGTTCAGTGACTCTTGATTTAATGCTTCTAGACTACTCCCCACTGGAAATAAAAAATGGGAAATCAGTGATATGAGCTTTGTTCATCTCCTCATCAATGTGCTGAGCATGAAAAAAGGATCTAATTTAATGAAACAAACTGCTCACCGTATGAGCTGATTACATAATGTGCACGCAGAGTACTTATTCTTATATTAACATAAAAGACTGAATATGAAAACAATACAAACACATCTGTTACTGAACCTTGGCTTTTCTAGTACGACTTTTTCTCTCCCTATGGATTCCACCTTGAATTTGAAATTTCGTGGTTGCAGCATGCATTTCCACTCAGTCCATTGTAGCAGACAATAGTTCACTGCAAATTTCCCTAGTTCCATCATTCCAATCCCAAAAAATGACAGATTCAATAAAGAATGAAATTTTTGAGGATTACTTTTAAAAATAATTAGGGAAAGTCTTATTTTTTTTTCTGATATGCCAGAAGCATTATATGGAAGAATATATTTTGGAACTAGATTCCTTAGAAAATAAAATTTGCTGAAAGCATAATTAAGAGTAAGGCCTGATAGATTGCTTTAATTGTTGAGAAGGAAAGAAGTGGCCTTGTGAATGAAAAACTCTTAAATTTTGTTAAATAGCTGATATTTTTTTACTTAGAGCAATTATATCTGGAGAGACAGAGATGAAAATTCTGTGTGAAATGTCAGGCACATGGCTACCAGGAAATAAAAATTCTGCCCATTGCTACAGACAGGACTTGCTTGCTGATCTTTCCTCTTAAGAGATTTCTTTACATACTAAATCCTCACATTAAAACAGAAAACAAATCTAAATTAAATGCTAGGAGAGGAGAAAAGAAACTGTATACTTTTCTTATATTAAATCTTGTCTTCACTGGTGAACAGAGAAATGCATGTTGCTTAGAAATAAAGAGCAGTGGTACAAAGCTCTAGTGCTATTTCAGTCTATTTACAATAGGTTATTTGCACCAGCTGAAGATCTGGTTCATAATGTTGCTTAAATATGATGACAACCCAGAAAATTTTCTGATGAATGAGTCACCCAGTTCTGGAATGAGAATTCATTCCTGACCCACTGTATTTATATAATAAAGGCCACAGGTGTTTTATGTTTAATATGGTAGCTTGAGGATTTAATTAAATAGGATTTAAAATTATAAATACCAAAGCCAGACAGGTCATACTGGATAATCCAGTTTTATTTTACTGTAATTGGTTACAAAAGTCATTATTATTATATTATTTAGAACATTCTGATTCTCACTGGAAGCCCTTGTGCTCTTAATTAACCATGAGCACAAAATGAGTTTAATAAACTGAAGCCATTAAACCCTCCTTATATATTCTTTTCAAATGGAAATTGACAACATTTTTGTTTAAATTCTTAGAATGCTGGAGTTTTTAATTAAGGGAAAAGGTAAAAAAATGTTGGTTTAATTACTGATTTAGTGATTTATTTTATTTACTAGTTTTAGGTGGATAACTCATATATGGATTTTAATCTGAGAGTTTTTTTGTTTTGCCACTTGATTTTTGCATGCTGTGACTTTGTAGATGCTTGACCTTCACTTTGCTAAAGTTTGCAGAACTTTAAGTTTCTAATCACAAGAACTACTAGCTACTGTTCCTGTGTCTTTGCTGAGGTCTACAGATTTTGATGCATTTTTAAAAAAGGTGAAAGTCTGCAATGATGGTAAATCTTAAGTACAAGAGCAGATTTAATCTTTACTTAACTGAAAGGTCAGAAGACCGCATTATTAGTGTGTACCTCAGCATGACATTTAAATGTGATGTACTCAGTAACTTCCTCTGGACCAAGCCAATCTTTTTGTTGTTTTTTTTTTAGTTTTTAACAGCACCTTCCTAGGGAAAATAATATATTCCAACTGTAACTGTTTGGCAGATCTAACCCACAGAGATGTAACCAAGAGCACAGGAGAGTGACAAATCTATGGCAAAGCTCACTTCCCTGCTGCTCTGTGAACCATATGGTCCATAGACGGCTGATAGGCAAATCAGCAAGGACCTTCTTTCAGCAGTTCTTTTAGCTGACTGTATTCTGCTTCAGCCTGCTTGGCTATGAAATGATTCATCCAGGATGACATCAAGAACACAGTATGACAGAAGTGCTCTGTGTCACATCAAGGATGTGTAATATTAAACACTGTTTACTCAGATGTTCACATCACAGGTCTGGGCAACCATGAAATACAGGCATAGGGTATCAAATCTAAATACAGTAGGGACCATAAAAGATAAATCTGCTGCATGTACTGGTTGGTTAATTGTTGTATATGACTGAGAAATAGATGAGAATTTACTGGAGTCTTTGTTATTCAGAGTTGCTGTGTCACAGTACGTTGAGAATAATGAACAGGACATTCACTTGGAGCAGAGAACATTAGTTTTCTTATCCAAGACACAGGGAAGCCAGCTGGAGAGGAGAAAATTGCCAGGTAGATTGTCAGCATAAAGGCAAAGTTAACATGCTGATAATAACCAGGGGAAGTATGAAGATAATAACAGAGGATGATAACAACCCAGCTGAGAAGAAGAAGGGGGATCTTGAAGATCAAGTAGTGCCAAGCTGTGCACAGCGATTAAGCACATGGAGGGGCATTTTCATTCAGGCAGAAGGGACCTTGTTTATATCTCATGCAGCTGAATGTGTTAACTCCAGTCTTGTGCTAAACAAGATTAGGCCTTGCTTTCTCCCTATTATCAGGAGTATGTATTTCTTGACAGATTTCCACACTGCTGCCTTGTTACTGTGGATGTAGCATTATTTATCCCACTTTGCCCTCCCTCCCCCTTCCCCTTGGCTGTACAGCTCTGCAAGTTGCAGGCAAGTGTCATGTCAGGTATATGTGAATCTGTCAAATGCACAATGAGGAAAGATGGAGTGATCACTTCTCGCTGCAATGTTTGTTCTGTTTTCTGTCTTCAGCAGCCAATTCACAGCAAGAAGCTTTCCAGAGCGCTTCCTGTCAAGGATCCCAGGAGGAGTGAGGGTAGCTGAGGTAGCAGTGCTACTGCCCAGCAATAGCGAACCTTGGAAAATCTCCCTGCCTCCAGCAGCTCATCCTTTCCTCTCTAACATGCTTACTCCTCGCAGGCTGTCCCAGCTCCTCAAAGCCATCTGCCACCACTGGCAGGTGAGGAGCGAGGAAGAGGAGCCAAGCGGGGACAGAAGAAGAAGGTCACAGTGGGGGTGGCAGGAAGATGGCTGTGGTAAGAGGAATGGAGGCAATTTGTTCTGCTCAGGAAAGCAGCTTGCTTTTCACATTTCCATTCTTTGCTGTTCTCCTGATTTTCCAGGAATAATGGTTAAGCAAATATTTTTGTCCATTTCCTTTCCAAGGAACCTAAGAGTAACCTTCAAGGGGGAAATTTCCCACATTATATTTTATCTGTTTTGCCTTAATCTTCTTCATCTTCTTCTACTTTGTCTACTACTTCTCTCTCTCTCTCTTCTTTTTTTTTTTTTTTTTCCTAATAACCTCACTGGGACCAGAATTTGCACTCAAGAATTGAGAACTAGGGCCAAGGGCCCTATGAGCAAGAATCTAGCTAGACTTGGGCTAGACTTAAATACTGTCCTAACTTGAACTTGAATTACTCATAGCCTCTTGTGACTTATTAATGATTGCCTTTGGAGAGAAGAAATAACATTCTTTGAACTGTGATAAAAGTCATTAGGCATTATATTGTATATTTATGAATGACACAGAATATTGTGTCTCAGAAACAGCAAGTGTATGCAGAGGACGAAATACTAAACCAAGTGTTGTTATTAATTTCTGTGCTAAATATATAGGCCTGATGTCACACCGGTATTTTGCTTACACATGGAGCTTTTTCCAACATCTCTTCCATTTTTTTAATTCTCTCGCTCTTTTTTATTTTTTCCAAGCTGCAAAATAGGCTCTTTCTCCAAGATGAAATTTGCATTGAGGCAAGAATACAACTATTTTTCCACTACAAGTTACTCACTGGTGGAATTGTCAGAAAGATGGTGAAGTGTGACAAAATACAAAAGTATTTTGATTTTACAAAGAAGCCCTCAGAAAATTTGGGTCATTGACATAGTAATGATAAGCCTGTCTCCTCCTGCACAACTCCTCACTGTCAGAAAGGATGATTCAGGATTAGTAGGCTCTGCTCAGAACTCCTGAGGTACTGAGAAAGATAACCCTAATGGCAGCAGCATGGAAATGATCACAGATCACAGGCACTGCAAATGTTTTAGAGCTGAGTACAATGTATTGCTTTTTCTTTTCCTTCTAATAGCTCAGCCACAAAAATTTAGGGAATGACATAATTTTCTGGTTACTGCAGTGGATCTTTTAGCTCAGATAATGCAAGTGCTTAATATTTAATGCAAGGTTCTGTCCATGCTCTTTCTACCAACCCTTGTTATTTATATAATCTGGTTATAGAAATCTGTCAGCACCATCCCTTTCTATCATGTTAACCTCTCTAACAGTGAGAGCTTATTAACTTGTGTTTTATTATTTTCTGTGCCTTTGTATCCAAGTCATTAGACACAGCCATTTTCCTCGTCTCCTTTCATTTCTGTCTCAAGATCTGACTTCACTGTGATGCCCGTTCTTAATGAGAGTCCTTAAGTAGACAGGCTGCAAGTGATTCATTTGTATCTCTTGTCCACTTGTTTTATGGAAGAAAAAAAAATCTTTAAAGCTTCCAGTTGAATGCTTAGCCAATAGTTTTTTCAGTCTTGTGTTCCAATTAGTTGCCCTCAGGTTCAGCATCCTTCTTCCATGCTGCTTTCTGAGAGCCCTGTGGTGTGGTGCTGTTGTCTGGATTGCAGAGATTTTGAGGCAAGGAATGTTTCCTGTTTATTTTCCTTCAGTAACCAGCAGAGTGAGTGATCTGAACTAATTGGAGCCCCTGGGTAATACTTGCTTACTACTAATATAGAATATACATACATGCAAATGGTTTGGAGATGTTACTGAGGAAATTTTGGTTTTGTGTTGTACCTTATTTTTGCATATTTGCTTTGTTTTACCTTAATTATAATGCAAGTGCTATGCTCAGTTCAGGCTTACTATGTGTCGAGTACTCACACGTTAATAGAACTCCACATCTAGACATAGCTAGTTCAGAAAACTTATTTAGAAAAAAGTCGCTGGAATGAAAATCTACAGATACGTTTTAAATTTCTTCAGCAAAATCAATAAAAAGTTTTCCTTAAAAAATGATTGTTCTTTTTTTTCATTCTTACATTTTTATGTAAGACTTTCTAAATGTATTTATAGAGTCATAGAATCATAGAATGGCCTGGGTTGAAAAGGACCATGATGATCATCTAATTTGAACCCCCTGCCATGGGCAGGGTCGCCAACCACTCGACCAGGCTGCACAGAGCCACATCCAGCCTACCACTCTGATCTTTTTCTGATATCACACTCAAAAAGTTCATTAAGTTGAACACTTTTACAAGGATTGTATTCAGATATGTGTAAAGTGATGCAGACTGACTCAGAAATAATTCTTGAATTGTTCTTTTTCTGCTTCTATTCCATCTGACAGTCTTTACTGAAGCTCTTCAACCTAGTCTGGCAGGTTAGACTACACCAATAAAGCCCTCTCGGAGGACAAGTGAAATAGGGCCTAATATATTAACAGCATAGTCTTATGCTGGTGATTTTGTGCACTCAGTCCTGGTTAAGAAATCATTCACACCCATAGCAGTGCTTCTGGAAATTAGTAAAATCTATTGGTACACGAAATCCTACTTTAGAAGTTGTGCCTTACAGATATTAAAAATGAATCTGTCATAGAACCATGAGTAGAGCTTTTTGCAAGGCATTTGTTTGATGTATAGTTGCTCCCTAGAGAAAAGCATATCCAAGAATGATCTCTGAGTAAATGAGTGCACTTGGCACATACTCGAATAATGTCAAAGCTTCTCTGGCTCCAAGAGGGAGTTTTGCTTTGACAAACCTAGTTCCACTGCCTTTTACTTACAATGAATTCAGGGAATTTGGAAGTATATGAAAGGAATATATCAATGAAATGATACCTACAATGAACAGACAGCATTTATTAGCAGGCAGCGTAAAAAGAACAAACAAGCAGTTGTTACAGTTTTCTTAGAAATTTGCTTTGTTTTTCACCTGAATGTATCCATGCATCAATCTCTCCAGCAAACAAAGAAAAATATTCCATCAATATGAGATGATCCAGACGATTATTTTCAGAGGAAACTATGTTATTATTTACATTAGCTATATAGATGCAGGATGCTCTGCCTAAGGTGCATTTGTGATGGAGAGAGACAGGTCTGACAGCTTGCTTTCAAGTCCTGCAGCATTCAATAGCAATCAGTTCATATTTTGCTCTCAGATACCTTCTACTAAGTCAACCACAACAAACACTTCTCCAGAGATGCATGTTTATATCCCATTGAAATACTAAGTGGAAACACCTAGTGGGTAGGTTGTTTAATGCCAGCATAATCGATTGGTGAGGTGGACACATGGCTGAACTTAGTTGTTCAGGAGCTGATTGTTAATTAAGCAGCTGGGCCAGGGGCTGCAGGCAAGCGTGCATGTTTAGCTGCTTGGGGATTTGTTTCTTTGGAGCTGCCTGACAATGTGATGCAGATGTCTGTGCTCCCATGGCACTGCCAGCTTCCTCACAACTCACAAGAAGCCTCTGGAAAAAACATAATTCTCCCAGGATGCAATACAGACTGATGCAGATATGAAACAACAAATAATCACAGCAACATTGAATATTGTTGCTCTTGCATATAGGAATGTTCTGTTCATATGGGCATTAAGTGTAAGTTCCAATTGGTTCTACTGCATAAAAATATGCAGATTACAATTACATGATCTGATAGTGATAGGACACCATCAGGGGGAAATGGTTTTAAACTAAAGATAGATTAGAAGGATTATTTTTTTTTTTTACTCACAGGATGCTGAGGCACTGGAACAGGTTGCCCAGAGAAGCTGTGGATGCCCCATCCCTGCAGGTGTTCAAGACCAGGCTGGATCAGGTGCTGGGCAGCTGTATGTGGTGGGAGGTGTTCCTGCAAACAGCAGGGAATTGGAACTAGTTGGGCTATAAGGTCCATTCCAACCCAAGATATTCAATGATTCCAGGATTCTATGGTTCCCAGTATTAAGCCCAACTTAAAGTTCCAAATGTCTTCAGTCCCTATTGAGTTCTCTTACCCAAAAAATGCCTTTCCTGGAATCTTGCAGGATGCAACCAACTGTGAATATCTGCCAGGAGCTTCTAGGAAAAGCATTCCTAAAAGACACCACAGGGATATAACACACCATGCTTGCACTGAAGTGGGAAGACCTGCAAAGCTGCTCAGCTCGTCTGTGATTAGGAGTTAACTCATTTTCTGGTGTGAGAGCACTCTTATTAACAGAACTCCTGCTGCCTGAACAGCTTAGCAGCAGAACTAGGATCCAAATAAGAAGTGCTGGTAGAGTTCCCTGAGAGATTCAGACTCATAAGTGAAGGTGCTGGTTCTTCATATAAAAACAAGTACACTATCCTGGGAGAAAGAAAATCAGTTTTCTTCATTTGAATGTGTTCTAGCTCTTCACAGAATCACAGAATTTTAAAGGTTGGAAGGGACCTCTGCAGATCATCTAGTCCAAGCCTCCTGCTAATGAAGGTTCCTTAGAATAGATTGCAGAGGAAAACCTCTAAGTGAGTTTTGAATATCTCCCCTTACAGAAGAACAGTAGAAAACTCTTCTACTGTTTTACAGGATATGGGAATTACTGCATGATGCAGTTGCTTTAACTTAGAAGACCATTTCCTCCTTTTTCTTTCCTTTTTTTCTTTTTTTTTTTTTTATTTCCCTCCAAGCACAGAGCACTGAAATCTCAGTGTCTCAGTGTTTGGATATACATATATATATATATATACATATATATATATATGCCACTAAAGCTTTGACTCCCAGCCCTGAGGCCAGAAAGAGACCTGTGCTAATATTCAGGCAAACATGTTTTTTTTGTGAGCAGGTCTGAAATACCTATTCAGATGCTTGCATTGGACAAAAGTTACATGCTGGTGTGAGCTCATTACAATCCTGAAGTTTTCACAGTTCTTTAATAAAGTTAGTTTAAATGTCAGTTATTTCCATCCTAGTGGATTTGTGAACCATTGGGGAATTCAAGTTTCAATTGAGCAGCTGGATATTGCAGTACATCTCATATTCATGGAATTTGTGTTAGTGGAAAGATTGCACAGAAACAGAACTAGCACATGCTATTTTCTTATGCTGCATCTAAAAGCACAGTGATGGGATCCCAAAGATAGCTGTAGCTAAGGCAGTCATAATATATTCTCCTAGTGTTTGATCACTATATACATATCTATGGCTTTTTCTGCACTATAAAATATATCTGCAATTATTTTTATAGCCATGGTACTTGGAGACTATAACACATGCATTTTTTTTATTTTCTTGCAGTTAAACGAACTACTCAAGCAAATTAAAGACATTGAAAGGATTAGCTGAATTCTGTCACTCAAAAATGAGTCTCAAGTTAACTATTTTCATGATATGCAAAGTTACAACACCCAAAGTTTAAATTCCTGCAGTATTTTCTTTTGCAAAAATATTTTCTTTGCAAAAGTACATACAGTTTTTATGGACTTTATGGACTAATAACATTGCTGAGCTGTAAAATGGTTAGTTAGCATTCAGAAGAGCATCTGATCAAAGAATAAGGACTAGAGTAAAGAAAACCTGTTAGGCTATAGGGAAGAAAACAGACTTCATAAAGCACCCTTTACAAAAAAGTTGTTCTTCTAAGATTCAAAAATGAAAATAGGAATGTAAATATCAACAACTGCAGATTGTAAATTCAGATTCTTCCAAATGTGACATTTTAAAATTTGTTCCAGCTTAGTAGGTACTTAACTATATTCTCACTGGAAAGCTTGGATTTTCTCATTCTGAACATTTCTGTATGCTTAATGTTAAAATTTTGCATGAAAGTATGTTATACTTCACAGGGAGGCATTCTGCTATGAAAGAAATAATAAAAAATCATTTTTTAAGATATATGAGTTGTAATAGACAATATTCTTTCTGTATGTTGTATTTACACCTAAAACAGTATTTTTTCAGCACAGCAATATTTGGCCATTGCAGTATCACTGTGTGACTAATTTCTTGTTCTAACCTGTATGTGATAAGGAGTTTGCAAATACAAAGGTACTTTTTTAAAGGTACTTTCAATACCACACACAGATGCTGTTCCATAATGTTCATTTATTCCTAAAGCATTTCCAATCAAAAAGAATACTTTAAGCCTACAACATCTTTATAAAGAAGAATAATTAGTTTATTACAGCTTGGAGAAGTAATTGTAACATCATAACAAAATAAGTTTTTTCTGCACATCTGAAGAAAAGTGTTAATTACTACATTATGTATCTGCACACACTGCTTACAGACCTGAATGCTGCTATGAAAAACTGTATGTCTTGTTCAGATTTGTACTTCCTTGATTCTTTCTCCTTGAGCCTGTTCTAGAGTCCTATGAAATCAGTATTACTAATGATTCTGACTTTGGATCAGATGCTTCTTTGTCTTTTCTTGTCATTATCGACTCCTAGGGATTTAAGAAGCAATCAACCCTTTCTCACAGGCCTGCCTGAGCTGAGCAGGTTCTGAAATGTTCTACTCCTGTAACTGCTGTTGTTTCTGTTAATTAGGCCACATAAAAATGTATTTATTTATTTATTTATTTATTTATTTTTTAACAGGAATGGATGCATTTGTTCTCAAGGGACATGTCCATTTTCTATGCATGAATGCACTATCTAAAGCTTTGCCTAGCACGTGTCAAAAACATTTGTCTTATCTTGTAGAATAATTAAATCACAGCAACTTGTATTATAAAAAAAAGAATGCTTTTTTTTTTTTTTCCCTAGATCAATTAGGTTCTTTTCTTGAAGGAAAAGGCTATAAAAATGATATATATAGAAGAAGCTTATCATTATCTTATGTTTTAAAAAAAAGAGCTGATTTTGATTTTATCTAGAGGAGATACCTAGTAAACATTAAAGACTTCAGATTCTTAGTGAACACTAAACTTCACATTTCCTTGAAGATCCTCCCTAGATGTGTAGGTTGAAATATTAATCAAATACCTATTTCAATTAGTTTTTAATTTCATTTTGTGCCCAAAGATTCATGAATTTATTAATTAAAATGATATAAGGAAACCTGTATATTTGAAGGGTCAAGCCATTAGGGAATACAATGTTTCTGCCTTTGATAATTTCAAAATATAATACTTTCTGAAAGCACTGGAAATATCAATGTACATTTATTAAGCATATTTTTCATAGTCTGAATTTCCCCGCTAATTTATTTCTGCTAGTGCTAGAAAAATAGGTATGCACATTTGCAGGTAGTAAGATTTGATTTTAATGCAGCTTCAGGAAATAGTTATATATAAACACTGAATGATGTGTTCATATTTTCAGCAGAAAATCAGATTGCTGACATCAGTAGTTGTTGGAATTGAAACTTTTACAGTAAAAAAAAAACCAAAACCGTCAGTACAACAATGCAAAAGCACTGCATGGTGAGATGGAGAAAAACATGAATTACTACTCAGTTTGATGCGTGCTACTGAAACTACAGAAAAGGCTTCCACTGATCACAAGGGGGTGCTGGATCAGACATTGAGAAAACGACTTTGGGGTAGGAAAAGGAGGATAAGAGGGAGTAAAAATCAAGGTGCTTGGGTAAGGGTGTGAGCTCAGACCTTTCCGTGCTTCCAGTGGCTTACTTGTATGTGTATTTTTATGTGATTGTGAATCATTTTTAATTCAAATGTATAATTTTTTATTTTTATGCGTTTGAAGACATAGCAGAGATTTTGCATTTGAGATATAGTCTTCAGTACATTTATTTCAAATACTGACTTCCCATATTTTGATTTCATTTTTACTTTCTCAGTTTAGAATAAAATTAACCAGATCAAAGTTTTGAGCTTCTTGTTATATTTCAGTGACAGATGCTACCTGTCTGCCAGTGAACCTTAAAAAAAGTAAAAGCTCTGGATTCTAAGCTCATGTTGAGAATGGCTGATATGTAGAAAGGGTTGTCATTACTGTAGAGGACACAGGCTAGTAAATAACCTAATTCAGGGAGCTGTGCAAATTTTCTGTCCTCCAGCATGTGTTATGCAGTTACTGATGTAGACGACAGTTTCATGTCTGCATGGAGACATGGGCTTAATGTAGATGATTCCTTCCTTTTATTAATCAGGCTATGATCCTACCTACTCAAGCAGGACAGAGCTGTGAGAGGGTCTTTGGTGCGTTTGCATCTGAGAGGCAGTGGAAGATTGGAATAATGCACACACAACGAAGCTACAGAGCTATTTGCACATCTTGATATTATTACATGAATTGAGTCCAAGAATGCTTTGATATCTTGGTAGTTTAGACTCCAGTGATGTAGCCTTCATTTTTGCTGTTGTGTTATGTAGCATGTGCTGTATCCTGATTGAAAATGAAAGGACACTGAGCATCCTTGAGCCTGCAAGCAAGAATTTGAGAAATACAGCTGCAATTGTCTCAAGGTAATTTAAAAGCAAACTATGAAAGGAAGAGAATCAAACCACCAAATAAACTTGCTCTTTGTACTTCCTACTGAAAAAAATGTTTCCTGGAATTGGAAATATTTTGATTCAATTCGATATACTTTGAAATAAAGCATGTCAGATATTCTTTTTTCTGAAGAAAAATCAGTCATCTATGAAAGTTATTTTTCACATTTAAGGCAATTCAATGAAAATCTCCCAGATCTTCATTAAAAAGGGGTCTAATTGAAATATTTTATATATCCTATAACCTTGTTTAGAAAACAAGCAAACAAACAAACAGATTGTATTTATATTTGTAATCGTGTTTTATCTTTCTCTGCAGTTGCCTGGCATTCCGGTTTCAGTTTCACTTTGTTTGGCTTGGCTACCTGGAAGACACAGATGATGAAACATAAAACTAAGTTGACTTGAAAATGATCTTGAGTTCACTGATCACTGGAAGCATTACACCCTCCAAACACTTGAAAAAATATTCCTTGCTGCTTTGTTTTACTGAGTTTTACCATGTAGTTCACTGTTAGTTGCAATAAGTGAAGCAGCTGCTTTGTTTTGAGACTGGAGAGACTTCCAAGATAACTTTGAAGTGTTAATGACTAAGAGAGGGATCGGAAAGGGCTTTGTTGCCAGTGCTTTTGAGAAACAACCTCCTTTTGTGTTATCTCTTTCTAAATCTAAAATTGCTACAGACACTGTAACAACAGTGCCTGCTCTGTATGATCAGTTGAAGATAAACTGAGCTTCCAACTTTATTAATACAGTTATTAATACAGAATGATTATTTACTCTTTTGGAAGAGAATTTATCTGGTTAACGAAATCCAGGAATAGGTCTCCTTAAATGGAGGGATAGTCATGCTTGGAAGGGTACATTTTCATGCTGCAGAACTTTCTACTTTTCAGTAATGCTGTGCCAAATGCAGATCTGAAATTAAACAAAAGAAGAAAAAAGGTTGCTTCTTCAAAAAGGAGAACAAAAAATTCATCAGAACCTTACGTGTAGTGTTATCCAAAACTGATATTTGAACTACTAAACCACTAAATAAAGGATACCATGGGAGCTCACCTAATTCTCATTTTTTTGCAGACTGAATTGGTGAGCATAGTCTAGGAGCATCATCTATCAAAAAAAGAACGTTTATTTATTGTATTAGGTCTAGGAATTAATTTGTTCAGCTGTTCAGCTACTCTGCATACTCAATACAGGCACTGCTGAATCCAGGTATCATGGCTGATACAAATATATGGAGCTAGAGCATTCAGGTACCTATCTCCTGTATCAGGGATTACCTACATAGAGATTTCATACAGAATATCTTTATCTACTCTCAGCATTTTGATGTGCAAGAGAGATAGGAGTAAAACAGAATAAGACATTTGATTAATAGAGCACTTATACTAAGAAGGAAGCCTTAAACCTGAGTCTTACAGTCTGAGGTCTTTTGTTACCCTTTCTGGTGAAAAGTGAGATAAGAGAGCTGAGAAAGAACAACAAGAATCTACTCCAAATAAGAGTCACATAGTACAAACCCTGTAATCTCTGATCATGATGGTATGCCAGAAATGGGCAGAGTAATAACAGCTTTTATCTCACAGAGGAACTGGAAGAGCATATAAAAGATTAAAAAGACCTAAAATCTCAAGTTAATAATGGGAATTTAAAACTGCCTACAATTACAGCTGTGTCATTTGGCAAATGTGAACTGGTGAGATGACTGAGGAAATGGTAGTACTTGATAATGTTTACAGTGACCAGTACAAACAGATAAAAAGAAAACTAAGGCTAGAATTAGACATTTTATTTATTTATTGAGGTGTAAATATCCATGGTTAGCCTGAAGTCATCTGAACAGCTCTTTACAAGATTCCTCATTTTAAACAATCTGGTCCTGCCTTCCTGTATGAATACATTCGGTCTCAGCCAGATTTTCTTCACTATGGTTACATATTATTTATCAGAGAGCATGTGGTCCTGAAAGTACTAATGTACTTTCAGGTACTAATTTTAGAGTGCCAGCTTTTCATGAAGAGAAACCAGAGGCCACTAAATCCATTTGGTCATATGAGACTCACATCTGTGGATGTGCAGTTAGCCTTGGTGCTTACATACATGTAACAAATCAGACTCTGAATAGTCTTGCTAATTAGATAAGAAAGAAAAAATAATAATTTTTATACTTCCAATGTGTGGAGATTGCTCTGAATGTAATGCCTCCTATTTATTTCCAAGGAAACTGCAACAGATAGAAAGAACACAATAACACTATTTGATAGAGCAAATTCTCAGCTACAAAATTCTATTTTTCATCATAGTCATCATCATTAGCCAATTTACTCAGATGAGCTAACTGAGGCACTCTTCATTCTGTGGTGTAACAACTATGCATGGCCATCTAGAACACAGTTTGTCTTTCACATAGCTGTTTCATGTGTTTCATGCACTGCTGAACCACATCGCCCTTTGCTTCACAGTGCTCATATCCATTGTTTGGATGTTCAGCAAGTGTTCATGAATGTCAGTGAGAGCCATTTTTTCCTCATTGAGGAATTCAGTTGCACATATTTGCTTGATCTGTACTTCCACATCAGATGCCAATTTATCAGAGCGCCCCTCTGCTGCTTTCTGTGACATGGTAACAAAATATAATGTCATATTTGTGGGAAGGTTCAATTCTCTACTGCCATACTACTAACATCAATGATCTTGTGGGCCAAATAGGAGGCATTAATTTCAGAGCTGCTCAAATACTTAAAACCTGCTAAGCAGAAAAAACTTGAAAGCCAGCTTTTTACAATGTCACAGTCCTGATTCCTAAAGCAGAACCCTGGAGATTTGCCAGACATGTCACAAGCAAAACTGAGTAAAATCTTCAGTGCTTAAGATCACTTACTCATGTTTACTATTCATTTGTTTAGCAGAGAAAAATGGTCTACTGCAGTGGGTTTATTTTGGTTGTAATAAAGAATACAGTTCAAGTAAACTCAGAGAATAGAATAGCAATATAGTTGACGGCTACATAATCATTCTAAAGTATATTTGCTAGGATGGGTCAAATTCCTTTGGGAATCCCAATGAGATTTGTATGGTTTCTGCAAACAGTGTTTGGCTACTTTGCATCACAGAGCCTGCCATCAGTATTTTATATGAAGAGAAAAATGACAGAAACTCATATTGCTAGTGTCCATCTGTGAAGCATAACACAGATTTATAATTTTAATTAAACAAGGAAAACACAATTCTGAAAGTCCAGCACTAGAAAACATTACATATATAGAAGAGGTTTTTGTAAATAGCTCCTACAATTTCAAATAGACTGAACACAGTACAGTTCTAATAGGGGTAAATGTAGTAAATGGTTGCATTATGAGAACTTGAGCTCTGGATATTACTAGTGTAACACTGTAGATCTAACTGTGACGATTTACGACAGTAATACCCAGCTGTTCACTTAAATTTACGAAGTCACATCTTTTATTTCCTTGAATGCTGATCATCTTCAATGATAAATCCAACCTAATACTTCATAAAGAACTTGGTGATTAATCAAAGCTAGGTGGTTTTGAACTGAAGATGCACCAACTCAGGCCATTCATGTCATCCAGAGAAATGGTCTTCTTATGGAAAAGGCAGTAAGACTGAAGCTCAGATCAAAACTTTAACTATTATAGCTCCAGAAGAACTCGTTTAGACATTGTAACTCACACCATGTGTATGTCAGGGTTACTTCCTCTTCAGATGTAAAAATAATCTGTTCATTTCCTCTTGCACATAGGACATAGATATCAGAGACAAAATCCAACATCTCCATTGCTGCTGTACCATAAAAAGAGAAGATCCAAATATCCTAAAAAAGTTCTTAATAGATAAACATCCTGAAACATTGTCCAGTCATCATACTAATTTTATGCCTATAAGCACCACCTGTATGAAGCCATGCTTTTAAATGGATGGAAAATGATCTGCTATGTCCCTGGAGAATTCAGGTACCTTACTTGGAAAGTACCAGATGAGCTAGAAACAACCGTTCATTGTCTTTGATTCTGACTTTAATTTACTCAGTTGGAATATATTAAATATATAAGCTAAAGGGCATGAGGTGTAAAGTGAATGAGCAATGAGCATTCACATCTGTAAACACATCTATCATTAAACAAAAGAGTGTGGATAAATTTTTCTCACATGCAAGCAATGTGATCAGCATTATAAAAGACTCTACACCAAATTATATAGGTTCTGTGGATAGAAAGAACTGAAAATCCAAGGAGATAATGAATATCAATATGAAAAAAAGAAAAATCCCTGATAATTCATTTCAAGGGGAAAAAAAAAAAAAGAGTAGATTCTACCACTGAATAGTCAAAATTATATTAACATTTTTCTGGCTCTTTAACAATGATGCCACCGCTTACAGTATTAGAAAGCCACTGCTATATTTCTAGGTTGGCAGCATTTCTAACTTGTGTGATAGTTTCACCCAGTCTCTATCCTTTCCTATTAATTCAGCTTGATTCAGCTTTGGCTAAATATTGTATTATCATTCTTTTACCTATACATTCACCTATACATTGAGATGTGCATTCTTCTGCATGTAAACTAGGAATAATCATTTTCAATTTGTGATTAAACTGTGAAGGACACTGAAACTGCCATAGACTGAGTCCCAAACCCTGTTCAGGGCTTTTTTTATGGAAAGCATTACAAACCAGCACACTGGCATTGCCAGCTCCTTAGCTGGTACTTCTGATACAATTTTGTACCCTGAAGCCAGTTGAGACCTTGTATCATACTCTCACAAGTGAGTGAATATCAGTTAAAGTTATGAGTGTTCAGTCCATTCAAATAGGTTTTAAAATACGGCTATTTTAACAGCCTAAAGATCGAGATATGTATTTTGGGTGATCCTAGGGTGATCTAGAGTTACAAAAAAAGGAGATTAGACAAGATCGTATTGCCCATACATTGTTATGGCCACACTGCAAAAAACACAATCCACTCAACATCGGAGAGAATGCAAATTTCTGCGTGAGTTGCTGTGCTTTATGGCACTGAACTGAGTAACCTATTGCAGAGTCAGAAAGATGGTTTTGGTGATAAGACAGTTCAACATAGTTAATTCTGTAAACAAACATATCATCAGAAATGCATGAAGTGCTTTTCCCTTCTACTTTTGCTGAAAAGTCTGTGCTTTGCCAGACAGCTGTGCACACTGCAATTCATCTGTCTGAAAGGACAGCTATGTCACTGTCTGGCCAGCTGGCAAGGTGTTTCTATCTACATAGATGCCAGAAACACTCCTCTGAGAAGGAATAAATCAGACAACTGCACCTATGACATTGAAGTCCATTCAACCATTTCCCTGTTTTTGTTATTTAAACAGAATAGGAAGGCCCTGCCTCCTCTGTTGCAAGACATTTGCCTGGAGAACTTTCTCCTTAAGGCTGCGAAAGCTGCAGATTGAAGCTCTGTGGTATGGGAAGAAAGATCTCTGTGGCATGGGAAGAAATATCTTCCTGTGCACAATCAACTGCAACTAGAGCTCCTTAATGGAAAAAGGAGATAAATTATGAATATCCGCATTCCCCAGGATTCACCTGATTTCATGTGGGCGCAATATTAAACAATAGGATTCACGCGTATCATGTAGATCATGACATATTTTCTTCTTTTATTAACATGTGTTTGTAGAGGCTATTTGAGGAGAGCCCTTCAAATCCTAACATATAATTAATAGCACAACAGAAAAGAGAGATGATGGTATCAGTGGTGTAGTAAAAAATTTATTATCACTCCATACTGTTTGACCTCTTCCAACTTCAGTGTTGTCTGTAAAGATGCATTAGGGTTGAGTGAAATAAATCTAAGAGCACCACTCTCCCAGAGTCTCCATAATAGCAAGAGGCTGACAAATGAAAGACGGTGTCCAAGGTTTCTGAAGCTTGAACTCAGCCCAGTTTTTATCCTATTTATAAAAGAAATAATAATTATCATGTACAGATTGAAAAGTTTTCTGCTGGACAACAAAACTCATAAGAATGCCTAACAGCTTCAACCAAAGGCTGTAGCTTGAAGTCAGAACAACCTACCACCTTTTATAACAATTACTATTTTAATTACATAAATTTAAATATGGATAAAATATATCAATAGCTACTTCAAGTTTTTAGTGGATAATTTTGTTTCCACAGAGTCATGCATTTAATTTAATGCATTGAATTTAATGAATAAAGAAATTTAATTCTATATTTCTCATAAAAATTATATTAGCTCCAGGGAATTTTCCCTCTTCTTTTATTGAGGGTCAGTGACGATGGTAATCCAAGTGGTTTATGATGTAAGCACTTTAAAAAATGGTATGTTGTATTCTAACCCAAGCAGTGTCCAACCTGGTCTGTGGGCTTCAAGCAGCCTGGCACAGCTCGTTCTGTGACCCTCCCCTGCCCCATTGAGCAGTCCAGCCCAGCCCTGCCCTGCCCTGGGTGCACAGTTGTCAACGGTTTACTGGCTGGTCCGTCCCAGTTCTGTGACTAGCCATGATAACAACCATCACTCAGCACCAACAAAACATCAATGCCCTATTAACACTGTCTGGGCAGAAACCAGAACCAGGGGAGGGTGCAGAGCAGTGCTGACTCAAGTTATGGCAAAGAATTGTAAGCATTTTTATACATTTGCTAAACACAGTCACATGAACCACAAAAAATATGCAGTCACGCTTATCATTCTGATAACGAATTTTGAGAATGGGTTTCAAGATTGGTTAAAAAAAAAAAAGGTTTTTTGGTATATTTGCAATTCTATTTTCAGTTGACATAAATAAATTACCTGCAAATTTTCAGATGGAATGTATTGAGTTGCAATCAGAGAATCAACTCAAACAATTTGATCGTGTCTCTTCATCAGACTTTTATACAACCTCTCTAATGAGAGAGAAATATACCTCCCTTCACAATCACACTTTAGTCATGTCATTGCTTTTTGGCACTACACACATTTATGAACAACTGTTTTCAGGAATGAAGCATGGGAAGAATAACATTTCATCAAAAATCTCTGACAAACACTTTGAGAACTCACAAAGAATTCCAACCATTTCCACTGAACCACACTGATGTAGTTATTTCACAAAAACACTAGTGTCATGCTTTTGTTGGCCTCTTTTTTTGTCTGAATAAAAAATACTAAAGATTAAAATAAGTTTTCTTACTTATATACACTGACTATATTATATATATTATGAGGGCTGCTCAGAAAGTAACAGCTATTGTTTTATTATGTTGACCTATGACATCAGAGGCAGATGTTGATGCTATAGAAGTAGAAATTGAACCTTAACACTTTTTGTTGCTGCGTGACAGATGGCAGCAAAGGGGAAAAATGACAAAATGGCACCTGATGTGGAAGTGCGTATGAAGAAAAGATGTGCAATTGAATTCCTCCATACAAAAAAAAAAAAAAAAAAAAAAGGTACCTATTGATATTCACCAACAGTTGTTGAGCATTTATGAAGACCAAACTGTGGATGCAAGCGCAGTGAGGCAGTGGGTGGTTGCTTCTGCAGTGGAGATGGTAACAGTGGATCACCTTCAATGGTGCAGACTTTCAAAAGAGTAGAATGAGGCACTTGTTAATCGCTGGTGAAAATGCATAGCTAGTGGTGGTGACGGTGTCAAAAAGAATCCTCTTTAGCTGAGAATATGCTCTGCTAAATATTGTTATCGTGCTCTTCATATCGGTTGTAGTTTCCTCAGAAATATATAGGAGGCATTACTTCCAATGCAACCTATGTATATCAGAGAATCATAGAATCCTAGAATCCTTAGAGTTGGAAAGGACCTTTTCAGGTTGATATGCGACCTAATAAAGTTCATCTACACTCACTGTGGTCCAGGCAGGCCAAAAGGTTGAACATTCATGTTCTAACCCATGTCATGCACTCCTGTTGCTATGTTTCTCCTTCTGTGACTTATTTCTGCGGTAGAGATATGTCCACTTAGGAGCTAACTGAACGTGTAAGCCCTCTTTAATTTATTTCAATTGCTTCTCAGGTTCTCTAGGCTTAGAAACTGCAAATGGATGGCTATTAATTTTCAATCTCCTCTCACTTCAATCGTTAGGCTCAGGTGATGAGCCACAGCATTCTGCTTAAAGTTTTGTTTCTTGCAGAATAGGCTTGCTAAGACAAGCTAATTTTAGCAGTAGTTTAGAACAGTACTCTCTGCAACTGTTACTTTTCATTTTGCTTTAAAAATCCATATCAAAAAGAAAGAAATGGCATACAGACACATTATAGATGAGAATATTCTCAGTTCAGTAACACATACATGAGGATCAGTCACTAGGATTAGAATTACTAAACACAGGTAAAAGGCACTAATAGAAGACATTAATAAAATTTTTTTTTCTTCCCACAATTTTAGTAGTAATTTCAATTTTCAGCTTCGGGGAAGAAAGTTTCTTGACATACATCTTGTTTTTTTTTCTTGTTTGAGCTTCTAAAAATAAACCATTGACTATCTGTCATAGGTACTGGATGGAAGATTTTTGCCTCTTTCCTATTCTTAAGGCTCTTTAAAAAAAAAATAAATAAATAAAAAATAAAAATGCTGTGTTATTGTGTTATTTTTTGTTTGTTATTTGCTTTGTTTGTTATTTTTCCTTGAATCCCTGGGCTGTGAAGAGTTTCACTTTGTTCTTCTGCACTGTCCTAAAGACAACTGCTGGACTGATCCCAAGACCAAATCTATGTATCATGCAAGCAATGAACTTGTAAATACAGTCTTATAAGAAACTGGGACACATCATCTGATGTGTATAGAAAACATTATTTCCAAGCTGGTAGCATATTCTTCTACATGTAGTAGGTAGTCTGTAGGCATGCAACAGTACGATTAAACAAGGAGATAGGAAAAAAGTCTGTAACATTATGTTTGTAGGTCACATAGTTACAGCAGTTGATTTTTGACTCCTTTTATTTTGCAAATTTCTTCTTTTTCTATCTCTGTTGCTGCTCTTCATTTACTGAAAAATAGCTGCACTGTGTAACTCATACAATTCTTGACGGTTTGTTTTCTGCCCACATGATCTAGACCTGTAACTGTGAAGTTGAACAGTTGCTAAATTTCTTTCTGTTCTCAGCAAAGCTGTGAGCAAGACTAAAAGCTCTGGAGTTGTCTTTGTATGATGTTAAAAATAAATTTTAGAGCTTAATATCTTAAGAAGATGGATGCTATCAGACCTGTTGCTAGCCAAGTCAAATTCCTGAGTTACCAATAGAACAGTGTCAGAGATTTTTAAACTCTAAATTTGCTATATAAATACAGATTAATTAATGTCTACAGGGCCTTCATATAAACACCCACTAATCTGTTATAAAGGAAACATGAATGATCCTCATCACCAATGAAAATTTCCTCAGGGACTTCAGTGAGTGTTGGATTAGACAGTAAATGCTTAAAACTTCTGTTAAACAGCAACATACACTTCTTACTGTGGGGAATGGTATTTTTCTACCAGTAATATAGAGCCAGCATTTTAGGTTTGATAAGACTCTTAAAATCAAAGGATCATAGGCTAGCATGAGTTGTAAGGGATCTTAAACATCATCGAGTTCCAACCCCAGCAAGTGACCCAACATACTAATGTTAATATCTGTGTCTCTGAATGGTGTGCAATCATAGTGAAAAGGGTAAAGAACGGGAAGACAGGTCTGGGAAAGATAAAAAGATAATCTTCCCTGATGAGGAGTAGAAGGATTTTAGGGAATAATAATGTTTTGAAACAGAACATTTGGGAATTTCACAAATTCACAATTCTTTCACAATACTAATTGGTCATACCTCACAGTGTCCCTGCTGTAAGTAATACTGAAAGCTTCAAGGTACAAGACCATTTTTCCTATGAATTGTTTTGGATGTATTGGTTTGGGAGGTTAATATCTGTTTGAAGTTTGTGCAGTGTTGAGAAACTTTGGGATAATTTGTTAATTCTAACTTTCCTCCATATAAGTTTTCAATCAACAAAGTTTATAAAATACTTAATTATCAAATTAAAAATAATCTTTTTCCCACTGTCAGAATTCTAATTATATGAGTCCAAAATCCTCATCCAAAGGTTAAAAATTAGGTTTATCAAGCCTTTCCATTTTAGGTATAAAACACTGTAGGATGAACTAGGCCTCTGAGATGGAAAATCCCAGGTCTGATATGCACTTTGTTTTCCAGCCTCTCCTGCTTGTATGACAGAAAACTTGACTAACAGGAAGTTTATTTATAAAATTATATTGTTGTTTTGAGCTATTCTCAAGGAATGGAATCTTTGGATAGGAGTTTGTGGAGGTACTGTGCTGAGAAAGAAAGAACAAATAACTAAAGTAGATATTTGAAGGTTCTTGGGAAGAAATCTGTAGAAAATAAAAAAAGCAGGAAATCCTCTTTAAAAACAGACTAAAGAAAAAGACAAAAGCTACTGGAGAAAGACAGAGTGTCAGTAGATGTTATGGCATGTGAACAGGGCAGTCATGGAGTTAAGCCAGAGTAAGGTCAACATTTATGATAAGGTGGCTGAAGTACAGCACAGAGAGTCAGACTAGAAGGGATTATCTATCCCAGAAACAGCTGAAAAGCCACATTTAAATTTTATTCATACTTCTTTTGTTTTCAGAATCACCATTGTCTGCTTTTTGACCTGGAAAAAATGCTTAGTTTCAAAATATGGGAATCCTGAAAAGTTCATTATCCTTATGCTGGTACTTTCCTAACTCTTCTAACTTTCTGTGATTTTTCTCTTTTGGATTTTTGCCTCTCCTAGCATCCCAACAAAATAATGTTTTCACGTTTTCCATACTTCACACTGTGTTTAGCCCCATAATCAAAGTTTTCAGAAATAGTTAAGCTATCACTTATGTTCTTAAATAATTAATTGCATTAGTAAATAGAAGGTAGCAAAAACAAATACAGTCAAATAGTGTATACTGAGTTTAAATTTTCTAGTACCTTAAGATTGAAGTTGTTGAATCATGTGACCCCTCCAACATGCATTTAAACAGATCCCTTCCATCAGAAGGCAGAGTACATACAAAACAATATTAGAAGCAAAGGATCATAGAATATCTGAAGTTGGATCATCAAGTCCAGCTCCTAGTCCCACAGTGAGCCACCCAAAATTCAAAACATATTTCTGAGAGCACTGTCCAAACACTTCTTGAAGTCCAGCAGTCTTGATGCTATGACTACTGCCTTTGGGAGCCTCTTGCAGCGCACAATCACCCTTTTAGTGAAGAACCTTTTCCTAATGCCCAACCTGATCCTCCCCTGATGCAGCTCCATGACATTCCCTCAGGAAAGCAGAGCAGGACAATCCCTTCTTTTATCTGTCTAGCAGTGCTGGATCTGATGCACTCTATGGAATGCTCACTCAGACTCTACTTGCACCAACCAGAACCCAAGATCCCTTTCTGTGAGATTGTTCTCTGGGCTCTTGTTCTCTGGGCTCCCCAACTCTGAGCACATATCCAGGGTTTCCTTGCCACAGATGCAGAGTTTAGCACTTGCTCTTGATTCATGTGCTTGATTCAAGTTCATACGCTTGGTGATTGCCCACCCCTCTAATTTGTCAAGATCTCTGCAAGGCCTCCATACTCTTGAGGAAGTCAACAGCTCCCCTCAATTTATTGTTCACTGCAGAGTTACCATATCTTCAAGTCCTACATCCAAGTCACTGACAAAAACACAGAAGACAGCTGGCCCTTAAATGGAGACCTGTGGAACCTCACAAATGAATGGCAACCAGCATGACATAACTCCTTTTACAATAACACTGTGAGCCTGACCAGTCATTGAGTTGCCCACCTATGATAATTACGCTTTTATCTAGATGAATGCAGAACATTTTGCCCAGAAGTATGCTGTGATTAAACGGTATCAAAAGCTTTGCAGAAATCCTAAAAGATTTCATCAACTGGTTTTTAGGCAGGTAACCTTGTCATAAAAGGAAATTAAGTTTGTTAAACAAGACTTTCCCCTCATGACAAATGACTGCATTATCTCTCAAGTGTTTTTACAACACAGAATAATCTTCTCCATAATTTTACCAGGCACTGAAGCGAGACGGACAGGCCTGTAATTATGAGAGTCTTCTTTTCTGCCCTTCTAGAAAACTGGGAACATGTTTGCCAATTCCAATCAATAGGAACCTCTATAGATTCTCAAGAGTACTGAAAAATAGCTGAGAGAGGTCTCCCAGTGACATCAGCCAGCTCTTTAAGTGTCCTGGGAAGAATTCCAGCAGGCCCTGTAGACATTAATGCATCCAGGTGGAGTAGCAAATCCAGCACAAATTTGGGTCTAGCTGGGAGTTTATTGTTATCACAGTAACAGTACACCAGCTTGGGGCTCCAGGAGTCCCAGAGCCCATCACTGGTGCAAGACAGAGGTGAAGAAGGCATCAGCCACCTTTCTTTGTCCACATCTTTATTTGTGAGGTGATCATCCTTATCATGTAATAGACCAATATTATCTCTTGTCTTTATCTTACTGTTAACATAATTTTAAAGTATTTTTAAAATATATTTTGTCTCCAACAGTGTAGACCAACTCTACCTGAGCTTTGGCCACACAGATTTCCTCCCCACAATGATGAACAGCATCTTCATAGTCCTTCCATATTACCTGATCTTACCTTCAGTCGCCATGAACTTTGTTTTTCCATCTAAGCTTTAGAGGATTCCTGCTTAGACAAACCTGCCCTCTGCTCTGTCTGCATGATTTCTGACATCTCTGAATTGCCTGTTCCTGAGCCCTTAAAAGGTGCACCTAATGCTCACTTTGATAATCAATTCCTTGAGCCTGCCTGAAGTCTGCTTTCCCAGCATCCAGGTTTGAAGTTTGGTGGCAGTTTTCTTCCTGTCACCAAAGATCTTAAACTTCATGGTCACCATGACCAAGATGTCCACTCACCACTTCACTCACAAGACTCTCTGTTTACAAGCAGCAAATCTAGGAGGCCACTTTTGCTAGTCATATACATTATTACCTGTACCAGGAAGTTATCATCAAGCTGTTTTAGGAATCTCCTGGACCTGTGTGGTGTTCTCATTTAATGATGGCAAGTTGAAATCACTTGTAAGGACAAAGGTGGCTAAGGTATTTTTTAGTTTCTTAAAGACTATTTCATCAGTGTTGTCATCCTGGCTGGGTGGCCTACAGTACACTCCCCCAGTGACATCCACTTTATTTACTTGTCACTTAATCCTTAACCAGAGGCTTTCAACTGTGTCATCACCATCTGTGAGTTTTACACAGCTCAGCTCCTCCCTCACACACAGCACTACCCCCCCACTTTGTTCTGCCCTGTCTGTCCCTTATGAAGAGCCTATAATGGTCTATTGTGACACACCAGTTGCAGCACTCTTCCCACGAGGTTTCACTTATGCCAGTGATGTCGCAGCTCTGGTACTGAGCCAAGACTTCTCACTCCTCTTGCTTGTTCCTCATGCTGTGAACACTGATGTATAAACATTTCAAATGTGCTTCATTGTACCCAGCACCTCGTGGAGATATTTTTAGCTGCTTCTAAATTGGTCAGTTGTTTTATGCAAGGTATCTAGCATGTGCTGATGGCTAAGCTTTACCAATGTCATATCTAAATTTTATCTATGCAGGCAAATAACGTGCTAGGCCAGACTTGGATGCATCCCATCTACATCATACATTGTGCAGTGCCCTCTTCATGACTGCTGCAAGTCAAACTGTTGATTATGGGAATAGCTTCTCATTAGTGTTTTGTTGGCACACAGTCATCGTGTTATGATTAGCCTGCGATCCCCTGACCACTGCAATCACCCATGTAAATAATCCATTACCTACTTACAAGCAGCCAGCCAGATACATCACGGCTCTTTTTTAGATAATGAAAGGGCGCTGCATCCAAATCAGTTAGTTCATAATTAGATCATTACTGACATAGACAAGCTTTCACTTTAAAACTGCAGCTCATGTGAAGTCTCAGAGTTTTTACCTTCATAGTACAGCTTGCCATCTGCTTCACATCATAGGTTTTTCCTACAGCCAATTTCAGAATTGTGAGATGCTGATGTATGTCAGTCTTTATATATAAATCCTGAAAACTGCCTTCAATGATAGGGGCTGGGCGTTTATGGGAGTTTAACTTCTCAAAATTTGTCATTGTTTTTTATCACACAGTGATCACAGGGCTGGATACCTCTTCTAAGAAGAAAGGCTGAGGGCTCATGGCTTCCTTTGAGTATTTAGATGGGCCTTATAAACTAACAGGGAAAAGGAAAATGGTTTTCAATTAAAAGAAAGGTGATTTAGATTAGCTGTTAGATGAAAATTCTTTACTCACAGGGTGGTGAGGCAAGGACACAGGATACTCAGAGAAGTAGTGGATGTCCCATCGCAGAAGGTAGAGAGCCCAGATCAACCAGATGTGGTGGGTGGCAAACCTCTCTATGGCAGGGGGGTGGAACTAGGTGATCCAAGTTGACATTTCCTATTGAAAACATAAGTATTCATAGATATAAGGATAGAAAAAGAGATTTGTATTGAAATTTTCCAAAATTTTCTTGAAGCTCATTGCTTATTCTTCAGCTTTCAGGTCCACCTCAGAGACAAGTTCCTTAGTAATTTTAGATTGCTAAACAAACTTGCAGCTCACTCTGATTCTAGATTTTCTTTTTATTAACATTCGCAATTCCTTTTATTTCTCTTAAATTATAATATGAAGAAGAGTCTTCTACATAATCTCAGTGCTTTCATTACCTTGCTCTCCTCCCTCAGACATCTGATATTAAATTTCTCTCTTAGTATTCTCCAAATATTTGACATTTACTACTGTAAAATTTATCTTTTTGAAGCTACACCTTTGTTGATTTTCCTTCTAGACCAAATATTTATTGTACAGGCCTTACTATACTTACATTTATCCTGCCAACTTTTCCAACTACAACATTCAGATATTATTTTTCAAAAACCTGTTAACCTAATACTAATAAATAAGGTTATAGTGAGTTCAGGATTTTTACTGCCATTAGAGTTAGCCCTGAGAGTCCGTGCAGTTTTGATTAAAGCCAGTTTATACGCTGTAAATGAGTAACAGCTGTTCCTAACATCTCTAGGAGACTTGGCAAATTAGACCACCTCACATTTGAGGAAGCTGCAGGTGGGGGATGACAAGTTTCATTTGTGGTCTTCAAATCGGTTCCCTTGAATTAATGCTCTGTATCAAAGACAATCTTATTTTTTAACATTCTGATAAAGAGAGAGGAAAAGAAAAGAAAAAGATAAAAAATTCTGAATAGCAGATCACAGCTCTATAGATCTCTTTTATATTTATATTTTTATATTTTAGCTTTTATGAGAAGGGCAAAAAAGGAGAAAGAATAAGCACTCCCTCATGGTTTAGAATGTCAAACTCTCATAGCAGCCATAATCCAGATGAAGGGTGGTCAAGGAAAGCGCTAAGCTGTTACAAAGCTTTTAAAACAGCCAGAACTTCAAAGTTTGCTCCAAAATTTGCAATTCTTAGTTCATTAAAATATTGATTTTTCTGAATAACCTGTGCATTCACTTTTCTCTTGAGAGCCCAGTAATCTGTCTCTTCCATTACTAAGATGTTCTGTGCAATGTTGCATCAATTTTTTGCTGCTTGAGGGAATGTGCAGACAGAAGACCTAAGGAGAAGATCTCAGGTATGTATGTTAGACAGGCACCAGGTCTATGTTGCATTTCTACTGAAACAAAAATGTGTGATAGTGAAACCTGAAATTCATTGATCCTAAAAGATACTAGGGGAAACTGACATGTTGGCATTGCCTTTGCAAGCATGGTAACAGGTTGTGCTTGTAGTGCAACCTATGTTTTACAACCAAACTTTTATATTGCCTTTATATTTGACGTCACCTCCTAGAATGTTATACAGAACTACTAGTTTTTTTTTATTATATCAAACAGAGTGATTCCACTTCCAAATCTTTTTTTTAAATTATTTATTTTACTTTATTTTATTTTAACAAACTATACAACAAAATAAAAAGTTCTTTTCTCCATTGCAGTAATGAGAACATGCAACTATGTGGTTGGGTCTCAACTGAGAGATCTGAGGGATTTTCTGTGTTGTTCTCAACTGCATGCTTTTCACAGAAAGATGTTTAGGCCAGAAGGAAACTACAGTCAACATTTTACATAGGAGATAGGAAGACTGAAAACACCATGATATGCCATTGGCATGCACAATAGGAGAATTCAGAAGAACTAATGTTTGTTTCAAATCAAATGAGAAATTTTAATCACAGAAAAGAATTCTGAACTTTTGGAATTAGTTCCTGGTAATTGTTCTAATCTATTTGCAAAAGCAAAGATGTGGCAATAGTTCTAACCTGAAATCATCTGGAGACCCTTTGACTGGAAGAGGTAGGAGTGAGCTGCAAATTCCAATCTGTAACACGTCTAGTTCAATTTTTTGTTTTTTCTTGCATATGAGAAATGCTGCATTAAATAGAACTTCTTTATTCAATAGTGTGGCAAGAAGCTGTTGCTGTGTGTAGCTGCTGTGGTTATTGAGTCAAATAGTATCTCGGCGCACCAGCAGGCCTCAACCATCAGTTTCCAGGAATTTTTATGCTTCTAGAATATGTGCCAGTTCTATTAGAAGTTCTGTCCTAGAAGCAATAGTCCACCAGAAAAATGAACAGGGAAGCCAACTGGGATAGCAACTTCATAATGTTATTAATACATAACTTCAGAAACCTAGAGACAACTCAAATCCCTACCATAATGCATCAGAGATTAAATACCTTGTACGACTCTTCCTGTCATGTAGAGTCTTAGGAGAAAAAAGTAAAAGCTGTTAAGAAAATAATTGTAAACTCTTCACAGATCTGAGTTGAGGAAAACAAACAAGCCAAAGACCTCATGCGCGATTATGTAATTAGGATTCTGATTGAAGCTGACATTGTTCATTTCCATAAGAGAATTAGGCATTTATTATTTCATTACACTCCATTCTGCTAATGTGGTTCATCTTATACATTTTAAAATGTTGCCATTTAACTAGTATTGGCCTTAAACCATACTTCTAATTACTCACTTCAAAAATGCTTGTTTGTCATCTAATTCTTTGATTTTTTTTTTACATTAGACTACAAGAATAGTATATGAGACCTCTATCTGATGCCAAAGGATATTTATCTTTGATCATTTCAATCCATCAAATGCCCTAGTGAGTCAAAATGGAATCTGCAATCCACTTAACAATCACTATTGATTTGAAAATGTTGATATTTTGGGTAATCCTCTGAGAAATGCCATTACTCTCTTGCACAGCATTATTGAGTGATCAAATGCATGCATCTGTTATCCCTTATAGCAAATAATATAAAGGTAGAAGCAGATAAGATTGCAGCACACAATTAAGCTAGGACAGGGTATAACATAGGAAGATATAATGCTGTATGGAACACTTATGCTCTATTAGCAAAACCAAGCTAATGGAATTGTTGCCTTAAATCAAATCTTAACTATACTAGTCAATTACAACTCTGGCTGAGATGTGCAGTATATGGATAGAACATAGTTAATCTTTCTCTTCTACTAGACATATCAAGATACAAATGTGCTTAACTGTGTACCGTTATCTTACAGCTGAGTCTCATGACACTTCGTATCTCACTCTGCAGCAAGATTTTAAGCAAACATATGCTAAATGGTTTAATGGTTTAATACAAGTTCAGGTGGTGACAAATAGCCAAAGACATGTCCAGCATGCTGCTGATCATTTGTGTCATTACAGTCTTTGTTACTTCAGAGTGAAAAAGCACAAGGGAACAAGTGGACTTGTCATCTATAGCTGGAATCCATATCATGGATTGCTCACTTTACTGTGCAATTTTGAAAACAAAGATGTAGAATTAATCAATTTTATTTCATAGTTCTTGGATAATAGCTAAGTGTTGTTTGTTTGGCCTTCCAGCAACAGACAATAATACATAAATCCAAATAAGATTTCTTAAAACTCACTACTTACAAGTGACTGCCATTCCCCAGCAACTATTTTCACAGCTTGAGGAACAGCTATTGCCATTTTCTGCAATGGAAGATTTGCACTGGAAACCTGATGTTTTCTAGTTTTGTAAAGTGCTGTAAAACCTGAAGTGCACAGTATCAGATGCTGCCATTGTGCGATACTAGGCTTTGTTTTGAAGGTAGTGATAGATTTAGAATTATCAGGCTGAATCTGTAGACACAGAAGTTAATTTCATTGCTAAATATGCCCTTTTTAATCCTAACATTACAGTGAATGGTTAATTCTAGTCTAATTCTAAATGACTGTCATTTCCCCTGTCATTTCCCCTAAAGTAGAATGTCTTTAGTAAGTTAGAATATAGAATATATAACTTTAGTAAGTTAGAATATAGAATATATGTCTAAAGCTGTCATTTCCCCTGAAGTAGAATGTCTTTAGTAAGTTAGAATATAGGATCACTAGTATGCATGTGTATAGTTGCCGGTCAGGTGTTTCTCAGTAAAGCAGTTAGATAGATTAGATAGATAGATAGATAGATAGATAGATAGATAGATAGATAGCCTGAGTTAGTCTGTTTTCTTGTTTCCCTTTCTCAGCTAAAAAGCAATCAAATCTCTGCTTTCCCAGAGACCATTAGCCAATTACAGCAGTGGTCTGGCAAATATGCTGTGCAGAATTTACAGACATATATTAATTATGCAGATTTTTTTTTTTTAAGTTGTACAAATGTTATAAAAATCTTTGATTTCAGTTTTCTTATCAGCTGAGTATAACACTGACATAAAGTTTGCCTCAACACTGGTTCCACCCCTTTCTTATTTTTCCACTGGGTCCTATTAAATAGATTTTACTGCAAAATGGACTCTCATACAAAAGTTAAGTATGCTATAACAGGCAAAAGCAGGAATGCAGATAGATTACTGGAAAAGCTGAGTCATATCTGAGCTGCCAGCAATGTAAAGTGGCAACACAGAAATATCTGCTTGGATATACTTTAATAGAAAAGGGAAGGACATAGACAAACAACAGGAGCAGATTCAAGAAGCATCTATTTGAGCATCTGCTCAAGAATTTGAGCACCTGTAATGTTATTTTTATAATAAACATTCTGTCTGAAGAAGCACTTGGCAGTTTTCATCTGTTTTTTAATGTTCTAGTCAGCCTTGGTTTCATTAGCCGAAAGTGTATCAGTGGTTTAGTAAAGAAGCAATACCCCTAAATTACCATTGTATCATAGTTGTCATTGTGATAAATGAAGAGAGGTTAATTGAATGTATATTCAAATGAACTCCAAAGGCTGAGATTTCACTGGGGTTCGAGTTTGGTGCCACGGTGAGGGAAAGCTTTTGTCTGGAAACTCCTGAAGTTTAAGCATCTGGAAATGTACGAGAGAAAACAGTGGAAAAGATTGTTTTAAACACAGCATCTGGGTGCCCCTTTGTGGGCTGTCATGTTATTGCACTGGAGAGTATTCTGACAAGGTATCTGCAGTATTTCATTACCCGAGATTATTGGTATCTGCCTTATGTTTATACACTTTGTAAAAATATGTCATTTTGAAATTACACTTTTGCTGCTTCAGTATCTTTGCTGTTTCATTATGTGGTATAAGTTATCCACCCGATATTCTACTGTAGCATAGTACTTTATTAAAATACAAGGCAGATTAATGTTATGAGTCATTTATTAAACACATTTGAATCAAAACACAGTACCAAAAGGAGAAATATTACTGTGAGGATGGGGAAATGCGAGCAGAGAGTAAAGAAGCAGGAAGAGTTACAGATACAGTTACAGTTACAGATAGAGATACAGTTAGCAGATATAAGAGGAGTAATCTTCCATCTTGGTGCTGCTCACATCAGTCTGAGACATGTATCAGAAAAAAATATATGGCTAATGAATTCATACTTCTAAATACTTCTGAAAAAAATGGCTTTAACAGTTCAATTTATTATAGAATTACAGAATTGATGAGGTTGGAAGGAACTCCTGGATGTCATCTTGTCCAACCCCACTCAAGCAGAGGTGCCTAATAAGTATTTACAGACATTGAAAAGATCTATTCTGAGCCTTCTCTTCACCAGGCTGAGAAGCTTCATCTCTCTTAGGCTCTTCACATAACTACGTAAGTCAGGCACTTCAAGAACTTAATCATCTGTTTGGCTGGACTCATCCCAATATGTCCATGTGTCTGAGCCCTATACACTTGTGTCTCTCAACCCTGAACTCAACCCGGCTCTCCAAATGTATCTCACCAGTCCTCAGTACAGGGGAAGGATCATCTCCCTCAACATGTTCTGTAGTCCAAGAGCTCATTGTCCTTTTCTGTGAAAGCACGTTGCTGGCTCACATTCATCTTGATGCTCACCAGTACTCCATCAGAGCATTTTCTGTAATTCTCCTTCCTAGCTGATTGACCCCTAGCCTGTGATGGTACATGGGGTTACTCCTCCCTAAAGACAGGCCTTGGTATTTCTCTCTGCTGAACTTCACAAATTTCCTACCGGCTCATTTCTTTATCATTTTCAGGTTGCTCTAGGTAGCAGTAAAATGGTCTAGTATATCAACCACTACTCCTAATTTTGTACTTTCTTCAACCTTGCTGAGGCAGCACTCTGTCCAATCATCCAGACCACTAATGAATGTATTTAACAGTATTGGTCCTGGTGTCAGCTTCTGGGGTACTCCTCTAGTGATTGGCCTCTGGCTCGACTTCAGGTTGCTGATTACTACACTTTGTGACCAGCAGTTCTTCCAGCTTTTAATCCATCTTACTGTCCATTTATCTAGTCCATACTAAATCATTCTGTCTATGAGGATGCTGTGGGAGAAAGTGCTGAAAGCCCTACTAAAATAAAAATAAAAATCCCCTTTTCTCTCCTCTTTCACTGCCCTAGTTATTTCCTTGTAGAAGGCTTTCAGATTGTCCAGGAACAATTTTTCCCTTTCTAACATCATTATGACAACTCACTTCATATGTGTGGAAAAGGCTTCTAGGACAACTGCCTATACATCATCTTCCTGAGAACAAGATGTGGTCGACTGACATATAGTTCCCTGTATCCTCTCTGTCTGTGAAGAAGATAACAGTGACATTTGCTTTTTCACAGTCCTCAGAAACCTCCTGTGATTGTCATGACCTTTTTGTGGTTGTTGAGAGTAACATTTCAATGCCATCAGCCAGAAATCTCAGCACTTGCAGGTGCATTCTGTCTTCTGTCTGTCCAATTTATTTATATGTTCTTTAGCTCAGTCCTCCTTTATAGGGGGAAACCTATTTATTCCTTGATTAAGACTGATGATTCATTGCACTCTTTCAGAAATAGAAAAAAAAGAAACAGACTTTGACTTGAAGAACAGAAATCATAACAGAAGAGTCATGTAAGAAAAGAATCATCTCGCACTTCAATAGAACCAAGAGTTAGAGAAAACCACACTGTTAATTATTATTGCTTTTTAAGAAAATATTTTTAAGTACTAAACAGAGAACAAGAAATGTGTTTTATAATTTTTTTTAATTTTTTTTTTTTTTTTTTTTTTTCAGTATCTGCTGTGGGATGGACCATATTTCTCTGTCCTACAATTCTCCATCCTAGAATCCTATCATATTTGTAGCTGTTATTTACCATTATCCTTCTACTAGTTTTTCCTCTTCCTAATTACTTCTTTTCTCATTTTCTCAAAATGACA
Organism: Lagopus leucura; assembly: GCF_019238085.1. Classification (NCBI taxonomy): domain Eukaryota; kingdom Metazoa; phylum Chordata; class Aves; order Galliformes; family Phasianidae; genus Lagopus; species Lagopus leucura. Next base: position 8,996,108 of record NW_024962265.1, on the reverse strand, counting down.
TACAATAGAGGCAAGATAGAAGTTGCATAAGACATCAGTATAAGTTTGAATATCAAGACAGCTATGAATTTCAGTAACAGTTCCAGGAAACCTCTGTACTTCATTGGAAAATTCTAGAGCTAGGCAGTAGTTGTTACATAGTGGAGCATCTCTGAAACCTTATTTATCTCCAAATTTTGGGTCCTGAACAGCATGCATGGGAAGAAATTATATTTATTTTAAAAAATCTTTATTTTATTGAACAATGGATCAGTCTGTAATATCCTGAAGCATTTCCAAAAATGAACACCAGAATTTAAGATTGACTGCCCTAGATGAGTGCTGCCACAATACATACTGTGCTCTGTCTTTCTCTGATTGTCAGTGTTTTTTAAACCCCAAGCTACTTTTCTCCCTAGTCAGTATAATTTATCTGCAGAATTCTCAGAATTCTGTTCCTCCTTTGTGCCTCATTTTTTTTCTTATTTCATTCTTAGTTCTTTTCTGCCAAATGACACTTATTAAACTGAAAAAATGCAGATACAAATTCTAAACTTAAAAGCCTAGAGAAAAAAAATAATCAACATCGTCTAATCCATGAGGTAGAAAGATATTTGATGTACAGATCTGCTAAAAGCATTTTCTGCAGTCTGCTTTCAGTAACCAAAATGAGTCCAGAAGACATAACAGGCACAGATGCCAAGGAAAATAGACCACAGTTTTTAAAGTGTTCTCTGGAAAGAAGAAATCCCCTCAAACAAATCCCTGTTCTTCTATGCCTGACTTCAAACTGCTCTTCATTCTGCACATGAATTGTCCCAGCTTCATACTGGCTCTGTCATCTGGTCAGCCTTCGCCTTCCCCCAGACCCCCTTCCTTAGATCAGCTCCACTGCCTGCATCCTTTCTTACATTTGAGTTCCTTAAGCAAACTGAAATTCTTTGTAACTGCCCATAGGTCTTTAATAGCAATGTTATTTTTCTACTTTGTTCTCATTTTAAATGGTCCTGCAACAATAAGAACTGGAACAACTTATTTCTAATGGAAACTGTATTTATCTGGACAACGCTACCTTTCCTATAGTTCATGGCTGAGAACATAAATGAAATCTTCAAGTTTTCTACATATTGTATAAAGTGGTTCAGAGATTTATCTTTTTTTTTTTTTCCTATATCGAAACAAGTACAATTTAGAGAACAAGAGTTCAAAGTCAACAAGCTTTTCTTGCACGAATCTCTAGCAGCACAGCTGTGTATTCAGCTTTATAAGAGCACTACCAGTGAAATCAGATAAAAAGGTGCATCATAAACCAGATTCTCATGAAGTCCTGGACACAATGTCTGTGAGACATAACATCTCAAGAGAGAACAGCACATCTACTTTCAGTACAGAATAAACCTTTGATCACATTCATCATTACAGTATATCTGAAACACCTTTTAAAAATAAAAAAAAAATGATTATCTGGAAATTAATTTGCTTGTGGCAGACCTTGGTGAGTTAGAATGTGTGCAAGTAAACAAAATCTTAGGCAAATTATTGAATATATACTCATCTTCTGTTCTTCATTTATTACAGACAAGTAGCATTTCCCAGCTTAGAAAGAGAACCAGTCTTCTAAATGGTCAAAATGACGAAGAGAGAACATTAAAAATAAAATTTAGTTGTGCAACCTTAATTCTTCCTTTATGCAGTGTGACATGGTATTTTAATACTTGTTAATCTTTTTTTAATCTTATGTTATATACCACGCAATTTATATTTAGTTGAATCCAGATTCTCAGGTAAAATTTAAAACTCAACAACAACAACAAAATCCTGTTTTTTATGTCTACCATAGGTGTTGCCTCATAGAAATATAACATACAGACTCTCAGGGAGGAAATTCCATATAGCCTAATGAAATACAAACATCTGAATGCTTCACCCATCTGCCTCTGCAGGAGACCCAGTCTTCTTAATTTATTGTCTTTCTTACTCTTCACATGGAGATCTAATTTAATTGGGTTTTTTTTTTTGGCAGTTCAGGAAATCATGCAGAAATGTTTGGCATCACCATTCCCTTGGGAGAAAATATAGCTACGACTTACCAGGAAGAGCATGTTTAATGGTGCAGTGTGTGCCAATGTTGTCTTGTCTTTACATAATTGCCCAGAAGCCAAATCACTCAACCGAGAAGTGAGACCATTCTACATATTTACGGGTACTGAACTCAAAGTGTAAAAGGAACGTTTAACCATGGATTATCCTGGTGAAAATACTTCCCCTCCACATGTGTTGAGGGAATGTGAAGTTTTAAACACAACTTCATCAAGGTGTGTTTTATATTACAGAATCGATGGGTTTGTTTAAATCACCCTCTGGGACAGGAACCTTTTTCCTTCCTGGCTACTGCCAGGCCTCTTGCTCTGTCTCTGGCTCTTGTACACCTGACTGCATAGTGGCTGTTCTTCAGCAGGAGGCAAGACAGTGCTCTACGGTGCATAGTGCACTGCTCTAGGATGGGGATATGAAAGGTCACTTCCTCTGACTGATAGGGATCAAAGAAGAACTAGGCAATTTGACACATGTAGGAAAGGTGAGCTTCCACTTTGTCATATGAAGGTAAGTATAGCCGTGACTCCTTGGACATCTCCAAGGAACCTAAATATAACAGAAACAACTGACTCTCCAAGCAAGATTGCATTAGATGCTCTATATCTTTGCAGGGCAAGCAATTCTGTTCTAGTCATGGTTGACTGATATTACATGATCAGAGGTTGCTGAGGTCACAGAGAGCTTCAAGCAAAGTACGAAAGTATCTAAAGATCAGAGAGATGTGTGTGTTTAGACAAAGTGAGATTGCTGTCTTGCAGTACTCTGGGCCTAGTCTTAAATCAAGTGTATTCTGCATACTTTCTGAAGTAAAGGTACTTTTAGTGTCTTACTATGTGGTTTTTTGTGTGTGTGTGCATGTATGTGTTTTTTTTTTAAAGATAAAGATTACTAACACGACAACTAATCAGATTATTGACTTCTTACTTCAAGTGAAATAACAGTTATAAAGAAAATTACAACTTTTGAGGACAAGTTATTAGACAAAATCAACTCTCCTGAATTGGCTCATTTGAATTATATGAAGGTGCAGTAGGGGATCAGTCTCAGCCTATATAAAAGTAGAACATGTATTCCAGTTTGAGCATGTGAAAAAAGATGGGGCTGCTTTGTATTTTTTGGTTCCCCTCAGCCCTTTTTTTTTATAATGTACTAGCTCTAACAGATTCCCAAATGCTTAAAACTTAATCATCATCAGTAGCTGAGTAGAAGACTGAAAGACAATTGCAGCAGGGCTGTTTATCTGCTTGGATAAGATTCATTTCCTCAGCCCTTATTTGACACAAAAACAGATGTATCTCTGTCATTCCTCTGACCTCTGTGGCAAGATGAACAGCTAGGCTGATACATTTATTGATCAGAGAATGAAGCACTCCATGGGAAATAAGCTATAGATGCCTTGCTGCGAAATTGAAGATTTAACATCTGTCCCATGCAGATGGTAATTAATCTTGAATCTGTAATGCCCACAATTGCTTGGTTGACAACATTACTTTCTTAATCTGGGAGCATGGATAAACAAATGTATTGGATTGCTCTATGGGTAACATTTTATGAATGTGTTATAATTGCACATGCAGACCATAAATCACAAAGATTTCTCATCTACATTGCTAATTGTGTTTATTATTGGAAATGCTTCTCATGTTGCTTGGTATTCATGAACTGTTTGATTTCCCACTGTTGCATTTCCATGCCTGTGTAGAAAGTGAAATCTTTACTGCTGCAAATATATTATGAGCCATTATCTATTCTCTCCATTCTAATTACCTAGTATCTATGTGCATGCATATACAAATAGTCTGAATATTATTTTTTATTTTGCAGAGTCTGCTATTATGAAATAGATTTTGCTGTCTAGATAATATATCAGTAATAAGATGTTAATGGTTATGTTTTATCCCTTTCTGCCCTAAGACATCTGTACTATTTTCACCTTAACACTGCTACTTTTTGTTCTGATCCTACCTCCATCTCTTCCTTTAAGGATTTGTCCATTATGTTGCTGTAGATATATCTATATTCTTGGCAGGATCATAGCGTTTTCATATCTTAAATTCTCAGTTATTATACAAGTAGTTTATTCTAATTTGAGTAGAAATTGCTGAGATTAAAAGGTACAATTAAAACATATTTTCCAGTATGAGGGATGCTTGCAATAACTGAATCCCTAAAAATCAACTGCTCTTGTAGAGAACTATGAAAATGCTTGCTGAACTGTCTAGACTCAAAACTTCCAATCAATTAAATATCTAAAAACAATTACATTCTAGTTTAGGCATGTTATAACTCATGTATTTTAAATCCAAAGAATGGTAAATTGCTGGTTTCATTTCTGATTCGTATCAATAGCCTTAGGGAGCTTGTTAGTTTGTGCAGATTAAATCTCTAAAGGTCCCTTCCAATACAAATAATTCTATGTTTCTGTGATAGTGTGTCATGGTATTTGAGTTAAATCACTACACTCTCACTCTGAGATACTCCTTGACACAGACTCCAAGGGGAAGAGGGAAAGATGGAGCTTTCCGTTATTCACTTGTGTAAGCAATGGTTCTTCTCTCAACGAAGTCTCCAGTACTGGTACTTCACATTTCTGCCTGCACCATATGCAGCATCAAGATACAGGCCATCAAGAACAACTAATTTCACCTTGGCCTTTGAACAGACATGAACAGATATCTGAAGTCTTTTATTTTCGGTCCTTAGTTAATACCTTTTGAACTCAACAAACACACTGTCATTTACTTCAGTGATCTGTGAATCTAGCTTTTAGCCATTTACCAATGAAAAGTAGGTTTAAACTAGTCTCTTGTTTATGGACAAACTTGCATTTGTCACAGTGTCTTGAATGAAGCTAATCTCTGAAGTGTTTGCTCCTTATTTTCTCAATGGAAGACAAAGATTCCAGAAGCCAATGTTAAATTTGATGCTTGACATAGAATTTGTTGTGCATTCACATTTGCATTATTCTGACACTAAAGGGTAAGTTTCTGATAGAAGTTAGTAATTTCTGGCTTTTGCCAGAACATCTCTAAGCACAAAAACTGTAATTACATAGTTTTGAAACTTTCTGGATTATGGCATCAGTTGTCTTTTGAGAGATCTTGCACTACAGTTTTCCTTGGATTCTAATATCCTAGTTTTAAGATTTTTGTTGCAGCTGTAGCATTCATCATTAAAACTCATCTGGAGGTTTTCTAGAGCACATTTATTTTGTAGAGTAGATAAAATATCAGCATAATCTCTGAAAAGAATTCCATCCCATTTTGCAATGTTACCTACTTTTGCATTTTGACTGCAAGCTTCCATAGGGTTTGTGCAAACAGGTCACACCACCAAATAATTTTAATAACATAAAATCAGGAATTCAAAATTAAAATATCAAAAAACAAAGAAAAACAGGTACTGCTGCTAGTGAATTATCATGAGAATAACAACAAAAAAATTGAATTATTTTTCTGCAAATAAAATGAAATTGCTCAAAAGAAATTTTGATCCCATAATTTTCAAACATAACAAATAATTTTCAAAAATAACAAAACTACTGTTGCATGTTAGTACTCACAACTACCCATGCAAGACTTTCTTGTTGAGGTTTGTTGAACAAAAACCATAACGCTTTTCTTTTCCCAAATTACCTGAACATCCCTGCTGAAAAAAACTTCACCTGTAAGTTTATGAACAACCAAGCAAAGAAGTGTCAATAAGACCAAAAGAAGCTCTAGTATTAGAAAGAAAACTCCAAGGACAGAAATAGGTTTATTAAGATGCACAAAGTAAAATATGTGGAAATGCTTATTTAGAACATGGCTATTTAAATTGCAATGAGAAAGCTGGTGTGAGAAGATGAAGCCTATTAACTACTCTGCAGTAGTTGTCCATAAGCAAGTTTTTAACTCACAGAAAATTTGGTACAGTCACTCACAATTAATGCTAAATTTCTTTTTCAGAGGCTAAGCTTTACTCCGAAAAATTAGTGTCATATAAATCCAAAGAATCACTTACTCAGTGTCAATAACTTTCCGTGTCCAAGTTATCACAACCACTGTACTTTTGCAAAAAGCCATTAAAATCTACAATTCTATTACCAAATCATGAGAATTTAATGGCCTGATGTAATTTTTTGCACTCATTCCCCTATTCGAACTTCCAAATAACCATATGCCACTCTGTCTTTTCCTTATAAATACCTGTTGCTTTTTGTACTTGATTTAGAATATTGTTAGGATAGGAACTCCTCTCTGTCTGTGTTGTGATGTGGAGTTATGGAAATGTTAGTTTTCGATAGCAGCTGACTTCTGTTATGTCACATGATTATGAAGGCTAAAAAGCTAAAAAACACACCAATGCCTGAGATCCTAAACTTGCCAATTACTACTCAAAAGTTTATTCATCTCCAGCAGTGTGCTAATTTTCACACAAATAAGCAGACAAACTTTTATACAAACTATGATGGCAGCAATGCAGAATGTTGTTGCATTATGTTTCTCACTATATGCTGAAAAATACAAGCTTATCCCCAAAATATATCTCAGAGATCCCAAAGCATTGGTTACGTTTATTTATATGATATAATACGAATGGTCTGTATCCAGGAGCTGCCTATGAAAGTAAGACTGTTTTTAGTTTCTTTTCTACAGCAAGAGCCATACAGTGCAAAAGCAGCCATCATGACTTCCAGGTACCAGGGAGGATTAGAGGTTTGGGATATTAATTAATGGATGTAGATAGTCTTTTTGTTTGTTTGTTTTGTTTTGTTTTGTTTTGCTTTGGCTCCTGGGTATTCTTTGTATATTTTCTAGTTTTAAAGTTCAAAAAAGAAAAAAATTAAAAAAGTTTAAAAGTTAAAATTTTTTAAAGTTTGAAAGGACTGTCCTCTCGCTATTCTGATATGGGCAGCTGGATTCACATCCAGATCTACTTGCCAGGAATACCGTTCACCCTCTTGAACATCTTCAGACACTGTTTTCACTCTTCTGGAGCATTCATTAACAATGCTGTAGGAACAACCCTAGCAGTCCCTCAAGAGTCTAGAAAAATAGGAACTATACCCGATTTCACTGGTAGTTTTCAAGTTACTTCCTACACTTGCTCAGTACTGATCCTTCATGCAAAAAATGAAGACAGGCTGAAGGACAGTAGTGTGGATATCCCTGCCGTGGTGATATGGGGATAATGATGCTCAGTCCTATTTGTGGAACACAGCTGTTCCAGCTTGCACGACATTGAACATGTTTATTATCTCTACCATGACAGGGTGGGACTTAATTCTGAAATTACAAAGATTAGGTGAGGTATAAAGAGTACCTCTATGTTTTCGAAATATGTATAGTTTGGGGAAATCCAGAGTTTGTCTAATCCGAAAGAAAGTAGTAATGCTCTAAGAAGCATCAGAATGTGTATTTCTCCCTGCAGGTACAGTGAAAATAGACATAATGTCTGCAATGTAAGCTTTACAGGCTAAATCCTTGGTGAAGGTAAATGGGCATTATGCCAGTCAGTTGAGCCAAGCATTTTAGTATACAACAGTATGGCTTAGAAATAACAAGTTACTGTATATTACAGCTATTTCAGGAGAACAGTTACAGACTGCTTCCTACTTGTGATTTTTCTTTCTATATTGGCACTGTACATATATGCATTAACAGAAGTATATAAGATAATGTGATTTAATCTAGAGGAATTGATTTTCCCATTTTCTTCAAACTTGATCTCACCTTATTAAGACTTGATTTTTCCTTGCATTTACTTGAAGAAAAATTTATCTACAGTACTTATGACACCTGAATCTTCATAGACAACATTTTACATTTTTATGTAAAATCAATTCTCTCCTTCTCCGTGGTCCTTTATATATATAGTTTATTGCATGTCAAGTTCAGTCCTTGAACATAGGCAAACTGGCTTAAGCAAGCAGTAGCAGAGTTAGTACCTCATAAAACACAAAACTGTGTAATTCAGTTACATTATCCTACACATTTGGATAGAATGTATATTTCATATTTTATTTCAGATACCAGTGACATCCTTCATTTTCTTTTAGCTTTAATAGGAACAAGTAGCTGCCTGTGAAAGTAAGAGATCATGCAATCATAGACTCGTAGAATTGTTCAAGTTGGAAAAGACCTTCAAGTCTTCAAAGCATCAAGTCCAACTGCAATCTAACCAAACTACCCTAACAACCCTCCGCTAAATCATGTCCCTGAGCACCACATCCAAATGGTTTTTAAACACATTCAGGGTGATCCTACCACCCCCCTGGGAAGCCTATTCCACTGTTTAACAACCCTTTCTGTAAATAAGTGTTTCCTGTTATCCAGCCTAAGCCTTCCCTGGCGCAATTTGAGGCCATTTCCCCTCATCCTGTCACCTGTCACCAGTGAGAAGAGACCGACCCCGCTCTTGCTACAATCACCTTTCAGGTATTTGAAGAGAGAAATAACGTCTTCCCTCAGCTTCCCAAGACTAAACAGCCACAGTTCCTTTAGTTACTCCTCATAGGACATGTTTGTCTATGTTATATTCACCAGTGCACTGGATTCTCTGTAGCTTTTATTGAGCTCTGTTTTTCTTATATGCTTTCTTTTCCATTCAAGATGTTTGCATCCAGTGTCAAAATAATTTGAATACATTAAAACAGTAATGAGAGCTGCATTTATTGACAGCGCTGGGTGTTTTTATTATTTCCTTGGTTGCTTTTTTGTGTCCGTGTTCGTTTCATAATCCGTATGGAAAAAACTGCTTGTGGATTATAAAAATCTGGTCTTGCATTATGCTATTATTGATAGAACATATTGTTTCATATAATTGTTTCAGGATGAGTCATGAATGCTGATTACTGAAAACAACATTTTGTTGATGTTATTTACTATGTGAGGGTGTTGATGAGAAATGACAAGAAATTCTTTGGAAAATCTTGTAAAAAGTAATATTTATGCAGCTTTCCATTGTGTTCCTCTTATACCATGTTCATGCATTGATTCAGGAGCCCTCATCAGACAATTCATAGAAAAGAGGCATTAGATTGTGAAAAATAATGGAGAAGTGTCACGAAAGTCTGCAGAACTAACCTCACTTTTATAACACTGTTTATTTTCTTGCATAAGTCATAAACTAAAAAAAAAAAACACTTTTTTTTCTCCTGCTTCCAGAGTTGAAACAAACACATTGACCTCAATGTGCTGAACTGTTTATTTCATATTCCTGAAGTGCTAAGAAGCAGAACACTCTCTGCCAACAAATAAGAAACAGCTGGCATGAGACCACTGCCCTTCTCATAAGGAAGTGTTCTGATGAGCACTTTTTCTCTGCCCTTTCTCAATATTTCAGATGCTGATTTTCAAATGCGGCACCCAAGGCAATGTGCTTAAAAATAAATTAGTGTTCCAATGTTCTGCATATTGAAATTGTTATGGAAGATCAGAAGGGTGTAAGCATAATATTGTAAATGTCTTGAATTAAAATGTGGCAATAAAGACTACAACAATTAATCATTCATCTTCAACATATTTATAAGTGCTATATAACAATACTCACAGCCAATTCCACCTTGGTCAACAAAAAAAGTATCAAAATGAAATCTGAAGTTGGCCAGTGCATGGCCTATAATTCAGGAAAGAAATGTGCAAGATGCATGAAGCTATTCATGGCAGAATGCTGCACAGGCTTTGACCAAGAGCAACAGAAATGCTTGCTGGAAGCCATACCATATGAGAAAAGGTTCTATGACATGACAGCCTGACATTACCAATATATCAGGGGCTCAGTGGAAATAAAAGATTTTGCCCTGCAAGTACTATGTTGTCCATTTGTGAAAGTGTTTTGGTCTTTCAAACCGTGTAAATTAAACAGCAAAATTTTGTTTTGCATTAATGTGCAGTTCACTGCCAGTGTTGAAGAATCTCAAATCATTCTTGGAATGTACACTTTGGGAAAAGGAAATGAATAGGAAACATATCACTAGATAGTCTGTAAATATTGATCAGACTAGCCACTTTAAATGCTCTGTCTGTATATAGAAAAACTCTAGCGAAGGATTTAGTGAATACAACTGACTTCATAAACAAAGAAAAATGCCTATATATACATATATGTATATTTTCTTCATAGTAGGAGTGAAGGAGTGTAGCTGGATAATTCAGAAAATGGAGAGCTGGCCCCGAACAGACACTGGATATGATTATTACTTATCTATTTAGAAGTTTATAAAAATATTCATAAGTTCATTGGACACAATTATGATATATCTTTCTGTATCTGTATATATAATGAGCATACATATAAATAATCATAATATAGAATTACAATTTAGTTATATAGGTGTGATCAGATCTGAGTCATACCTGGTGGGCTAATTGAGGATTCCTAATGGACTGATGCTGTATTTTTTGACATCGCTTTCATGATAGTCTGGGTTACTGAAACTGAGACATCTTCAGAAGATGCAAACAGTGCCAACAAATTATGGGAAAAACACCTGATCACATTACCATCTGCCTTGTGCACCAGAAATATTTGGCTTTGGCTAGGACAGTTATACAGTTCCCACTCAGTGCAGTTCTAAAAATTTTAATCTAAAGCAGATCAATAAACAAAGAAACTCACTGACAGTGCCATAAGAAGCCATCTTGGAGGTATGACAAACCTCTCACATTGTAGATACTTTGTTGCAGTTTTGATAATAAACATTATAGCTAAGCTCTTTCTCATGGAATGTAAGAACTCTAAAAAACAACTGTTAAACGTCTATTATAAGGGCCTTCAAAATCAGTGAGAAGATTCTTATTGATTATGATGGCTTTGAGTTAGAAACAATTTTGCATGGGATCACGAACCTTTTCTTTCTTTCTTTCTTTTTTTCCTTCCTTGCACCGCTTTGAACTAACATGAACAAGACCAGTTATTGTTTATCATACATACAATAAAATGGAAGACTCTTCACAGAGGCTCTGAATCTTGCTATAAACATTTTTGGTGTTCAGGCAAATGCCGTTCTTTACTTATGTGGATGTCTTTGTAAAGTTGGAATTTATGCAGGAGAAAGATCTGACTTGATTTTGGCATTCTTAAAAGGCAAACGGGAAGCTCAAGAAGGAGCCCCAAAAGGAGGCAAAAATGGAAAAATTCAGATTCATACTTCATACAAGTGCTAGTGAAGGACAGTGTGAGATAGGTCTCAAAATCCAGAGACTATGATCAAAACAAAATGTTTCAGGCAGCATAGAAATAACACAATAACCACACCAAATCCAAATTAAATTCTTGTCAGGGAATGAGAGACCTGGGTTCAATTCCCAACCAAACTCTCAGAAGATTTCATTTTTCTGTTTCCACTTTCCATTTGGAGGGAAACATAAAATGGACGAGGGGTCACAAGACTGCCATTTTTGTTACTTATTACTTATTACTTTTATTACTTATTACTTTTATTACTTATTACTTTGCTTTCAGCATTAGAGTACAAAGTTTGGTTTCAGAAACTCTCTTTCACATTTTATTTCATTTCTTAGCTTAAATTTCAATCATTTTGGATTATATTGCATTATCTCACTTTCTGCTACTATATTCAGAAAAATAAGCTTTCTTGAGCTCGTTGCAGCTGTTTTCCTCATCTAAGCCCATCTCCCTGCCTTTTCCTTTTCCTCCACCCCACCCTTTCCAGGGGCTGTGGATCTGTGGGTCCCTTTGCCCCCCTGTCACAGAAACCACGTCAAACTGTGATAATTTTAGAATTTGGGTCATCTGGGTCATCAGAATCTGGGAAAAAGGAAAGTTGACAGAAGATGTTGACTTCTTAGTGATTGCTGTTCACTAGCGTATTCTTTGTGCTTATTTGGATGTGATTTGGCACAAGATTAATGACAGACACCTTGTTTGTTTTCATGACTGCACTGAAATGCTAAGTATAATATTATGAAGTGCAAAGACAAAATAAGTCAATTTTTTTGGATCCTAACCAGAGCACAGCATGATGATTAGACAACTGGCATCTGAGTTCTTTGCCCTGAATAATCCAATTAATTCACGTTTCCTGATATTTTTCTTTATTTCAAATTATACGTCTGCCATAAATTTTCAATGTTGCTTTAAACAAAATTATGCTACCCAGATCATTACAAAGTGTTCCCTCTACTTCAGGGTACATTAATGATCAAACTGTTTCATTTCATTTTCTTTCAAAATTAGAATGAATGCTTTCTGGTCCCTTGCCTATTCTGTGTATGATATGAATTAAGAAATTAAAATTGCTAAACAGAAAACAAATTTCATGCCAGCTTTTCTGTGCATCTTACCAAGAATAACAGGTTTGCTTTAAGGATATATTATTACTTAGTGATTAAGAAATTAAAAGGACTTATACAAGAATATTCTATAAGATTCCACTTATTTCAATTTTTAATATATATGCATTTCTTTTAATGTAGGATTTTACATAATGTTCGACATTGTTCAGATAGTTATGCTATTAGAACAAGGCAGTTATATGAAACCCACCATGCAATGTGCTTTCTATCAGACAGTGCATTTTATTTTCAACTTAAAGTCAAGTGGCTGAGTTTCAGCATCTCATTTTGTTTTCATTCAACCAGAAGTAATTATTAGATTAAGTTATTTGTCCTAGTTAGTGTGTGATGTACTATATCCTAGGGAAGGAAAATCCTCAGCAAAGTGAAATTATTTCTTTAGCCAACTTCTTTTCCACATAAATCAGAGAATCTAATTATGCCACAGCATAAATATTCCCACTCCTACAACATTTTATATTCATGCTGGATTTTTAAGTTCATTGATTTCTGGGTGAAATTGCTGTACATATATGTAAGTGCAAATCTTACTTTTCCCAAATTGTTACCATTGGCCAATATAAATGACATTCTTCTAACTCTCATTCATTAAAGAAATACTGGAGACTAAGACAGAGTCTGGCTTATAAGTCCAAATTCAATATATTGTGCTCAGCATATCATCCTGTAAATAGAACAGATATTAAAACTACAATATGGGGCAGCGAAGACAACTAAAGAAAAGAAGAATTAAGAGGAGAATGTGTTTAGGCATGGAAAGAATACAACTGTCTGTATTTTATGGTATAGAATAGTTCAGTTTGAAAGGGTATACTAAGATCACCTTGACCAACTGCCTGAGAACTTCAGGCACTTCAAAGCTTAATAAAAGTAAAACATATTAAGGACATTATCCAAACATCTCATGAACAAGGACAGTCATGGGAAATCAACCAGCAGCTTAGGAAGTATTTGTCCATCCTCAAAGTAAAGAAAACTTTCCTAATATCTAATGAGCCTCTCACAGACTAGCTTTCGGTGTGCCCTATTATTGGTCACCAGGGAGAAAAGACAGGCACCTTCATCTCCCTTCCACAGGAAGTAGTAGAGAACAGAGAGGACACCTCTTTGTCTTCTTCAGTCTAGAAAATCCAAGTGTTCTCAGTCTCTCCTCACAAAACATGACTCCTCTTACCAGCTTTGTTGCCCTCCTCTGGATGTATTGAAGTACGTTAACATCTTTTTTTTATATCATGGTACTCAGAACTGCACACAGTATTAAGGGTGAGGCTGCTACAACACTAAATATACTGGAAGAACCACCTCTTTAGACCAATTGGCTATATGGTGTTTAATGCATTACAAAATGTAGTTTGCCCTCTTGGCTGCCAGGGCACACTCCTGGCTCATGCTGAGCTGCTGTTTCCAGCACCCCCTGCTCCCTTCCTGATGATCTGCTCTGAGGCACTCATCTCCCAGTCTATGTCTCACATTACTGCATCCCGGTGCAGCACCTAGCATTTACTTTTATTGAATTTCATGCAGTTTCTGTTTGTCCAGTTCTCCAGTCTGTCTAGATCCTTCAACGATACCTCTCATCCCTTCAAGGTATCATCAGTGAATTTGCTGAGGATACATTCCACTCGTGCATCTAGATCACTGATAAAAATATTCAACAGGACTGTCCCTAACCTTCAGACCACCTGGAGAACACTGCTCCCAACCTGAGGTAGCCCCATTCACTGCAACCCTTCAAGGTCTGCTGTTCAGCTGATTCATTACCCAGGATGAATCTGCTCACCTCACATTTGGACGGTTCATACAGGGAGATACAGTGAAGAACTGTATCAAAAGGTTTACTAAAATCCAAAAAGATTACATCTACAGTTTTCCCTTTATTCACCAAGAGAATTTATTGTAGGAGATTAAATTACTGAAGTAGGATTTGGTGAGTGCTTGTTGAATACACCTGATAAAAGCTTTATTCTTTAAATGCCCTTCTGTAGCACTCAGGATAATCTTTTACACACCTTCTACAGGGACTCAGGTTAGAGTAACCTTTGCAATTTACAAGCTGCAAAGCTGATGTCATGGAGAACCTGTTGCTAGAACAGAACATAATGTAACTATTTGGACTTGTGTTGCTCAGGATTACAGAAAAGAAAGTGTTGAAGGATGACATAGCAAATTAAAAATCTAAGTGTTCCAGTAGATTTCAGAAATACTTTAAAGTAGTTTAAACTGAATGTATTTATCAACCATCTTTATTTTATTTTTTCTAAGTTATATATATTTTTTTCAATTATCGTTATTATCCCATAATCATAAAATTAGAATAGTAAAGAATTTTGCATATGGTGGCACGGCTTTTGTGCACAGTTCAGATCCTTTGGTATGCTAGGAAGCATGTATGTGCATATAAACATGTTGGCAAACCTAAAACTACTGAAGCATCTTACATGCAGACTAAGTGGTGGGGTTAAACTGGTGCAGGATTGCTATCAAAGTTCACAGCAGAGCCTTTGGTGTTCCTAGCACAAGTCAATCAGGGATGCAGCGTATGCTAATGCAATCTTCATCATGAAAGAGTGAGTGGCATTCATCTCCACTTCGCAAACTTCTTCTTGTCTGGCCATGTGGCTCCCAATCACATGAGCTTTTGAAACGTGCCTGCTAGTGTCAGTGAGAATGACCAGCCATAGTGTACTGCAGCACTGTACACAATTCGTTCAGCAATGCTTTTTCTTCATTTGTAAATAATAATAGATGAAAAACCTTTTTAGCAATTTAAGTTGTGACCTTCTTTCTTATAATTAATTGCTTAGAAATAGCTTCTCAAAACTGCTAGCCAATTAAATACTGGCAGGATGTAGGAGCCATTTAGTTTATAAGCCTTAGTAAAATATAGTTTTTAATAAACACTCTATTTACTGCTACAAGTCCTGAAAAAATTATCTGCAGATTTGTCTGCCTTCTATGCGATACATTAATGTCTATCACTGTGTACCCATTAAAATTTTATTGAATAGCTAGTGCAAAAAGTACTTTAAATCACTGCAACTTGTTGTCTGATTGTTTTATGTTGATACATTAAATATAATTGTAGTCAAGAAAGAGTGCAATATTGAATATTTAAGACAAAATAGCAGATCTGTAGAAACAAACTTCAATTGAAAATGCAGAAATTATCAACCTAGTCTTATCTTTTTATTTAAATATGAGTACTTGTTCTGCATATTCAGCAAATTATGCACCTTCAGTGCACTGGAGTTCTTAATCTTGCAGATATCTGGCCTATGGCTAATGATAATGAACAATTTAAAAATTATGGAAATGTAACAGGAAAGTTATACCATAATTCAGCTGAGTCAAGGTAAGCTTTTCAGTGCTAGTATGCTAGTACTTACCTTTCATATTGACAATTATCACATGATAAACTAGAGGTAAAAATAAACAATTTCCTCTTAGAAATGACCTTGTCCAAAATTCTTTGGACTTTGAAACTAGCCATAGTTTTCTGAGGTTTTAAACATTCCAACTCACAGTCCAGTGTTAATTTGTTATGGATTTTATGCTCTCTATTTACAGTGCCCAGGCCTTGATTTTGTATGTGGTTGTATAATCTATAGAGGAACACTTTATTACAGAAAAGGAATGATGAGCAAAAAGAGGTAAGTCTGCTATCTAAAATGTTTTTTATCCTTTCATTGTACCTCAAATTCTATTTATTCCTTTCTTACACTGTCCTCTTGTCTGCCTTGTACTCAGTCAACCTTTCTTCCATTCTTGAAAGTTCTCATTCCTTTCCCTAAAATCAGGGAGCAGTTGGAGTGAGGAGGAGCTCATTTTTCACTGAATTTTCCAGTGGAATTATTCATGGACTTTTATTCTCTAACTTGCTACATGTTCCCATTTTTTAACTGCCAGTGTTTAACTGAAAATAATAAAAAAATGATTTTATTACACTGATAAAGCCCTGAAATGTGTCAAATGTCACTACCACTGAACTTTAACATGTATTTGAAAATATATGTAATAGTCAAGTGCTCATTATTGATTTACTATGGAGGATGACACATATGTAAAAACAACAACAAAAAAAATAGAAGTCAAGTAGAAGCTGGAAAGAAAGATCTTTCTTGAAACTAATGGAATTCAGTATCTCTTCTAGATTTTACTACTATGTATCTGTGTATGACAAGGTGCTCTCATGATCTGAGTTACTGTGTGTTAAGCACGTGCTGATTAACATCCTGAACTACAGCACACCCAGCCAAATGCCATGCAATAGAGCTTTATCTTACTTAAGTATTCTTAATTAAAACCTCATACAAAGCCTTAAAAATACACAAGATTACTAAAAAAAAAAAAAAAAAATCAAATCAAAACTCATGTTTGTTTCACTACCATTAATGATTTAAATGTAACTGAGACATTTTCTATTTTGATTACTGAAGCTAGTCATATGAAGATGAAAGGAAGTAAATATAGTAATTATTATCTCCTATCATAAAGCAAGAGTAGTCCTTAAAAGTCTATGTAGTCCTTAATACAAAAGCTTTGTCAAAGACTCCAGATGCAGGAGATCTGAGTTATACTTCTTGCTAATGAGCAGGTGTGGTGGCAGAGCACAAGGAAATTACTATCAGTATATTTCAATATGGATACAGAAATACAGAAAAAAACTTGAACCTTGAACAGTATAAGAAATATGACTGTCTCATCTTTTGAAGGCCTTTACTTGACACTGCTCACAACAGTAGGTAGGCATTAGTGCGCAAACAAGACATTGAGAGTAACATTCCCTCCATGCCTTTGGAGACATCTGGACTCTGTTAACATGGACTTGGAAGTCAAACTAAACAAATCTGTATCCATTATCTCTAGGTGGTATCTATGCAAACATTTACAGCTATGACATCTCATTAGAGCATGCACTATAGTAAGAGTGCATTTGATTCACATATAGCAAAACTGTGATCAAGTGATCATTAAAATAAGCTCTACTAATTTCCGAGGAAACAATTTTATCTTGAAATAAATTATTCTTACAGTGCTGTAGTTTGGTATTAAAATATTGTAATTAGACTAGTTATATTTGGGTAAGCTGATAATTATTTTTGTATTACTTGGATGACAAAAGAATACTTGAAATGGACTGTCGTATTTTTACAGCTCCTGTGTATAAAGAAATATTATCATATTATTCATGCCACTGAAAGAATATGACAATTTTTTTATCTCATTACCTCTCAAAAGAGATTTAATATAACCTGAAGGCTGATAGCTGTTTAGTTACTATGTTTATTTTTTTCTTTCTACCCCTTCAAAGTTACTTTCACTAGTGACAAACCTTCCTTGTGTTGTAGAGATGAAACAAAGGTCTCATCATTTCAAGAAAGTAAATTTTTAGCCCTGCCAGTTTGAAATCCACCTAGGAAATACACAAAAATGTAAACTTAGCATTCAGTGTGACAGCCTTGGTATGTTTTAAAGCTGTAGCTTGATATCTTTTTTTAATTTCGACATCTGGAAAAAAAAAATAAAAATAAGAGGGCAGTGAAATTCTGTATGAAAACTTCAACAATGTCATTGGTTCGATTTCCTTTGATTAAATGATGTCATCTGGAAAACAGAAATCAATCCTAGTTATAAGAGTAATTGTTCATATCAGTTATTTACACTTTTTTCCCCCCCCAGTGCATTGGGAAGATTAAAATGCTAGGAACTATTATGTTAATGTAGAAAACAGCACCATGAATTCTTAAGGTAAATATGCTACACACACACACACACACAAAAGCAGTTTCAATTTTCTAGTGGCCTAATGCATTGCTATTTATTGTAATTCATAAACTAATGCTAAATAGTACTATTAATAATTAATTAAGCTAATGGTTTCTTCCATTTCTTCTTTACAACATAAAAAATGCATAAATAGTGTTTAATTTTGTTCTATGTTGACAAGCAATATCCCATTTTGCATGTTCTGGTCTTGACTGGGAAAATTCTTCTGGGACAGGAGCAAAGCACAGGCATAAGATAAAAGGCATACAATTTTGATCTAAGGCTCCTCTGTTCCCAGTAGCTGTCTGAGCCTATTCCTGTAACAATTTCCTGCTAATTGCAGCCACTTCCAGACTTGTATTGAGTTTCCCAGTGCTCACATGCCTTCTTACTAATCCGTACAGGAAGACTCACATGTTTCAGTTTTGTCAGCACCAAACTCAAGAGACTGACCAGCAGTCTCAGTCCTGATACTACAATGTTCTACTGTACAAACACAGCTCAGCATTCAGATGAACAACTGCAAACACAGAAGCTAAGTGTTTCCTGGCCTATTCAGGTACTCACTTATTCAGCTGTGATAGTATTTGCTGCTCATTCATCTGCTTTTCTTGTCAACTCGTCACCCTAACACTATTTCTCACACAGAGACTCATGGGTACAACCAAATTACCAAATGCAGCCAATTACATTCTCCCCACAAATTCTGACTTTTGTCTTCCTCTTCTCTCTCTCACCAGAATATATCATTTCAGTGCATCTTCCTGCTTTTTTTTCTGTTTGTCTTCTGGGTTGTTGTTCATTGATAACAAGTTACATTTGTATTATAGTGGAAAACAATTAATATAAATAGGTGATAGAAAGGCAACTGGAGAAAGACAATGATAGCCATGGATATGGGCAAATTATGATGCCTGGATTCTGGAGAAGCTGACAAAAGCAGACTGTGATGGGAAAATTAGCAACATTTTAACTAAATAGTAGAAATGTGAGTTTAGAAGCTCATTGGAGCTAGACATTCATGCTGGAAACTGCCTTTCATGGCTTTTCACCTTGGTCTTATCCTTTAATGCAAGCTCCAGTTAGATTGTAATCCCTAGATAAAAGTGCTCCTCCTCCTATATTTCATGTACCCTTGATTCTCATTTCAGTGAGAATTAGGCACAGACACATGTTCAGTACTGCAGAAAAGAGATTAATAATCCCTTCAAGAAATAGGAAATTTTGAGTAGCTCTGGATCTTGTTTACAGAGTTAGGGCTGAGTAACAGTTTGTCCTCTGATCCTGCTTTACACATCATAGCTGGCATCCATGGGCTAGCGTCCACACATTTCAAGGACAATTTCAACTGCTCATGTCTGCATGTACCTTCACCCTTCTGTCAGATGACATTAAGTCTCTTGTAGAAAACTAAAACATTGCTTCTACCCACACATTTTGGATGTTGGAGGTTGCAGAGCTGCAGACTTCTTTGAAATATATTACCTTTGAATTAATCTAACAGAAAGAGTTTCACAGACACATAGAAATATGTTCACGTGCAAAAAGAATGGGCAGGAATAAGTCATGCCTATTAGAGCCCACACAGAAAGTAAAATGTCTTTCAGTATGTGGAGGTGTTCAAGAACATGTTGGATAGGGCAACCCAGTCTAGTACCAGATCTGGAGCTTGGTGGCCTTGCCTGTGGCAGGGAATGGGAACTTGAAGATACTTAAGGTCCCTTCCAACCCAAAACATTCTATGATTCAATGATGATTCTATGTGCTAAGAGGGAGCAAAGACCCAATTTTTCCCTGACCCAGGTGCTTTAAAATTTGTCTCCATTTAACATCAGATTGTACCAGCACACTGTGGCAGGCCATCAATGCTGGACACTAACCCTAACAGGGCTGCACTCAGCATGCTGACTGGATCAGGTCCCTGGATCATGCTGGGTTGCAAAATGCAATGTTGGATGAAACTCTTCACAAATGACAGTTCCTGCTGCATAAAAATTTAATGAGGTTACAACTGTATCTACATTTAAAATGTTACCTTATCCTGGGCATGCTCAGAGGCTTAACAAAGCAGTTAATATCACAGAATCACAGAATCACAGAATCACCCGGGTTGGAAGGGACCCCAAGGATCATGTAGTTCCAACCCCCCTGCCTAGCAGGGCCACCAAACATACACATTCAGATCAGGTTGCCCAGGACCCCGTCCAACCTGGCCTTGAACACGTCCAAGGACGGGGCATCCACAACCTCCCTGGGCAGCCTGTTCCAGGGCCTAACCACTCTCCTAGTAAAGAACTTCCCCCTAACATCCAACCTAAATCTTCCCTCCTTCAACTTAAAACCATTTCCCCTAATATCATCACAGCTAAAGTAAATTTTCATTATTTCATTTGTAATTGCCACTCTTATTCTTTTGAATCCTTAATTGAGCCTGTTAAAACACTTAAAAATCTTGTTTTCACTTTCATCTCTCTCTCATTACATTTTTAACACTTCCGTTGTCACCATTTTTTAATCACAATGTGGGAACAGAAAGCCAGGAAATGTCTATTTCTTAGCTGCAGTGTTGATGCCACCCCATACACCCTCCTAACATTCCTTCAGCTTGACACATTTGAAAAAGCAATTACCAGTTTGGATTTTATTGCACGGGAACTCATACTTGCTCAGCCCTCTTCACAGTTTTCCCTGGTATGACACTGTAAATGTTCAAAGTTTTTAAGATTTTTTTGACTTAAAAAAATATTTAAATTTCGATGCAACCCCACACTGTGCTGTAAAATACAATGCAGCTTGGTAGGCTTTGTACTAGCTGTAAGTTGCTGCTAGCAAGAGCTGAATGCTAATAGCAATCACAGAAATAACAATATTAATTGTTGCTTTATTTTGTTTGCAGACTAGCATTGTTCCTGTTGATACTGATAGATTTTTATTTTAGTTTCACCAGTTTAAATTTATTTCTGTGTAGGACATATTCTGGACGCATAAGAGATTAGACCATGTCCTTATTCCTAGAAGAAATCTCAGAAGAACCCTTTTTCAACAGCAAAACAGTTAAATTCTTCTATGAGTTTAACTGAGGCACCACACCACTGCATGCTTAATTAGACTATATGATTTCATGTCTAAGCACAATACCTAAAGCTATAGTATGGCTTTTATAATGACACTACTTATAACGTATTCATAAAAACAAATATTATAGATCTTCATATATGGCACTGCTGAGGACAGAATTTTTGCCACTTTTGTTTTCTGCACTTAGAGTCATCTTTGCATGGAAACTCTGAAATAATCATTTAACAGTTTAACCGTTTTACAGTTCAGCTTCTGAAACAATTTTTCCATTTAAGATAGAGGGCTGATTCTTACCTTCATCATCTTACTGCTGAAAATGGGACAGAAGATGTTGAACAGAGTGTTTATAAGTTTATTTCCTGCTGATACTGAAGCAGGCAGAGGAGAGCATGCTGCCAATTTCCAGCCAGCATCAGTCAACTCTAACTTTAGCATGACAGGTCTAGATTCGTAGTGTGTAAAATAAACCCTAATTACAATCTCTAAATCAAACAACAGTTTCCTCAGTGGTAAATAAAAAAACCTGGGTGCGTTGACTGTAGATATAAAGTAAGATTTCTGTGTTAAGTAACTTTGGTCCATGCAAACCATTAATATTAGCTAAGATTAACTTGGCATATTATTTTTCCTCTTCTGTAATTGCCATCAGTAGGAATAAAGAACACTTATCTCTGTTCTCTGTAGAATTGGTAGGGAGAAGTCTCTTGGGAGAAACGTATTTCTGGGTTCAGTTTTGTGTCTTACAGAATAAAGATTAATCAGCAATAAACTTACTTCATTTTGTACCTGAACTAGTATTGAATGGAATAACACGATCCATTATAGCATGCTTGTTTAACGCTCTTGTTTTGCCAGTAATTGCATTATAATATTTCATGTAATTGTCTAAGAGCAACAGACAAAAGCCAAATAAGGCCCAGTTTTTCTTTCTTTTTTTCTTTTCTGCCTTCCCTTTCCTTGTGATTCCTTGTTCGTTGTCAACTAATTTATGAGCAGACTCTGAGTCATGTCTGGCCTGTTGATTTATTATTGAGCAGTGCTTAAATGAGATTGTCTATTTTGCATTTTCATCTTTGTGATGACAGGTAAGTGCCAATTTTATATTACAGTTTTTGAATTTCTACTAGTCTACAGGTTACAATTATTTGAAAGTTCCTACCATAATTTGCAAACCTCTACATCACGTCACATCTTCTCAAATACAACTATCCTTTGGTTAGTAACATTCCTTTTGTTAATAACAAGGTCTATGAGATCAAAGGAAAAATTAAATAATTAAACTGCTATAGTTATTAAAGATCTTATGAAAAATTCAGGTTCTAGTAACAGTCTCTTGATTAAGATTCATTTTAAGAAATTTAAAGGCATCTGAGTAAAAATATCACATAAAATAGAGCTGAACAAAGAAATTGTTACTTCTTATTTCATATCACTTAGAATTTTTTTCTGCTAAATTCTGTTGTTACATTTCAAGGTTTAGATGAAGTGTGATAGTTTTATTGCTATATAAACTCACATTGCCTTTTATACACGTGCATATGAACATATTACGCAGGTAATTTGTGATATCCTATGTTCTATAAACAATGAAACATGGTATAGTAGTTGAAAACAATTAATGTTATAAATGAAATGCCTTTTCCTAATCTTGGAAACAAACAGACATTGAAATTTTTATGCTCAGATTAATTAAAACCTTTAGACAGAAAAATGCCACATAAGAAAATTGTGAAGTTCTTTGTTAAGGCTATCGTTCCAGTGTGGATGTAGATGCCATCTCAATAAACTTAATTTAGCAAAGCAGTTAAGTATTTACTAAACATTAAGCATCAAGTGAAATTTAGAATGTCTATTCTCTGAATTAAAGTATGTTTGTTTAAATTGTCTAAATTCTCTTTTTTTTTTCTTCCTTTCTTTCTACAAGTTTCTGAAGGTCTTCATGCAGAGAAGATAAGCTTGTGGTAAAATCCTTGGACAGGTCTATGTATTGTCTAGCTAATATTCAGTTTCTCTAGATCACATGATAAAGATCTGAAATTCACAGGAAGTCACCAAAGAAGCTCAGCTTTCCTGTCTTAATAGTGCTTTAGGCTCTGTTTGTGTTTGACTGATCCATGGATTTTTGTTAACTATGTATTTTAAAAAATCATTAATAACAACAAAATTAATCTTCTATTTCAGCGTATTTTAAATTAATGGTTGCTAGGAATATTCCAAATTCCATGATCATAAACTTAGATTGTCTATAAGAGTGAACAGAAATTAAAACTAGTTTCCCAGGAAATTATGAGAACTCCACTCTTGAAGGCATTCCAAAGTTGATGGTAAAAAGGCCCTGAGCATTTCCATCTACCTTTGAAGTAAAGTTTTTAAACAAGCACTTTGACTCCATGCTCCTCAGATGCTTCTCCTGACCTAATCTGTCTTTACAAGCCTCTTCTAGCGTTCACTCTATACCCTATTCCATACCCTCTCTTTCTTAATCTCTAATAAAAGTGAATTAATGTCTTGCAGTCTGATCTTCCAGTTGACCCGCACAGCACATGAGATTATTATCTCTTTTGTGATTTTCTCAATTTTTAATCATTAAAAAAAAAAAAAAAGTTTGAAAATTTCTATTTTACATTATTTTGTTTCCTTATTTTGTAGAGTTCTTAGGGACTTCTACATGATAACATAACTTTCACAACATAATTTCTGTTACCATACTACCTATGAAGTATAGTTAGGAGGTATTCCTTTTCTTGTATGTTTTGTTTTTAGGGATGACTCCAAATTCAAAATTACTGACCATTCTACTGGGTTTAACTTTGAATTAAATTCTAATTTAAATTTTAATGTAGCTGTAATTTTCAGTAAAACTACTTGTATTGAATGCTACTCAACACTAATTCTAACATAAAGAAATACAGAAAACAACAGACACATGTGTCACCAAACTGAAATATGCAAAATATGTGAAAAAGAATTAGAGTATGCAATCCTGTGAAAAATGATAGTGTTTGTTTGTTTGTTTGTTTGTTTGTTTTTCTGATAATAAACATAAGGGTGGAGAACAAGAAGCAAAGAATACACAAACAATTTTAGTCTATCAAGGTACTGGGCCTCTGAAATAATTAAGATTGGTTGGAAAAGATTTGAAGTTTCTAATTTATATAAATATGTGTATCCTCAAATAATAATAACTGAGAAAGGAAAGATCAGAAATGAGGTTGTATTAATGAGGGGACAGAGACAGGAGACTTGTGCTTGTCAGCTTCAGAGTGAAGTGAAGAATGTGTCTGGAGATACTACAGATCTCTGAGGGATTCTGCCTTTCTTTTTTTTACTGTGAGATCAAATGTCAGAAAGGAATTTTTTTAAACAATATTGCTTTCGAAAGGTAAAAAGGAGGGATTAAACACATACACATTAAAGGAAAGGATTGAATAGGAAATACAAGAGTAATGGAAATCCTGCTGCTATATCCCACAGGATAGAATTTTATAGATACTAGAAATTATCTAAAATCTTAAACACCAAATGTGTTTATCTCTAATCTGTGGAATTAGAGACACAAGTGTCCCAAAGGTTTTTACAGGTTATAGCTTTGGTTCTCAAAGTGTCTGCTTTCCAGAATATTTATTAACATGGAATCAGAAACATTACTTTGGATTTACACTACAGTGAGAGTGGAGGTGTTTTGTACAGATTTGATAAATGGAAATGTGCTGTTGTTCTATGAACTCCAACCAACTATTTATATGAATCTGTTTTGACAAAGAAGTGATTGCTGCCTTTCTGCTTTCTGTGTTTTTCAATGAAAAATAGAGAAGAGAAAATAAAAGCCCAAAGTATAATTATTGCTTAGTTTGCTTATATATATATTTTATAGCTAATTTCCTGCTATTATACACAGTTTGTAAATATAATGAATGATTAAAAAAACAAACACCACACAAGAGAGCAGTAAAATCAGCTGTTATTTCAAGCAGCTCTCTGAACGAGGTCAGCAGGGCAGACTGAGACAGGTAGCTTGAAATATAGCTTTCACTTGATCTTTTTATAGATCATTAATATATTTGGAAATTTTACTGTCAAATTTATCGTTATAATTTTTTTTAAGCAAACATGTACTTTTAAAACTAATTAGGTTTTTATGAAAGAAAGTCATTTTCCACAGGAAGTCAGTATCCGTAAATCACTGGAGCTGCATATTAAGCATCAGTTCTTCCCACTTGCTCAGTCACCATATGGCACCACACACTGAGCTGAGAGATAATCACTTTATTGTTGGCTGGCTTTTTAATCAGATACATCTCACACTGTTTTGTTAAACATCGCCTTGCAAATAACCCAGCCTTGCAACACATTTTTGTTTTAGAAGAGAGAGTGAAACACTGGAAGGTCTGGTCAAACTTGAAATTTGGAATTTAGTAAAATAATTAAGCATGAAAGAATCCAAGACATTATTTGATGCCATATATCAAGAGGAATTGAGTTAGGAGCTGGGGAAACTGCAGTGCAGTGTGCCTGCTTTTCAACATAGTTTGCTGGCTGCATTGGAGCTGACAGCTGCTGTTCTTGGTAGTATCAGACTAATCTGCACTAAATCTAGCAGCTAATGGGCCACTGAGGAAGGCTGTATGATCAGTTCTGCAGTCCTCTCCAGCTTTGCTTCCACCAACAGAACTGCCTTGGAACTTTACTCCTTCCTGCTCCCTGCATGGATTTCATCAGTTATGATTTTACATTGCGCCTACCCTAACAGATCTCTGATCATTCTGGTTGCATGAGGAAAGGAATAGAGAACTAGATCTAATCTCATATCAATGTAAAAAGGAAAAAATAAATGTTGAATAAACACAATAACAGAGGAAAAAAACACCCCAAAGGCTTTTGAGTATATGACAGTGTTTCCTAGGAGAAGTTTCTGAATATTCATTCCTCTAAAATAAGACTGAAGCAAACGCAAATATACAATAGGAACAGCCTGAGCTGAAAAAAGAGGGAACTTAAGTAAAAGTTCTTTGTATTTCTGAATTTACATGTAGTCTGCAGCATGCTACGCAACCTTTTCTATACCCCTTTTCATATGAGCTATGATACAGGAATGTTCATCTCCTTTCTCTCATTTGCTCGTTTCACTTTATTACTTAGGGAAAATATATGTTAAAAAAAAAAAAAAAAAAAAAAGGAAAAGGAAAAGGAAGACAGAAAATGAATGAGTAGGAATTCCTTACTCTCTGGGAAAGAATTCCTGTCTGCCTAATATGAAACACATTCAGTGTGGATATGATATTCTGCAAAACTCCACACAGAAAAACTATCTCCATAAATTCATATTTGCAGATGATCTCATGGGATCCTAAAACAACCCCGAGGCAAGGATAAATTCTCTGTCAAGTGGGTTGGTTTTCTCTTGTTTGTTTGTTTGTTCACTTTTTTTCCCCAGGCAGTGGAGACTCTTGAAAAATCAAAAATTTATACTGTTTTTGTTTTGTTTGGACAAAGCATCTTTTCCCATCTGCAGAAAAGTTGCAGAAATATCTACTACTAGATACATAGACTCAAATAATGAAAAAAAAAGTTAGAATGAACACATAACAATTAACAACGTCCTAAACAACTAAATTCTATGCTTATCTAAAAATCACTTTTCTATTTCTCCACATTTCTCACATTATTGTTAAATGCTGTTTATAGAGAAACAGTCATAGACTTTATACCAGGAAATCTCGGGATTTCAAAAAGTTTAGTCTGAAATCATTCTCCTCTTGACTTCTGGCAGGATCACAGACAGAGGACAACAAAGTCTGAGGAGCTCACTTTATCTTGTATCACTTTCAAGGCAACATCAAGAAGACACAATAGATGCTTATCTTTGACTCAGAAAAGAAAAAAAGAAAAAGCAGCTGATATGATTCAGATTCCATTAGCATCCCAGGTATAGCTACAAGTCTTTAACAGCTTCTGTTGATATCATTTGATTTTACTTCAGGTCTGTAGCTCATACTGCTACAGTAAATTGTATATGAAATAATCCCATCAATGCTGGGAGTCATGACAAATATGAGGGAGTCCTTATTTTTTTAGCTTTCAAGTTTACATAATTAACTTCACATGCACTGTTTGCACTTTTGTTTGCGTGCTCTATCAGTACTTTACTTTTCTTATAAGTGTTGTGATGCTCACCGATAATTTATAATATAAAGAACGGTGTTACCCAGGTACAGTAATCAAGACAGCAAGGAAAAGGTTAGATCCAGTTTTCTTTGGATATTTGCACTTCAGCTACATGAATAACTGTGGGCCATAGTTAAGCAGAGCTTTATACTTCAGTGTTCCAACACTGTTATCTACGCAATATCTACTGAAGTTTTGTCACAATGTTTACATACAAAATTTCTAATTCTTTAAAAACGTTTGTTTTGACTGTGAGAAAAATGTTTTCTTCTATCTTCCCTATTTGTTTGCTTCACTACTGAACAAACACATCTTAGTTAAATCAGTTACATTTTCTTAATACTAGCCAGTAACTAAGAGAAGACTTACATTCACAGTTTCACCTCCAGTGTTAGCAGTTCTGAAATCTTTTTTTGCTGTTCTTGTTTTCTTTCATACTAACCAGACTGTTCCTGTAAATAAGTTCCCAGCTGGTTTGTAACTTTTTCCCAGCTTGGAGCAAACCAGCTGGACCATCTACTGAATAAATCCTGATGTGAAAGATGAGCCAGTGCACATGTTTGTGAATATTATATAGGCACCACTAATGAAACTTTCAGGAGCTGATCTGCAGTATAATATTGTCTGCAATGCACAGATAATGGATGAAATGTGCATTTTTTGGTTTGGCAATCAGAGGGACTGGCATCAAAGAAAGGAGTGTGCTTTAGAGTGTTAGGGGCCTAAGGAACTACTGGAGTTGAGAAGAAACATAGGAAATGAGAAAGAAATA
This sequence comes from Lagopus leucura, assembly GCF_019238085.1. Classification (NCBI taxonomy): domain Eukaryota; kingdom Metazoa; phylum Chordata; class Aves; order Galliformes; family Phasianidae; genus Lagopus; species Lagopus leucura. Next base: position 8,967,950 of record NW_024962265.1, on the reverse strand, counting down.
CTGTTGGGCATATGTTATCCAGTATAAAGCTTGTGGTTCTGCCACAAGTGATGGCAGTTTCTGAAGTTTCCTGTGATCATGGAAACATTTTTTATTGTATCTGGATATGTCTGGTCTTTATCAAGTGCTTTGCTAAGCAGTATTTTGTGTCTTCAAATTTGATTAGGCATTTATCCAAGGAAATTTTATTTCAGTCACCAGGAGACTGGCTCTGGGAAAGATCCTTGCTATCCTCTTTAGTTTTGAAGCACCCCCCAGGAAGATTGAACCTAATCTTCTGTGTTGCAAAGAATACCTGGCAAAGGGCTATGCTCTGACACATTTAAAATACTGAAAGAAGACCTATAGCTGCTGAAGGCTTATGGTTAGGTCTTCATTTCTCTTCATTCTGTATGCAGTGTATGTCTGGGGAGGAAAGACGAGTGAAGGAGTGAGAGAACAGCTGACTAGAGTGATATTTGTTTTTAGGTATTTACTGAGGCATTACAAGCTTTAATTAAAATGATCAGAGCAATATGTCATCCTTATGCCAATTTTTGCTTCTCAGGGAATCTAGTACACAAAGATAGCAATAACTATTTCCTCCCCTTTGAGATTAACTATGTATCTCAAAAGCACACCCATCTTAATGCAATAATTCTGCCATGTTTTCAGTTGATTCTATCAAATATTATCTAAACAGAGACATCTAGAATTGTAGCCCTCTATAAAATTGCAACACGGCTCTGAGCACTTTGCTTCAGTTTTTAATGCTACAGATTTCAGCAGTGTGAATAGTGCAAAATTTGTCAGTATCAGTCAGGGAAAGCTTTTTTTTTTTTTTTTTTTTTTTTTTCTTCATTGGAAAGTGGATTCGAGGGCTATTCTGTGTGTACTGATATTTCATTATATTTCTGTTTTCTACTTGACTTCATCTCAGCAGTCCATTGATCCTTGACATTATTAGAACCCCTTAGCAGGAAGATGAGTGTTGGCAGTTAAGTACAGTCAGTGTAAACAGAAGCGTGACCCTCCATAGCAATAAAGAGCTCAGGAAGGTTGGGAGAAAACTGGGGAGAGAGAAGTGGCATGGCATGAGAAACGTGCCAGAGCTAATGGTGCTTTCTAGTTCGCTTAGTTAAGAGTCGGCACCAGCCCACTCTTTTTTAAGAGCGGAGAGTTGTAGAAGTAGGGGCAAATTTCCAAAGGATAAAGGGATGTATTTTCGACAAAAAATGAGTGAAATAAAAAGAATTATGCCATTGCTCTTCATTGTCTAGAATTAACATAGTCCTAGTCACACAGAGGTGAATAGTTATGACTAATGTAGTTGATTACTGCAACTTTAGTCAGAGTGTGAGCAGGAGTATTACACTGCAGTCTGAATGTGATGTTATGAACAGCTGTTCACAGTTATCCCTACCATTCATTCTCCATTTCATTACACAGAATTTTAAAAGCTGGTTTGCTGGAGTCATTGCTCTTTGTCTTATTTACTGTTTATGAAATTTTAAAGCTGATTAGAGATTCAAATGAAGTACAAGGCAATTAGATATATTTTACCCCTTAGCATCTACAACTAGATGTATTTCAGCTCCTGATATCAATGTAATTGGGTCACTCTTTGGCTGCTACCTTCATGGGAACTGAAAATTTTTAAATAACTTCTGTGCTAACCTGAAGTGTGTCTGATGATTTTTCCCAGAAGAATTACTCATGTGAATTATTCAGTATGCATGAACTATCATGTCCTGAGTTATGTTATCATCACAGAATAAGAAATTATCTAACTTGGAGAATCTTTGAGAAAAGTGAGTCTTACCATTCTGCAATAACTTATTTCATTGTCTTTTTTTAAGCATATTAAAAAAGAAAAAAATGCATGTGATACCTCTCCATCTAGGAGTATAGTTCATTTTGGAATGACAGATGATGTTTTTGGCTTCCCAGTACAGAACATCATACTAAGTAGCTCAGGAGAATTTGCTTTAGATGTTTGTAGTTGTTTGTTCCAATTGAACAAATTAGCTGCACCTATATAATATCTTGGCTGTAAACATTTTTCATTTTAACTATCTGTGCAAGCTAAAGACAGATTAAAAGAACTGATTGCCTAGTGAGAAATTCTTTCCCAAGCAAAACATCTTAAATTGAACATAGCTGCTTGTTTCATAGTTGATGTTCTTCTGTGTTTTGTTTCTGTATGCTTAACTGAGCTCTTACCTAGATTTGCTTGATATGATTGGGTTGAGAATAAATTTTAAGAAAGACTCATAGCTTTCATTCTAGTATCTGGATTTTTCTCTGAAATATAGTGCACTATAACATCAAAATTCTTTCAGTTTTCACCCAGTTTTACCTCTTCCGAGTTCTGCATCTGACTTAGCATTAAATCACTGGGCATAATTACCTGTCTAACATCTAATGTTACCCTACCAGAAGAGGGAGCAGCCTATTCTGACAACTACAGGCCTGTTCTGAAAGAAAATATAATCTTTTCCTACCCATGACTGCTCTTTTCATAGTTACGGAGAATTGTCCCTCATTTTTGTTCTTGATATTTGTTCTTCATTATTACATTTTCACATAGAGAAAGCTGCAGGTTGTCATGCCATGTTAAGAATAGACCTTTAAACAGATTTACCTTCAACAGAATATATGGAATAAAACAAGAATGACTGATTTCTTCAAGGGCATTTCTGACTCATGATCCCAAATGAAATGAAAACTAAAATCTCATTTTTCTAGTGTCATCTTTCACAGAAATATACATTCAGACAGTTTGTATGGAATCTATTTCATCCATCATAGGCAACCAAAATTTACATACTTATAGACCAGTTTGTTACCTGAAATTTGTTTAACAGTCACTTAAGATAATATGTTTTGCATTGGATTATCTTTCTCAGTAAAACACGCTTTTCAGAGCAGGTTAATGGCTTAACATTGACAAGGCACACATTGTCCTACACAAGGAAGACATTGGCAACTAGACTTCTACTCTACAACTGAAAAGCAGATGTCAAACATTATTCTTGTGGATAGAAAAACTGTATAGTAGAAAAGTAATCACAGAATCACAGAATCACAGAATGATCTGGGTTGGAAGGGACCTCAAGGATCATGAATCTCCAACCCCTTGCCACAGGTAGGGCCACCAACCTCCACATTTAATACTAAACCAGGCTGCCCAAGGCCCCATCCAGCCTTACCTCAAACACCTCCAGGGACAGGGCATCCACAACCTCTCTGTGCAGCCTGTTCCAGCACCTCACCACTCTCACAGCAAAGAACTTCCCCCTTACATCCAACCTGAATCTTCCCTCCCTCAACTTAAAACCATTTCCCCTTGTCCTGCTGTTATCAACCCTTTCAAAGATTTGACTCCCCTCCTGTTTGTAGGCTCCCTTTAGGTACTGAAAGGCTGCAATGAGGTCACCCCATAGCCTCATTCTGTCCAGACTGAACAAGCCCAGCTTCCTCAGCCCTTTGATTATCTTTGTGGCCCTTCTCTGGACCAATGAATAATGAATAATGAATAATTATATGCTGGGTTCCTGATTTTAAACTGAAAGGTGACTATGTGTGGTTGTCTCAAAGAAAAGAAAGGCACATACAATCTCTATTACTGAAGTAGAGAGAATTACACTGATTTGGGTTGATGTTAGAAACAAAAACAAAAACAAAAAAACAACAGGACAGGTGGAAAATTGTATTAAGAGAAGACACAAAAAGATAACCTAATCTTTATGTGATTTAAAAAAAAAAAAAAAGGATGTAGAGACAGTGTAAAAAATAGGCATGTTATTCCTCAGAAGATGAAGTGTACTTACCAGTTCCGTAACAGTAAAATGTGAGTCCCTTTTACCTTCACAGTAAATACAGAAATCATGTGACTTTTGGACTTCATTTAGCACACTCACATGTTCTCCATACAAAATGTGAAGAATGCTAAAGTTGTCAGTCAGCAAAATAAATAAAATGCGCAATGATATTTGTATTTATAACTAATAGCACAAAAATAACCAATAATTAGCAGATAATTAGTGCTCTGTGCCATGAAAATGTTCGTTGTTCTCACTGGACTGCAGTCAAAGACGTTGGATGCAAAACTGAATGAATATAACATCCCTCATACGTCATGTTGTCTACTACCTGAGTGCATTATGCACATCTGATGAATTTGTTTTTGGAACATCTGAACTTTTTCTGAATGGCAGCTGCGCTGCTCGGCCCTTACCATGGTTTTGAACAGATGCACTACAACCAGTCAAGCCATGCTAATATACGTTTCTGTGTAGATTTGCTCAGTCAGTGGTTAGTTACTTCTTTTAAAGAGTCATGGTTGTCCTTTCTCAAGCACTATTGTGAAAATTGGCATATGTAGGGTACTACAGAAGTAATGCCTCCTATTTATGTCAATGGAAACTACAACAGATACAAAGAGCACAATACCACTATTTGATAGAGCAAATTCTCAGCTACAAAACACTATTATTCAATACAATCATCACCATTAGCTTATGCATTTTCTCCAGTGATGAACAAGAGCCTGCATGCCACACTCATAAAAATCTGCACCACCTCACTGTATTATCATTCACTGTTTGGTTTTTATAAATGTTCAGAAAGTATCAATAAATGCCAGTGGGTGCAATTTTTTTTCTACATGGAGGAATCCAGTGCCACACCCTTGCTTCCTACACACTTCTATGTCAGATGTCATGCTGTCAGACTGCCCCTCTGCTGCCACATATCACAAGATGACAAAATATAATGGAATACTGGTGGGAAGGTTCAATCTGTACAGCTATATCATTAACATTCACTGCTGACTTGCGGGCCAACGTAATAAAATAGGAGGCAATTCATTTGGGACAGCCCTTATATCAGCCTGATTGCAATCATGCAAATACAAATATCCAGTGAATATGAAAGTTTATTTTTAAAAGACATACAAATATTTTATTGTGCCTTGTAAATTTAAGGTACCTAGATGAATACAGGACTAGTTCTGCATCATGTAGGCAGCAAAGGTAACCCTGATGTCTTATACTGTCATTCTTGAATTTGGTGAAAAAGTAGCTTAAAAATACCGTGATCAGTAAAGTGCTTTGGTTTTACTCTACAAGTGTCGTTTAAAAATATAAGTTCATTGGAAAAGATGAAAAAAATCAAAATAAAATATAACCAGTAGGCTCCTTCAGTTCCAATAATGTCTGCTTGTCTAAGATGCAAAGAAGTAAAAATGCAACCACTATGCATACTTTGAGAAGAGAAACTATAAGAATGTGTAAATCAACTAACCCCCTCTTTCCTATTATTAAATTTGTTCTTTGTCATTCTTCCCTTTTTTCTTACTCCTTGGCATATAAGCTACTCTCACTCAACCTCCTACATTCATCATACACCAGATCTGTGTAGGCTTGAGGGAATAATTTATGCATCTACTGGTTCTTGAAAGTATTTTTTTATGACCACTATGGAATAAAGCTAGAAGGATTCAATTTGTCATACACATGGGATTCTAAATACATCTCTGTATATATTTTATATTTCATTCCACACAGCTCTCATTTTAAAAATGTTTAATTTATTATCTGTGCAAGAAGGAATGAGCTGGCATGTATTATACGTTCAACCTATGTTTTGGTGTGTTGATCTGCTCATCAAAGTGTGAAGTATGGAGCATCTAGCTGAAGTGACAGAAACTCCTGCCTCTGGAAAATCTGATCACCTCTGATGTGATTACTTTTCTAAAGAAAATAAAATGTATTTCAATATAGAGATGATGCAGTGGAAGTAAGTAATCTGGAGTTCTTAAAAACTAACACTAGCCATCTCTGTTACCTGGATCATATCATCCTGGAATATGAAACTCTGCCTAAGAATGAAGTGGAATTAAGTTGTTTACATTCCACCTTGTTTTGTAAACGCTCGCTTTGAATATTTTGTTTTCTACTGTATCTACCATACCTCTAGATAGAAAGCAGACGTCTGCTACTCCATATGCTTAAGTTGTATCAGTCTTCAAACTAATGCTGACTGCTTAAATACAGCTAGAGCTTTCTGCTTAGGAGATCACATCTAGAACAGGCAATGCACTGGCAGTTAACAAGTTCAAAGAGGGAAAATTTGTTTTGCTTAATTTTGAGACAAATGTTAAAATTAAATACTGAATATTTTGGTAAAAACATAGGTATGATAAAAACATAGGGTCAGGAGAGGTTTTCAGGGCTGTTTAAACATTTGAGACCTTTTTATTTTAATCCCAAATGTTCCATGGCATTAGTCTTTAATTTTGCGGATATATGTACAAGCTGTATCCAAATGTGATGAAATTCACATGAGACTTTCAGGTTCTAATATAATGTTGGTAAAACTGTTTTTGTGGACTAATTATTTCCAATTAATATTTTACTTAGATTTTCAGTTAATATTTTTCTGTATGCTTGCTTTCCACATTTATGTTCTTATTTGGATTTTACCTTCTGTTTTCTAAAATACCACTTCAAGAAATTTAATAGTATGTTCAGAAATATCACTTCCCAAGTAACATCATGCCCAGAAGTACTGTCATACACAAGCTTAAGTGCAGCAGACACAAGGAGGAAAGGAGGTGTTTGTGTATATCTATGTCCATTTTGGTAAGTAAAAAGAGTAGATGCAGAAAGAACTGTTACATTTGGAATCCAAGCACAATGAATCTTACCATGTTCAGGCTCATCTCAATGGAAAGTCTATCACTTCAAGAAGAGGGATTATATTTTATGTCTCTCCCTCATCACTTTTTCAGGTGGGTGCCGTGAAGAACAGAATTATTTTCTGGATCTAGGAAGACTCCTGAGCATTGGTTCATGGTTGTTACAGAGACAGTATACATTTATTGCTGCCACAGCCCTTGCAGTTGCTTAGGGCATACGCTTTCTTCATTTTTCTTGTCTCCCATTTTAAGCTGTGCTTCTCTTAGCTTCCCTACATCTTTGCTTTTGCACTTTAAAGTTTGACTGATAGCCAAGAAGCAAAGCATTGTAACAAGACTATAAGAATATAAGAAGTAGCATATTCTGTCAGTTAACAGATCTATCAAGACCACTATCATGTCTCAAGGATGCTGTTAACATCTTGAAAATGCTTTAATCCCTCTGACTTGTTCCATTCTATTATGACAAGTAATTTAATAATTTAAATAATAATTAATAATCAATTAAATCAATAAAAATATTAATAATTAATAATCAATATTATGATTCAAGTAATTGCAACATTTGATCATATTTGCATGTGTGACAATACATGGACAGCTAGGAAATCTGGTATGATACCAAGGGTTTCTTTTAATTATTTCTAGTAACAGAAAGTTAAGGAAAGAAAATTATTTCCAAACCTTCAGTTTGAATGCCTTGCATTGCATTTTGACGCTTCAGATAACTGAGCTTTCGTATTTTCTGTGGGATATTGCATGAAAGCTCTCATTTGTACTCTAATATTGAAAAACAGATTTTATAACTTCATTATTTTTCTTAAAGAAGCTGTGGAGTCAACAGCATAATTCTGTGGGCTTTGTGAAAATTTATAGAGAAACACATTGAGAACAATATAGCAGTGTTTTTTACGAGATAAAATGAACATAATTAAATATAATAAATTAATGAAATGAAATGAACACAAACACAAGTGAAAAAAAATATTAAATGAACAGTTTATTTGATTACATTCTTTGAATATTTTGAAAGTAAAGATTTTTCCTTTTCTTCTCTTGTACTGACTGCTGGATAACTGTCTATGACATTCAGTAAGTCTCTTGAACAAAGAATGTATAATGAGGCTTGAGATGTTGTGTTAGTGCCTTTATTTTCTTTCTCACTTTTTAATATAATGGAGAAAATGAAATCTTAGTCACTAAAAATCACTATTAAGCATCACAGTTCAGTCCAATGGGAATATTTTACTCCTATCTTAGATAGCATATATAGTATTAAAAGCTTTTAAAAACTTATTACTTGCCATCAATTTTAATAAAAACACCTCACATCTGCTATTTTAATTTTAATGAAAAATTCTTTTTTTATGTGTGTGAATGGAAATTAAGAATTAGGTTTTTTGGTACATGTGTTATCAAGGGGGATTAACTCAATGATTTATTCATTGTTTTTTCTAAGTGTTTCATTAGAATTCTTATTCCTCCTGGAGAGGAATAAAAATTATTACAGTAGGCAAAGATGGTAAATCGTTGTTTCAGAAAGTGATCTAATCAAGAAGTGCACAGAGTCATGGTATAATGGCTTAGCAATTATTGCACTGTATTTTTCAGTATATAACTGAGGACCATTTCTATTCCTTTTCTTTTTTGTACCTAACAGAAACGTCTTTGTCAGCGAAGTGGTATGTATATTTACTACATGGACATCAAAATCTGTCTCTCATACAGATTGCATCACCTCTGTGTCTGGCATCTTTCTGCCCTCTTTTTAGTTATGAGTACATCTATGACACATAAATTCAATAAAACTTCTGTAGAGTAAGAAATTCCATTTAATTCAGTGATGGTAACCAGCTCTACCAAGCATGGTAACAGCCCTCTAAATAATATTAGGTTTAATTAGGATTGTGAACAGTTTAAAGTTCTTATGCTAATATTTGAGCATATAATCACTAAGGCAATATACAGCTACTGGATTAAATGAAAAAAAATTGTAAAAAAAAAAAAAGTGTAGACAGAAACTAACAGAAATGAACTACTTAATTGCTATAAAAATTCCTATCAATACATGAAGTATATCATTCATTTTTAATTTTCAATTGTTTTCAGTTTGTTTTTCCCTCTGGGATCTTAGACTGTTGGATCAGACACAAATCCTTTATTTCAAGCTTTTACTCAAGTTGCACAGGCTTCTTTCTAAATATTTATTAGGACACAGAAGAAATACTGTATTGTCACAACTTAACCTTAGTCACTAACAGTGACATATTTTTAACAGTGATTTTCCTGCTGTACCTTTATTTTATAACAAATGCCAGTTGTAAATCTACGGAGAAATTTCATGTATTATCGTTATGTCAGTAAAAGCATATCAGCATTAGCTGTGCATTTCTGTAAAACATACACATCAAAATGTGATAAAGGACTAATACCTACCTATTTTATTCCTTATTTTTAGCAGAGATTCTTGGCCAGTGTGTACATTTTACTCACGGATGCAGGAATTTGCACATACTCACTGTAAAAGACATGAGATGAGTTAATAATTATGGAAATCCTGGAAGTTTGCATAGGATTTGTAGTATCCATTTATCAATGATAACTAATAAAATGGTCACATGAAGAAACTTCTTTCATTGCTACATTTTTTCAGTAGATTAATCAACCAATAATGTGTCAATCTGTTGCCAATCTCAATTTTAACTGTACTCAATCTCATCTTAGTTAAGCAAGCAGATATTGCTAATTGGAATATCAATGTGAAAAAAATATCTTACAAATGTTTCAGCCTTTAAATACTGTGAAATGAGAACATTGATGGAGAACCTCCATTTAAAGATGTTCAGTGACAAATACAATATAACATTGGTTACATTTCCTATTGATTTTAAATATAATTACATTTATTTTGTTGACTTCTGTGATGCAGGCTGAGCTCCAGCTCAGGAACAAACTTTTCTGCCAAAAGAGCAAATTAAATTATAATTATATAACCCAATCCTTTCTTTGTCTAATCCTATCTCTGGGTAATATTCCTGGATAATATGATTAATGTGTTATCCTGATAATGTTTCTAAAGGAGTTTTGCTGAGGTACATGCTCTTTGGATATTGTGATTCTCTCCTTACAACGGATATCTAGTTTTAATGCCTTCATTTTCATATCACTTCTGTTAAAAATCTTATAGACTTAATGATAAAAAAAAAAAAAAAAACACAGAAATTTTGCAATTTCCAGTTTAAAAGTTGCAAATGTGTTGAAGCTCGATTTAACTAATAAGAAATACTACTGGGACTTCTGCACATGCAGCTGTAAAACAGATGATTAATCAGAAAAGTTATATTCACTATATTCTTAGGATTGTAAAGACTTTCCTGAGTTTTTTCCTATATTCATATTTATATATAGACTTGCCAAGACCTCTGCCTCTTAAATATGACTAAGTTAGTGGTGCTGGCTTCAGTCAAATAATACATACCTGTGGCTTATTGTAGTATTGAGTAGGGATTCATTGTCAAGGTTGGAGTTTCATCACACAGCACTAGGATAGGCTCCTGTGAAACATCATCTCATGAAAAACTTTGTTCCTTCTATGGTCAGTAAAAAAGTAGGTATTTTCAAAGACTGATTTAGTGTCCTCAATATAGTCTTCATACCAGATTTCTCTTATATTAATATATAGAAAGATGAAAAGGGATTATGTGTCTCTAATAGTATTATGAGACTTTCTTTTATTACTCCCTACCACTGAAAGCATACAACTGCAGAAAATAATTAAAAAAACCCTTGTATATCCAAATTTCTTAGATGCCTTTGAAAATGTTATCTTCTTTTTATACATCTTAAAATATTTAAGTCATGTAGTACTGCATAGAGTGTAACAGCTCTATGTCACAATCCTTTGTACAGACAAGCATATTTCTATATCCTGTTCCCAGAGAAATATGAAAAGCATCACCAAAGACTGGAGATCTATCCTATAATATATTCAGGGTTTTTTAATTCTCCTTTTAGCATATATGAGATTTTATTTATGTAATTCTTATGCAAAATAAAATTTCATTGAAATTAATGGAAAAATATTAGGAATTATTAATAATATCACTTGGTGGGTAGCTTTGCTTTTCTGACACTGAAATAACCCTCTCATGGTTGTTTCAGAATCTAATTATGGACTGAGAATTGTCAGGTTGGATCACTGCCTTAGTTTTGTTGTTAAGTCCGTTTATTTATAGAAACTCAACAGTTTAGCTCTTTCTCAGAGAAGGCGAAGCAAATATGTCTTGGAAGAAAATGTATTCTTTTAAAAATTCTAGAAACTGCAAATTGCGAGCAGGTAAGCTTTGAATTCAGAAATGTGACTTTATGTCTTTAAAACTAACCACAATTAATGAAATCATTTATGCTTTGAAACAGTCTCCATGACTTTCTAGACTCAAATGAGATGCCTTCTGATCAACAGTTAAGGTAGTCCTCAAAATCTCAGCTGGGCTATTCCATGCTTGGCTATATATATACTGCTCAAAACACTTGAATGTAGAGAATACACATATGTTAATAATCACCCTCGTGCTTATGCAGAAAAGAGGAAAAGGAAAATAACTATCTCAGTTTACCCTCTTGTTCTAATATTGTGTGGGACAGACAGGGCAAAGAACTGGAAACACTAGAAAAGTCACTGAAGTTAGAGATTAGTCATGTGCAATGAAGAGGCAAGGGAGTATTTAGCTGGGAATAAACTACCATGAGAATACTGATGTGAGCCAGGTAGTGCGAGTGGTGTGAAACCAGAGTTGGAGGGAGTACTGCACTTCAGTAAGATGCCAGGGTAAAGAGATCTACTCCAGACACAAATAAGGATATATTCAACATACTACAGCAGTAATAAAAATAAATAAATAAACTACTATATTCTTGTAGTGAATGTTGTACTGTGATAACAATAGAATCAACAAATTATTTATATTTTTATTGGTGAATTTACTTTAAAACAAATCTCAATTATTTTATTTTTAGTACGACAGTGCCTACTAGTCATAGATGATATTCACCTGCCTTCTCCCAAGTAATTTCAACTTATAAAAAATGCTTTTATAAAGACACCAAAATAGTAGTGTGTTTGAATGGATGCATTGTTGGATCAATGTCTTGCATGCATTGTTTTGCCCTTAACTGAAACCTCAGCCTGTTGTCAGCGAGCTTAATTAGACAGGCTTGCTCACTGTAAATTAGTGGGAAAAGCTTAGTTACGATGAAAAATATTATAAAGAATAAAGTGATTAGATTCCCAACATTCTTAGCAAAGTATTGGCTACTGCTGATGCTCTGTGTGAAGGAAGCATATTTAATGGTTGTCAACTATTAATCAGTTCAGTGAGTCAGTAATTTTTGTTCCTTCCTGTTTAATTTCCTTATCTGTGTACTAAAGTGTTTGTACAAGGAGGATTGAACAAGTACCTGGAAAAAAAATCACTGCTTAAAGCAGTTTGTTGTAGTGGACAGTGGACCCCTATGAAAACTTCTTACGAAATCATGTTTTGTACAACAACACTGTATCTGATGTAGCTGATATGAAATTGGCTAACCTAATTTTGAGATTGATTAGTCGGTCACGCAACAATCAGGAGCAGACTTGGTTGCCATCAGTTCAAATATCATCCGTGTTATTTCATAACATCCCTCAAGAATATAGGCTTGAGTGGAGAGATGTGAGAGGCATGTGAATGCTGAAGAACATATTAAAGGTGGGACACTCATGATCACAGAAGCCTAAATTATTCCAAATTCCCTGTGAGTAGAGGGAGCTACTACTTAACCATCTTATAATCTTGGCAGAAATTTCTTTCTCTGCATCAGATTAATATATATGATAATTTTATAATCCTCTGTGGTATGACTCCTTTTTTATCTTTTTTACAAAAAAAAAAAAAAATCTTGAACACCTTTTTCCAAAACAAAACAAAACAAAACAAAACAAAACAAAACAAAACAAAAAAACAAAAAAACGCCTTTGGAAGCAATTCAACAAAAAGATAAATACGCATCATGAACTCATTGAATATTCTTTATTTCCCTTGGTTTCCTTCATTTTTTCTTCAAGCTTTAAACTCAGAGGACCAAATTCATCCCCAGTGTATATTGAGTTCCCTGCCACCAATGGAATTATGTTGCAGGTGTGTTTGAAGCTGAGTTTGAAGCAGAACATTCAGGAATGTTCTACGTTTAGTCATAAAAAGTGCATAGTTTATGCTGAACTGCTAATTAAAATCTGCTCTTTGAGTCTCTGAAGAACAGTATTACGTTTCAGTTTAAAGGGCAATGCAGTGAAGTAGAAAGTGATGAATGCACCTGATTGGATATTCATTACCATAGGCAAGTGATTAGATACATTTTTCATTCAAAAGTAGCTTGTTTTTTAATGAGTATATATTCTTTGTGCCCCTTTTCCTCAGAGTATCTGAAAATAATTATTATTGCTATGGAAATATGGCAATAGGGCAGCTCTTCAATTGCAGCTTTAAAGTTGTTGATACTGATGCTTGAAAGAGTCTAATATGGTATCACCAAACAAAAGATGTGCTGCAAATTTCTGAGTGGATTCTTAGAGGCAGGTCTTAAAAATTTAAAATGACTGCTGCGGGGTCTCAGTTACATAGGCTTAAAACTTATCATCCTGTATACTCCCCCAGTTTTTAAGAAAGGTAGTAAGCAACATCTAGGAATCGACAGACTGGAGAGCCTGATGTCTATGCCTGGGAAGATCATGGAACAGATTATTCTGGAAGCTACGTTAAGGCATATGCAAGACAAGGAGGTAATTCAAGACAGTCAATATGTCTTCACCAAAGATGAACTGATCAATCTGGTGAGCTTCTATGATGGAGTGACAACAACTGTAGACAAATGAAGGGCAACTGATGTAATCTACATAGACTTCTGCAAAGCCTTTTAAATCATCCCACATCACATTCTTAACTTTAAATTGGAGAAATATGGATCTGAAGGGTAGATTATTCACTGAATAATGAATTGTTTGGATCACTGCAGTAAGAGGATTATGATCAATGTCTCTATGGCTAGGTAGAGGCTGGTCACAAGTGATGTCTGCAGGAGTCCATCTTGTGAACAATGCTCTTCATTATCTTTATCAATGATCTAGACAGTGGGACCAAGTGCACCCTTAGCAAGTTTGCTGATGACACCGAGTAGTACCTTTGATACAGTAGAAGGAAGGGATGCCATCCAAAGGGACCTAGAGAAACGTGAACTTAATGAGATTCAACAAGGCAAGATGCAAGATGTTGCATTTGGGTCAGGGCAATCGCAGATATGTGTAGAGACTGGGAGAAGAGCTCTTTGAGAGCAGTCCTGCAGAGAAGGAAGTGGGGATGAATGAAAAATTTGACACGAGACAGCTCTTGCAACCTGGAAGGCCAAAGGTATTCAGGGCTATATCAGATAGTGAGTGGCCAGGAGGGAAAGGAAGAAGATTATCCCCCTCTACTATGCTCTCTGGAGGTTTTGTATTCCTAAGACAAATAAACATTTTTTCTTTTTCTCTTTACTATTTTTTTTTTTTGCAAGCACTGTGCAACTCCAAGTAATTCCCTCAGTGAAAGAATGGAGGAAAAAAAACATTATTAAAAATCAAATTTAATGAGAAATGAAAGATAATTCGGAACGGAGACTCCCATTGGTTTCATACTTAGAAATCATGAGACACTGTAGAATAATGAGAGCAAAAGTTTTCTCCCAAAATTTGTTTGCTTTCAAAGTTCACCCTTGGAAAATACAGAACACTTCCCCCTCACTCCCCCAGTAGAGAATCTTGTTTTCTATATTTGTATTTATGACAAACAAATGATCCATAATGAAGCATTTGTGCTCTTTAATACAAGATGCAGCTACTGAAATAGCCACACAAAAAAGAATCATATCCCCATGTAAGATATTATTCTGTTTACATCAGTGTCTCAAAGTTTGCTTGCACATAGATGGACTTGTTCAAGTCCAGGCAAGTCCTGGGCAAAGGTTCTGAAATCCTTTGTCTGGGGGACACAGACGGACAAGGCCAGGGGCAAGGACAGATGAGCTGCAGCTAAATAGCTGTGAAGTGCTCTTCTGTGTGGACTTTTCTCAGGATGATGGCCATCTCAGGGGGTACTCAATGACTCTTGCTCAAGGCCCATCCTGTTCCTGTAGGCAGGAGAACAAGGAGGATAAAAGAGGAATTGAAAACCATGGGGACAGGATTTCTGACAACAGATTCCTCACGAAGTGATGCCTGCATGCTGAAGTAGAAGAAGAGGTGTCTGACATCAGATTCCTCACACTACAAAATTCCTGCATGCTGACAAACTCTCCTGGGCCTGCTGCCTAAGCACTGCTGCTTCCTACCGGATTGGCTCCGCAACTGCCTCCTGCTACCTGCTTGCTGCCCAAGGCCGGCCATGCTGCTGCTCCCCTTCTGCTGCTTCTGCCTCGGACCTTCAAACGTCGTGCAGCGGGACTGCTGCTGGATCCTGGTGGTGATTTTCCCTGCTTTATGCAATTCTTGCTTCTTTCCTATCTTTTCTTTCACCCCCCTTCCCTTCCCCGTTTCCCTTATTAGGAGTTGTAATAAAATGGTTGGACTAACATATGAACTGTTGTTTCTTAATTTCATGCCAGGTATACAGATATTAAAAGAACCTCATGTCCCTCCTATAAATTGGAGCGAGACACCCCACCATTAAAACTATTTGATATCTTTGTACATTGAAAAATAATGTCTCATACAGCTGGGTACTCATAGGGCTTTCTCCTTTTAGTCAGGAATGGATATATTTAAAACGAATACATGTAGTGGGAGTATGTAAAGTGTAGAGTAGGAATGTATACATTTATCTGTCTCTAAGGAGTCCATGGCCAGGACACCATTATTGGAGTTAGGCTTGTAACCTAACATTCCACCCCTCACTAAAAGCTGAAGCTAACAAACAGCAGCTGAAATACTGAAGTTACATAGGACATTTCTCTGACACTTAAGCCAATTGGCACAATGACATTTATTTCTATAACCTTGTCCTCCAAAATGGTGGCCAAATTGAAGCTGCCTCATCTCTTGCACCCAGATGAACTCCTGAAGCATGACAGAGCGTAGTTCAGAAGAGTCTTATGTGACAAGGACCAAAACCAAACCACTGGTTAAAAATACAACAGTGAGTAGTAGGAAGTATATAACTTAACTGATATAAATGCAGAACTGGAGTCTTGAAGAGATTGGTGGAATTTGGATAGAAACACAGGGAATAACTGTAACTGTAAATGACCCAGTCACGGCAGTTTCCAGTAGCAATGAAGAAACAGCTCATTTAGAGCATTTGTCAGGTTCTGGAACTGAAAGCTAGATGCATTTTTGCACAGAGTAGTGCCTTTTAATGCCTGTGTAAGGCATTAGGATGAAGTAGAGAGGAAGATACTTCTCAACTGGTGAATCTGGAAGTCTTTCTAAATACATATGTGGATCTCATGCATTATTAGGGTGATACTTGGTAAATAACTGAATCTTTCCTGAAAGGACACAAGATGCTTTCTGGTCAAACAGTTTCTGTAGGAAGATGATATCCAAGCAATGTCTATAATCTCTGCAATCAGGAGCAGACATATCCTGTTTAGTATCAGCACAGGATATACATGTAATAGATAAAGAAAAATGTAATGGATTTGTTTTTGCCAGGTTTATGTAATATCATATAGAGATTACTTTATGAAGAAACCAACATACCTTAATAGGCAGACAGTTAAGCACTGGGGAGGTTTTCATGAAAGTTAATGGGTCCTTCATTTTCTGAAGTTCCTAAGAACTTAACTAACATACAAGCTGCATATAAAAGCTAAGATATGTTTTGCATTATTTAAATAAGGATGTTTTGCCCTAATGGACAGATTGATTCTGCCTGCTTTTCTAAAAACAATGTGATTACATAGAACAGGCTATTGTCAGCTCCATGACAGCAACATTCCTCCTAACTGATTAGGACTGGAGGCAGCTTACCTATTAAATACCAAACTTAAACAGACCATATCTTTTTCTACAATTTTCAGAAATATCTTCTGTTGTCTCCCTACAGAACTTATTTTGGATGATTAATTCTTAAGATGCAGACATTTAGGATGCTTAAATTAGATGAACTAGAGTCCTAATATTCCTTCCTTTCATTTTAGCACTATTTTTATGCAGATTTCAAATTAAGATGTTATGATTCATAAAAACTAAAAATTGCCGAGCCGTACGGAAGATGGTCCTGCTGTGCTTTTAGTCTCAAAATAACTTACATTTACTACATATCTTATTAGAACTATGAAATTTGTGTAGAGTAGTAATGAAATCATCATGCTAAGCATGTAATGAGCTATTTTTGTTTTCTTGTTAACTGCTTCTGTGTTTGCATTACATTTCATAAGTCTACCATATCTTTGTAAATATAATTGAATACCATAATAACTGTAAGAGAACTGCAGCAACTACTCTGTTTTGAGAAATATAATATTTTAGTGAGAAATATAATATTTTAGTGTTGAACTTGTGCTGAATATGAAAACTGCATAAGATTTTTAAAAATGAAGAATTGCTTAAAGTAAAATATGATGCTAATTAGGAAGAAGCCTATAATATTGCAGGTATAGATTTTTTTGTTACAAATGCTGATAACCAGACTTTGAAATATAAGTAAAGCAAATTTAGCTTCAAGAGTAACTTTAAACGATCAGGCATTCAGTGCTTTCAAAGACAGGCAGATGAGGAAAAGCCTCTTCACCTTCCCCTTCCATCAAGTAAGCATGTTTATATAGTTAAAGTGCCTCAGATAATGAAAATCATTTTCTCACAAGTCGTAAGCTTGTAACAACTTGGATTTTTTACACAAACATGGTAGTAAGATACATAGTCATAGAAACAGACATTAAGTGAAACTCATACCTTAAATCAAACAGATGATCTTCTGTAAAGTTGTTATGGTTATGTATGGATGAGACCTAATTGTAAACTTCATATTTAACTTGACATGACTTTTTTGGCTTGCTTAGCTTGGCTGTGTTGTTAGCTCTTCCCCACACACTGGTCGGTACTTTCAGGAATTTCTTCTGAGTGCTTTAATAGCATTATCTTCCACTTTTTTTTCTCATTAATTTGAAACTCTCTAAAATTTTTCTCGTATAGGAGTAGTCACCACTGAAATAAATTTAAACTTGTTGATAACAGATCTGTTTCTCTTAATTACATTTAATAGTCTTCCCAGAAGGAACAGAGGTTTTTCGTCTAGAAGTGCTCATTCCTTAAGTATTCATTCCAGAAAGCTGTCCAGGATTTCTTAATTTTGAGTGTTCCTAGATTAGCACCAAAAACATTTGGGTGCTGAATTTAGTTGCCTATGGACATTCATAAGTGTCTGAATTTAGGACACAGACATTTTCTGAGTATTAACCATGTCTCGGTGGGTGATCAGATAATGTTCACTTGCCTAAGGACAGAAGAGTCTTCAGAATTGTGGCATTTGAATGCCTTTATAGGCAGGCATGCAGGAAACTTAAAACAAATTTAGAATGGGTTACTGAGAGCCCAATTCAAATACTTGTGATTGGAGCAAAACCCTTGGAGAAGGCAGAATGCTTTGAAACTGATTCAGTGAAAAGGGTTTGCACAGTTTCATCAGGTAAAAAAGACCAAAACATTTCCTGGGAACTGGGACCAAATACCTCTACCATTCAGCCAAGCATGATGATGTCATTGTTTGCTCCAGAATCCTATTTCCTTTCTCTTCTTGTGGCTTCATTACCCTCGTATGCTAAAAACTACCACCACAGTGCCATGTTACTTCAATAAGAAACTTCAGGAACCCAGTCTCTAGGACAATCCAAGTGTTTGTCTTGTCCTGTTAGTTCCCATTCCCTGTGCTCAGGAAAGAGGTAGACATTTAAACACTGTTCTAATCCACCAATTGAGGAAAATGTCCTTAATAGATGAACTGGAATCCTGCCTACAATCACATAGATTTTGTGTGGTATCGGATAAATTTTGATCTTCCTGTAGAAGGCAGTAGAATTTTTTTTTTCTATATTTATTATATTATTTTTAATATTCTATTGCTCTAATGTTATGCTTGATCTGTCACACTCTTACTCTAAGGTAGTTGTATCTGCAACACTTGCAATTCATATTCACCTAAATGGCCTTTTAATTAACAACATAAATAACTATATGTATTCTAGATAATAAGTTAATGGGGTTACTATAATACAGAACAGCTCAGTGTTACTGAAAATCAGCATTAAAAGCATGGAGAAAACGTAAAACAACAGTGGAATGACTATTCTATGAATTTATCAAAAGGTATTAAATTACAGATTTCTAGACATGATGAAAAAAGTTGTTTAGAATCTTCTATTTTTGCATTGCAGGTAGTAACAAGCTAAATTAAATTCACATTCTCTTGAATTAATTTCTTCTCTTTGTGGAGTGGAAACTAGTGAGCGTGTGGTATTCAGTATAATGATCCTTTTGACATTAGGAAAAATTGAGGGAAAATATTGCAAAAAAACTGATTTTACTAATTGTAACATTATGTATCAATAATGTAAAAAAATAATTTTGATATTATATTCCACTGTTTCCAATGTGCATGGATAACATATGGAGGCCTCAAGTTATGTATACTCTCATAGTTTAGGTAAACAAAGTATAAAGATGACACTCCTGTTGTCTACAAAAAGAACATCACTAAATAAATAAATAAATAAATAAATAAAAATAGCAGGGGTAGAGACCTTCCAGAACACAAGACAGAGTAAATAAAATTACTTTAAGACTCCAGTAGCAATAAAATACAATGAAGCCAGGATTTATATAAATAACAGCATTCAGAAATATTCCACATGTGAGACAGAGCTCCTCTCTTACATTTATTCCTTAAGAGTGAAAAACTGAAGAGTTCCTCATAAAAGGCAATTTGATTTGCTATGGGCTGTTCAGTTTAAATAAAGGACATTTATCCTATCGGGAAAAGCTTTATCTTCTTTTCGTAATCAAAAAGCCTAAAGTTTCCTCTACCATCTGAATCAACTATTATTGAAAGGAAAAAGAAAAAGTTAACTACAGCAAAAGCTGCAACACCAAACTCTTTCTTGCTTCTTGATGAGAAGATTCCCACTGGTATACCTACTGACTGATGTAGTTAAAATTTCAGAAATTCTTAGGTTCAAAAAGGCAACAAGTCAGACTTGCAGAAATGTTTTATGAAAAGTTGTTGAAAGGTTTCATCCATTTAGCAAGTATTTATAGCCTGAATAAAAAAAAATCTTTATTATTGAGTTTTTGCAACAAAACTAAATTTTATAATTATTTTGAAAATAAATAGATGCTTGTATTTCATGTGACTAACTTCTAAATCTCTCTGCTGTGGACTTTTAGTTTCAGGGGCAAACAGAACATTTCTCTGTAGAGCAGTCTCAGCCTGCAATGGAGTTACAGATCACAGTGACATTTTTCAAATGTATTATTATGCTTTGTATGAAGAAAGATAAACTTAAATTCCAAACACAGCAACCTTTATGCACTTGGTCACTTTTTCCAGGTTATCTCTTCTACAAATAACCATGCAAAGTAATAAATATATCACCTGAATACAGTTCCTTCAGATGAATGCACCTAAAAATTTCTTAACTTCCTTTCTTCATAGTCTGAGCAGAAAAATTAGGAATAGGGGTTTAAGCTACATTATTGATTGTTCTTCTAAAAAAAATGTTGCAGCCATATGGCCAAAAGGATATTTGCAGTGGGGATAACGTGTGGGGCTTAGATTTCTACTGGAATGTGTGCAGGCAGGAGTTTCCTCAACTAAAAAAAATATTGAGTAGAATCTTTGTAGTCTTCTTTGTGAACCAAGTAACAAAGATAGCGATGCATCTCTCTTTTGCAATGTCCTGTTGATATAGAAATGTGGTGAAAATCAATCAACCATTTACTTATCAGCTCCACTGAAGAGTCATGTCTAGATCTTCATGGAAATTTGAGCTTTTCTATCACTGTCTGTTTCTCTTTCAGTAACAGACTACCGATGTTCTAGAACACCTGCTGCCACAGAATTCTCCTATTAGGATTTACCTATGGATGAAGGGATAATAGTGTTTTCCTCTCTGTAATGTCTTTCCATCACTAAGTTTGAGTGACATTTTACTCATATATTAGGATGAAAGCAGTTTAAATCTCTGCACATCTATTGTTTTTTCACATGGTCTCTATGTTAGCCAATGTTTCCTCAGGGTTGTTCATCCAGATTTAATGTAAAAAATTTCAAGTTCTTTGCCTTGAGAAAGACTCCTCAGTTCCATCTCTAAAATGATGGCCTAAACTTCTACTTTCAGCTGTCAATTTTCTGTACTGACAAAGAATTAATATCACCAAAGAAAAATTGTGGTTTAGCATATCTGTGTACATGATAATGATGAAAGACATTATAATTGAATCATATGATACCTTCAGAAGTCATGTAGTCCAGCTCCCTTGCAATGAGCAGGGACATCTGCAGCTAGATCAAGTGCCCAGAGCCCCATCCAGCATGACCATGAATTTCTCCAGGAACGAGACATCTACCACCTCTCGGAGAAACTGGTTGTAGTGCTTCATTACACTTAATGTGAAGAATCTTTTCCTCATATCCAGTCTAAATCTCCCATTTTAATTTGAAACCATTTCCCCTTGTCCTATCACAACAAAGCCTGCTAAGGAATCTGCCCTCTTCTTTCTTGTAGCTCCCCTTTACTGAAAAGGCACTATCAGGTCTCTCTGATAGCCTTCTCCAGGCTGAACAGCCCCAGCTCTCAGCCTGATCTCATAGTAGAGGTGTTCCATCCCATGGATCATTTTTGTGGCGCTGGTCTGGATGCACTCCAACAGGCCCATATCTCTCTCGTACTGAGGACTCCACATTTGGACACAGTACTCCAAGTGCAGTCTCATCAGTGCAGAGTAGAGGAGCAACCTGCTAACCTCAACCTCAACTTGCAGACCATGCTTCTTTTGATACAGCCCAGGATCAGGTTGGCTTTCTGTACTGCAAGTGTACATTGCTAGGTCATGACCAGCTTGCTCTCCACCAGCATCCTCAAGTCCTTTTTGGCACATTTGTGCTCAATCCTTTCATTCTTCAGTTTGTACTGATAGCAAGGGTTGCCATGACCCAGCTGGCAACCGGGTAACTCCTGGGTCCACTGCTAGAGCATATCTATGTCTCTCTGGATGGCATTCCATCCCTCGGGCATGTCAGTCGCACCACACAGCATGGTGTCTTCAGCAAACTTGCTAAGGGTGCACTTTATCCTACTGTCAGTGACATTGATGGAGATATTTAAGAGCACTGGTGCCAGTACTGACCTCTGAGGAATATCACTTATCAATGATCTCCACCTGGACTTTGAGACACTGGCCTCCACTCTCTCAGTACAGACTTATAACCAGTTCCTCATCCACAGAATGGTCCACCTGTCTTTCCAATTTGGAGAGAAAAATGTTATGGGATACTGTGTCAAAAGCCTCAAAAGCCTTACCAAAGTCCAGATACATGACATCAGTGGTTCTTCCCTTGTCCACTAACACAGTTTTGCCACCATAGAAGGCCACTAAATTAGTCAAGCAGGTCTTGCACTTGGAGAAGCCATGCTGATTTTCCCATATCACTTCCCTTTCTTCCATATGCCTCAGCATAGATTCTAGGAGGATCTTCTCCATGACCTCCGCTGCATTTAGGTGATATTGACAGGTCGGTAGTTCCCTGGGTCATCCTTTCTACCCTTCTTAAAAATGGTTGTGACATTGCCTTTTTCCACTCACTAAGGACTTCATCGGGCTGCCATGACTTTTCAAATATCATTGAGAGTGTCTTGGCAACTACATCAGCCAATTCCCTCAGGACTCTGAGATGCAGCTAGTCAGGACTCATAGACTTACAGATGTTGAGGCTCCTCAGGTGATTGTGAACCTGATCTTTGCTTACAGATTTGGGTCACTACATATTCCTTCTCTATTACAAATTTTGAGAGTTGTAAGCTTTTAGATTTTTTGAAGTCAGTAGCAATAGCAAATCTACAGTGGTAAAAACTTTAGTACAATAGCAGGCAGTCTTTAAGAGAATTGATAACTTGAATTGTTACTGTGCAGTTTCCTTTCAAAATGCTGCATGGTGTCCTTACTGCTGTGCAGGACAGGCTAGATACTGTCTTTGATTCTCTCTCAGGTGTTCACTGTGAAAAGATTCTGACTTCACTGTGACTGTTACTTAGTTATAAAAGTTATCTCTCACTTGGCTGCTTGAAGTCTTGGCAGGCATATAGTATGCAGTTTCTTGTCGTGATTGATGATGAGTGAAGAGAGCACTCACAACCAAGCCTTAGATGGGTGCCAGAGAGTTTGGTTGTCTGAAAGATGGGCAGAGAAATGAAAACCAGTGATCTGAGATGATACCAGCTTCTAAAAGCCTGCTAGCGCCATAGCTGCTTGGTATTTTTAGGTGGATAATTTTGCTGCTGCTTTGTGACTTATTATTCTTGAAAATTATTATGGAGATTTATTCCTTGTGTGGCCCTTATCTTGGGCGATAATAGGACCTGGACTTGGCTTCATCCTCAGGCTTACTAGCTTGGAGAAGAGCCTGATTATGAGTGATAGGAAAAACATGGAAATGGTAGAAAGAAGCATTGGAAATGTTCCCATTAACTTTGCATATTCCTGCTCTGAAGTGAATAGTGTCCTGATCAGAGTGATTGATGACAAACAGATAGAATTGTATAGCAGAATGAATATATACCAAAGCTTACTCAATTATTATTATTATTATTTTTTAAGAATATCACTGTCTACATATTTCTGCACTGAACTCTGTTTCAGATTTCAATCCTTCCTTTTCTGGTTAACCTTAACTGGTTGACTTATAATTTCTGCTACACACCAGGATGACCTGAACATAATGTCTTCTAAGATCTTTTGAAACACCACATAAAGAAAGAAAACTCAAACAATGACGAGTAGAAATACTGTTTTTTTTGTTTTGGTTTGGTTTTTTTTCTGGGTGAAGTATTTAAAGGGGACTGTCTTGTTTGACTTGTAAAAAGTACATTACATGTTAACTGGATGTATGTATGGAATGCACCTTTTTGTTCTGCTACTGGCATAATTGGAAATTTATTAATTTCTGTTTCTGTCTTTATCTGTTTCAACAATTCAAGCTCAAGGCAACAGGAATCTCAGGAATTGTTTGGTGGTCACTGTTAATTTCTGGATAAGACTTAGATTCATTGAGTAATAAACATTGAGTGCCATCTAGTGTACTCATTGATAGGGGATAAAAAGCAGCCTGGAGAAGTATGCAGTATCACAATTAGACTTCCTAGCCAGCAAATGCATGGAAAAGAGTTCTATGTAGAAATCATTAATTTGTGTTGCCTCATTAAAAAAATAATAATTAAAGAAATATTTCAGACTAGTGAGATACACAGACACAAAACTGTTGGAGGATCATATACATTATTGCTTCAATAGGCTGAACTAATTAAAAATACTTTGTATTCCTTGTATCCTTTTGTTCCACGCATGATTACCCTGTGTACCACCTTATCTTTCCACTTTACATCTTAGAACAGTTAAGCCACTTGCGAGTTGTGATTTGTTAAATTACATCTGCTTTTTGCTTCTGAGAGAAAAGTAAATCTTAACTGAGAGGTTTGGCAGGGTTAAAAGCTATTATGTTGCTCCAGCAATTTGATCTATCTGCAATTGTAATCCCATTAGGTGACAAACTGACTTACCAATGGCAATACATTTGTTGGTCCCACATTTCTGTCTTCCAGTTTTCCAGTTTTCTCTGATATGTAGAATTATTTTCTGAAGGAATGATTGTACTTGGGCCAGACAAACAAAGCTCTTGCAGTAAAATGCCACCAGTGTGAATGTAACTTATTTTTCCACCTTTACAATATAGCATGAAGAATTCTGCCATTAAGGCCAGCAATAAAACTCTTT
Organism: Lagopus leucura; assembly: GCF_019238085.1. Lineage (NCBI taxonomy): Eukaryota > Metazoa > Chordata > Aves > Galliformes > Phasianidae > Lagopus > Lagopus leucura. The sequence continues at coordinate 8,943,219 of NW_024962265.1, read as the reverse complement.
TAAAACTTCTAAGGTCATAAATATATGTGTACAGTGATAACTGCTATGGCTGAAACTACAAAAGGGAAGCTTATAAGTTAAACTGGTCTTAGATATGAAATATCTCTTGCGTAATTTTTTCAAGAAAGATGTTTATGTCTGCATTTCTGTGTCTGCTGAATGAGACTGAAAATTATTAGAAATTTCATAACATGTCCATGATAAAAAATAACGGGATGTTATTGTATTAAAATAGAAAGTAGTGTCTCAAAGGAAAGATCCTGTAAAGCCACTGAGAAGGTCTCCTCATGGATCCACAACACACCGTGAAACTTGTTCTTTAAGAAGAAAAATAGCTACTTGAAAGGACAAACGGCTCATGAAATGTTAGGAAATGCTGTACACTAGATACAGTTATATGGATGCAAAAGGACAGAGAAAAAGGCTACCCATTACTTTCTGTAGAAAAACCAATTATCCATGAAGATGTTGCTGATTTTACACCTTGTTTCTATTGCATCCAAGTTTACTAACTTAGGGCTGCAGTACCAATCACTATACTACAAAGGGAGGTTGGATGAGAAAATGCATAGGCACACATACCCACACACCTGCTTAAAATTCTCATTTACTTAACACAGTTACACTGCAAAAGAGAACATATAGGAAATGAGTTGCAGCAGCAAAATGTGGTGAATGGAAAATTATCTCTCTTTCTCCTGCAGATGAGGTGGAGGACCTGCTGCAGATACCCAAATGCACTGCCACGGCGCAGTATCCTTCCCAGGGAAAAAAGACTGCAGCAATCCTATTATCTCTTCTGCCTCTGTTCCCATAAGGGCTGTTACTTCTCTTTATGTATTCTTACTTTACACTTTCTGTTTTAAAAGTTTTAAAGGTGATGAGTGCATATTTTCTGTTGTCTCTTTGGCTCACAGCTCAGCTTGTACTCAGCTCTCCAGCCTGTATGGCTTTAGTGTTATATTTAGATGAATGTTATGTACCAGACACTGTCCTAGTGGGTGTCCTAATAAATCATGTCCATAATGGGTCATGTATTCAGACAATACAGCATCACATATTTGAAGAACTTACTGGAAGTGGTATAACATTGGAGGCAAGCTTAGCAAGCAAGCCAAGGCAACATGTAGCAAGTTTGGAGTGGAAGAGATTTGCTGTTGAGACATAAAAACTCCAGGTGTGAATGACTCATGATTTCCTCGGATCTCAGGACTGACTCACATTTCAGTAATTATCATGTGCCTTTTTCACACAAATAGAATGATAAGAAACATTCAGCTCAGGAACCAACGCAGAACAATTGACAAACTCCTTTCGTGAAAGCTTACTTTCCATAAAGATCAAATAAAAGATCAAAATGGCTTTTGCTAACATCTGTTAAAAAGTGCAGGGTTTTTATGTTGCATTGATTTAGCTGGGAAAATTAGACATCTCTTGAGCGTCAGAGCCCTTCTTTAGGTTTAAGGAAGACTCAGTACATTTCAAAACTAAGTAGAAATTAAAAATATTTGTTAAATGTGTGTCATATTTGTTAGACATGTAATATCTCTGAAAGATAAAGGAATGTAGTTCTTGTGGAGAAGATTGCATACTGTCAGTAGAAAAGACTAGGGAAGCAGGAAGGGGGAAGCAAATAAATAAATGCAATAAAATAGTTAACTTCTGGATGAAAGCGAGAGAAATAATTTTTACAAAAATTTAGCAGAGAGGAAAAAGATTGCAACATATCCTAAAAGCAATACCACTACTCTGTCTTTTTTTTTTTTTTTTTTTTAAATGTGTATTCAATTGAGTTATGAATCTTAATGCCCAAGATCATTGAAGAAATATAGTTTGTTTGTTTCTCTTGAAGATAAAGACTTAGAGATCAGAAGTAACATGATTTTTCCTTTGTAGAAACATTAATCTTTGTTACATAGCCTTTTACAGATGTTTTAGAGTGCTCATCCAATTATGCAATAGACTGACATGTTGTATGTGGTATTCAATAACCAGCTGTGACTGATAAAGCACTTTGTCTCCAGAAATTACTCCCTCCCACTCACTCCTAGACATTCTAGTGTGATAACGCTGAAAGACACTACGAGAAGCACAGAAACACTGGATTATGTAAATGGAAGTCCTATTAATTCTCTTGCCACAGAACTTGAAAATCTGAAATAAAACATGAACAGTGAGTATCAGTGTTGCCTCCACAAGCCTATAAGATTTAGGAAAGTGTTGGACAGATTATTACTATTACAGATACAGGAAGGTGAGAGAGTTGCAATGCCTGGAACAAAGTAGAGGAATCTGGATGTTTATTCTCTTACAAATGAATTCATTCCCAGGGCTGTCTACCCACAGTTCGTTCAGATATAGATGATGTTATAATAAAAACCTTGTTTATGGGCAAAGAAGCAATACACCTTATACAAAACCAGGAATTTATTACTAGTTTAATAAAAACATCCAGAGTTTAATTAGTATTATTACCTCAGGTCTAATACTGATATTAGAATACAGCTAGGATTAGAAAGGAAGTCTTGTTACTAGTAATAGAACATTTATATTTCTATACATACACTTTGTTTCTACCACATTTCCTGATGCCAGGCTCATCTTTCCTCTACTTCTCTGGATGCTAATGCTGGCAGTTTCATTCTGGTGGTGAGTTGTCAGCATTTGGAGTCCTTTGTCAGAAGGAATACGTTGTTCATGATGATTTCTTCTTCCCCACTGCAGAATCAATGTGGGGTATGTTGGAAGCCTTGCAGAAAGCACTGTGTTCAAGGAGTTTGTGATCTTCAGCAGGATATGTCTGAAGTACTGGGGCTTGTACTTAGGGCTTGAGAAGGCTGTACGTTATTAATGTAATCTGTAACTTATAATATTCTTGGGGTGGAATATATTGATCCTAACTGAGAAACCATTGAACACTTAGATGTTACTGATCAAGAAACAGCTTGAGTAGTCTGCAGCTCTGGCACAGCTCTCAGGGCTGCAGTGTGCTGCAAAAAAGCTCTTTCCTGCACAACCACATCAGCCAGCAATTTGCTATAGGGGAGTCTGGAAGCAGCTCCCACCTTGTACCTGCATGGCCTTGTCTTTATCAGTACAGCAAGAAGTTTTCATGTGAGCATACTTTAAGAATAGAGTTGTTTTATTATAAAGAATTTCTATAGTAGGTTAAAAGACCAAGGATGGCTTTTCTGCAGGGATAAGATCTGTCTGTTTTGAACTATCAGAAATTCTCTATGAGACATGTCCAATGCTGTTTGAAGACGAGGTGCCCAGCATCTGAAGGGATGTAACATTTACTTATTATCTGCATTCCTTTTCTTATTCTTTCCTATTAAGTAGTTATCAAAGTAATTCATCTGCTCCTACTGAGATCAAGACAAAGCCCTGCACCATCACTCTCTTCATTTCTGATCCTGAAACAGAACACTGGGTCACTTCTAAAGGCTAACATAGATCTGTACCTTTCTTTTTCTTCATCAATCGTAGCCTCTGTTTTACATGCAGATTTACAATATGCAGTGATTTCTGCATATGTTAGACATCAAATGATAGATTTGGATATTCCTTTTGCTACTTTTAAAGACATTTTTGCACAACTCCAAATTCGCCACTGGTGTGTTAAAACAGAACTACAGATCAAGAGTCCTTCAGAGCAAGCATGGGGCCTCTAAATGCAATAAAAGCCTAATGTTTGTAAGTATTTATAGGTATTTTTCATTAAAACTAAGGATAATTATTACTCTTCAATCTATGCAAAAAAAAAAAATTGACTGTGAAAACTTATGCATAAATATGCCTTTTGTCAACTGTGAGAATACAAGCACTAACATAATCATAAATTCTAAGATGAAAATCAACAAAATTTCTAATATCTAAGTGAAGTCTGTGGATAGATTTCTTCAGTATATCTGGATTATGTCAGATCTACCAGTAACTCAGATTCTTGACATGTATCTCTAAGAGTTCCAAAATACATAAACAAACTTACAAGATAGTTATAGGAAATGAAATATAATGCATCTTAAATTTTTTTACCCTCAAACTGGATACATTCCTTATACCACTGGAAGATTATGGGTGAGATTGGTCAGCAGTTCCTAGTAATAATGGGCAGCATCACAGAAAGGAATGATAAGCCTGGAGTAAGCTGTGCACAAAATTTAAGTTGGATAATCTGTCACAATTTTGTTAAGGAGAGAAGGTAAAGATTCTTGATTATTCTCTGGGTTTATATGCAGCATAAACAGACTGTGCTGTCTTAGTAAGGATCCCTCAGGAACCTGCAGAAAAGGCAGTTGAGCTAGATAACTGACCTGACATCAGGTGGGACTCGGGCCATCTATGTGCACAAAATGTATATTGAGAGTTGGCTTCATGCAGTGGTCCAGCACTGCAAGCTTCTCCCATGGCTGAGCTTAAACAGATTTGGCTGCCAAATTCAGTCTTTTAGTGTAAGTGATACTGTTTGTTCTGTATAGCAGTGTCCATGGGAGGGGTGACTTTAGGACAAAATATTTCAAAAAGGACGATAAAATGAGAAGCACAAGAAAAGGTGAAGAACCTGTGCAATTTGCATGGGTTATTTTTACTTGGTGCAAAATTGTGGTTTCAGTCCTGGTCATGTTTATATGGCAGGAGGTTCGGGAGAGGATCCAAGCTTTCTGAAGCAGTGGGGTCTTCTTTCAGTGTTTGGCAGAACAAAATTAATTCTGATATAAATCTTGGTTCTTTATGTGTCAGTCCAAAATATCTTACCTCTTCTTTTATTAGTTTATAAAACTAACTGATATTTGGTTCAATATTCTGTCGACAGAACAATTTCAGTACATGAATCAAAAAATAAACAGAACCAACTTTACAGAAGTAACGTAGAGTAAGGATACTATAAAAACAGATCAAGTCAGGACAGTTAAATTTGAGAAAGGAGGAAGGGAAGAAGAGAGAAAAAAATATTGGTGAGATTCTGAAACATAAAATACTCAAACCTGCCACTCAAAAAAAAAAAAAAAAAAAAAAAAAAAAAAAAAAAAAAAAAAAAAGCTCAAATCTGTGTGCTTCCATTTTTTCTTCATTTTTAAGCATTAAGTTTAAGGTTAGCAATGTGTATGTAGTAGTGTTAAAAAAAAAAAAAGAGAGGAATTGTGCATCCTGCTTTTCTGCTTTACTACTAACTGAAAGCACAAATCGATGTTTTCTGGAGTTATGGCACCATCTCCTGGCAATACAGAGTATTTGCTCATAATAAATAAGCCGTAAGTGAGATCCAACGAGCTATCTAGGCTCTACCTTCATAGTTTAAATCTCCATCTTGTTTTAGTTGCCACAATCCTCAACTGCTTGTGTTATTTTAATAATATCTGAGGATTGGGTCAATGCTATTACTAAATGAAAAATGGAAATAGAGGCAGAAATACTAATGAATTTTTGAAGACTTGGCAATCAGTTGTACGTTGACATCTGCGTGGAAAAGTAACATCCTCTGTCTTTTAGCACGTAAAATGTTATGGTGGAACTTCACTGTGAGAAAATACAAACTTTTTTTACCGTTGCTTCCTTAATCAAACCATTTGTATCCCTTCACAAGGGCATGGAAGAATCTAGTCCATGTCTGACATCTGACGACTAAGTACAGAAAATCAACTTTGGGATTAGAAAGTGCGCACTGCCACATCAAGAGAAGATCATAAATTGTCCTGCATTACTTTGTGCTTTGCTTCATGTTTCAGACTCAACAGACCTGTCAAATCACACCATAGCAGACCAGACATAACTTCCTGAGGTACCTTTCAGCAGAAATTGTACTATAATCCCATTAATTCTTCAGTGCTTCCTTTTCCTCTGCTTTTCTAAAGCCTCTTGTTAGCTAAAAATGGCACTTCGCATACAGAACCTTTGTTCTCCCCTCTCCCCCCACAAAAAAAACCCCGTGCACAAACACACATATATATATCAGTGACAGGTCAGCAGGATTCATAATGATTCACAATTACTTTTTGTATAGTTAATTTTAGCTCCACAGCCTAGGATCATTTAAGGAGACCTCTGTTTGTCCCACACATGTGGAACTCTGAGCAGCTTGATCTACTCCACACAGCACTGCCAGCATGTAAAATTGAACATTATGGGCTAGCACAGGCCCTCTCATACAGATTCAAGAATGTGTGTGCTATTTACACAGTTTGATCAGGCAAAAATGCAATTTTACATTTTTATTTCATTCTTTCCTTAAAATGTATGTTCAGGTTCATCAGGCAGATCAGCTTCTCTCCCTTCTACTGGAAGTTACAAAACTTGCTACCTATGTGCACCTGGGTCCATGTGCACATAGTTCTGTGGTTGCTGCTGCCATCTGCTGCTTTCTCTAAAACTAACAGGCTCTAAAAGACAAAAAATTCAAAACTGAAGCTTTAAATGACAATTTTGAGAAATCCTGATATAGGGTAAAAGTCTTACAGCTTACAAGCAGTCTTTTTCTTCTAGATAACAAAGTTTAAAATAAACAGAAATAAACTGTACTGTCTGAATTAGTTAGGATTGTTTTTGTTTTTTTTTTTTTTCTTCATAAAATGATTGCTAATTATTATTTTTAGTTTATTATTTTAGGAAATATTCTTTTTTTTTTTTTTTTAATTTATTACTGTATTTAAAAACCCATAGGATTTATTTTCTTCATCTTCAACTAATGTCTTCTAAATTAAAATGTTAACGTATGTTTGTGGAAAGATCTCCAGATTTATGTGATCCTCAATTAATTTTTCTGTGGAGAGTTTCCTCACTCGTTCATTCCTTATTCTTGTATCTCTAGGTTGTAGCATCCTTAGTATTCTACATATTCTTTTGAAGTTTGAATTGAAGTTTCCTGAGACTTGCTTAAAATGTGCAGTCAATACAACACAATCATCAAAATGCAATGCTTAAGTTCAAAATGCCAGGGTAATAATCTCTATCTTTTCAACATATAAAAATAACTTTTTTAAAGTTGTTACATTGCTGCTCTGGTTAACATAGAATTAAATCAGCACTTCTACATAAGACCTGAACTTTCCATTTTCTCCCTCACTGATATTCTCAACTATAAATATGTTATTTTCTTCAAAATCTGACACCTGATTCCTTGCAAGAGTAATCCCATAATAGTGGTTATTCACATAACAGTGTGAATATCCACAAATAAAATGAGAATGTCTATAGAAGTTCAGGCACTCCTGCAGTTGGGCTGTGCTGGAGAGTATGCATTTAATGAACACTAACTTTTCCTCTTAACAAGCTTGATTACAGAGACGATTTTATAAAGGCTTAATTAACATAAGAAATAAGTTTTTAAAGCCACGGTTAACTTTAGATTGTAACAAACTGAACGTTACGTTACTAAAATTTTGAGATGATTAAGATCAAAATCACCCTGCATTTCAAGGAATGCTTTGAATGCTATAGCCTCTAGATTCATACAAGCTTTAAAATAAGCAATATATGCCTAGGTCTGGTGTCTGGTTACTGTTAATTCCACTAGGGAGCGCTGGTCACTCTTATTGGCTTTTGTGTTTAAGCAACAAAATATGGAGTATAGACAACAGGTCTTTTATATTACATATTGGGCTGGACTTTTTCTATTTCAAAATGAGAAGACATGCTGTTTAAAAAAAAAAAAAAGGAAAAAATATATTATTTATTTTTTATATATATAGAATTTTATTTGATAGTTCTTCATATCTGTTCCACACAGAAACAGACTGGGCTCTAGGATCCTCTTCTGTATACTTATTGACATGGGTTATATCACAGACATTAAAACAAAGATTAGATTGTTGTATACTTGGAAAAATCGTCTGAATCAACTGGAGACTTGCAATTACGTACTATATTTAATTCCAAGGAGAACAAGTCACTAGCTTGCTTTTTTTTTTCTTGTCTATAAGCCTAAAGAGTAAAAGGTTCTTGTAACAAACTGTCCCAGACTCCCATGACGTTTGGTTAATTGTTGAGAGGGGCCCAGCTATGAGGTCCACTGACTTCAGTACTCTGGGGTGAAGCCCATGAGGCTGCACTGACTTATGAATATTCACAGCTGGTTCTTTATCATAAAGATTAGAGCTCAAGGGACTCTTCGGTTGCTTTCAGGGAATGCTGATTCCATTATTGTCAACATTTAGGCATTTTAAAATCACTACAAAAAATTCAACTGCATTTGAAAGCTAAAAACATTTTAAAAAAAGACTTCATCGGTTTTGTTTCTAAGCCTTTAGAGTGCATACTGTGCACGTTTTCTACCTTTTTACAACACTATGTGTTTTGAAATACGCTAAAAATGATTGAAAGCACATACAGTCCTTATCAGAGAGAGCTCGTCCTTTTGGTAAAACAACAAAAGAGTATTCATTTCAGGTAGCTTGATATCACCTTAATGTCCTGAACGGCTCAGATGAATCCGTTCTTTGCAAGTATAAGTTAAATAAACCAAGTCTGGAGGTCTGAATTCTTTATTCTTTTCCTGAACTAACATTGTACATATCATATAACATCAATAGTCTGCCCATGAACAGAGGATTTCAGACTGCACAGGACTTATTTTTATTAAACCACATCACTCTTGTCTGCTTATCAGACAGAACTGCTGCTACAAAGATTTCAGTCTTCCTTTGACTTGCTGATTTTGATAGTAGCTGCAACTTCCACCATGGAATTTATCTAGCTTAAATGTAAATGCCTGAAAGATAGACCTCTGTGTTTTTCTTCTATTCTAAAGTATAAATTTGATATAAGCTAGATTGTTGAGCAAACATCATCATATGTATGTAGGAGACAAAGTGTGTCCAGGTGAGGAGTTTTATCCCTATGACAGAAAAAACCCTCATTGTGAAGCAACAGTGCAAAAGCCACCAATGTTCCCTGAGCAAAGATGAAATCCAATAAGCTCTGTTAGGAAAGCTGTTTGCATGCCTATGCTCCTCCATCTATGATAAAATAAAGAAAATTAAAAAATAATACTACATTCTACCATGACCTGAAGTCATGCTAGATAAAATTTTGAACAGAATATAATACAAGAAGAAACCTAAAACTAGCATTCAGGTAGCTTTTTTTTTTTTTTTTTTTTTTTAATTAAATGTCATCTGAAATGCCCAGGAAGAAGCAAGAATGAAGTGCCCTCTGGTTGTAAAAGGCTCTCTGAATTCTGAAAGCCATTGACAAAAATGAGCCTGGTATTACTATTATCAATTAGAGCAGAGACTGCAAAGGGCAGTTGCCCAGATGTGTTCATCCTGAATGTGCATTAAAGACTGCATACAAGCTTCAGGCACTTTCTGTTGGCATGAGTGCTTACTGCTTTTTAGTAGGAATTTTCTTTCTCTCTTTAGACATGCACAAAGTTTGCGTGATTTTCAGAACATAATGTTGAAACTAGGTTTTTTATTATTTCATTTCTCCTTAGAGGAAGGGATTTTGTAAGATCCGTCATTTACAAAGGAAAGCTGAGAAAGTCATGGAAATGTGAAGCACTTTGAAAAGAGACTTGTGGCTTCGTTGCTCCTCGGTATCTCTAAAAGAGAAGGAATGACACTTCCCTAGTCTCTGTAGATCATATGAAAGTAAAAGTTTGCAAATTTTTATAAACATCTGAGTCGTTTTGGTAAGTCTTCAGCTGATTAGAAAATCAGAGGTTCCATTGTATTCTTAATGAAGCTATTTCTAAGCATCTTCAGAACTTGCATTCAAATGGCATGTTTCATGAGCATAGCAAAAAGCTGAAAATATCAAATTTTGTTTCCCCTATACTATGACATGTCAGTGGGAAAAACTCAGAGAAAATTAATTTTGAATTAGATATGGATACAGTGGTTGAACACAAATGTCCAGTTCCCATTCTCTGTCACTTTCATCTGGAAAGCATTTCTTACTTTCAAAAGAATACTAAGTAAATATCAGGGATAGATGTCTTATTCCTTCCTGCTTGGTAATTATAGCACTTCGTTTAGTTATACTTCACAAGAACAATTAGTGTTAGGTTACATTTTGAGCAGGACTTTATATCTTTCTGTATTAGGAAGTGCTGTTATTTTCTGATGCTGAGTGGGAGATTTGGAAGTCATTACTGCTTCTACTTGTAGGATTAACAGTGAAAGCTTGCTCCAAATCCTCAGCGAATCCCCTAAATCCTCAATTTAACAGATTTTTTTCATGTTCATATGATGAATTGGTGACTCAAATTACTGAATGACACTACCACTGTTTTTTACTCTCAAGAAAACTCTAAAGAAGTAAAATCAGAAATTAATTTAACAATGAATTATTTCCAGTGATCAAGTAGAAATAAACAAAGCACCAACTTTATGTAAATAAGAGCAGGTAAAATTACAATCCAGTGAACAGATCACTTTTAGAAAAGTTTGGAGAACTGAACATTAGCTGTATTACTGTCATTGCTTAAATACTGTGGCTCCTCTCATAAAAAGATTACGGACCCTTTAGGCCTTGGATTACCCCCCTGCCACAATATTACAGCCCTCCCTTTTCTACTTGATTTTTGCATCCCACTTGCAGGCATGCCTTTTTCCTGCTAAAATCTTGCACTACAGTCATAGAAGGGCTTGGGTTGGAAGAGACCCAAAGGACCAGCGAGTTTCAACCCCATTACCGTGGCAGGACCACCAACCTCCAGATCTGATACAAGAGATTTGATCTTAATAAGATATGGACTAAATGTGCAGGGAAACAGGGCAGCTGTGTTTAATACAGTTTTCACCATGCAGTGATTCACAGAAAGTCAAGTGAACCATCATTCTAGCGTTGTTCAAATGTATTTGTGTTAAGTTGAGGGAGTTGAATTTGTTCAGCTTGGAGAAGAGAAGTCTCTGAGGAGACCTCATTTCAACCTTCCTGTGCTTGAAGGGAACTTATAAGCAGAAGTGGGACTGATTTTTTATGTGGTCTGATAGTGATAGAACAAGGGGGGATGGCTTTAAACTAAAAGAGAGGAGATTCAGGTTAGATGTTAGGAAGAAATTTTTTACTCAGATGGTGGTGAGACATTGGAACATGTTGCACAGAGAGGTTGTGTATGTCCTGTCTGTGAAGGCATTCAAGCCTTGGATGGGTTGGATGGGATCCTGGGCATCCTGATCTTGAGGTTTGTAACCCTGCCGATGGGGGATTGGAATTAGTTGGTCTTTAAGGTCTCTTGCAACCTAAGACATTCTATGATTCTACAATCCTTTTGAAGTTGGGCCACTAAGCAGCCAGACATCCAAGAAGTAAAATAGGACTGTGTAGGCTAGGTTCCATCATCCAACCCACCAGTATCAGATCTTTTCAGGTGCTTTTTTTTTTTTTTTTTTTTTTTTTATGGATCTACACCACCTCAGCTACCTCTTTAAAAGCAGATATAACCTATATGATAGCTGGGGTGTTGAATTGCAGCTGTCCATGCAGCTGCTTTTTTACAAGCATATTCCTTGACTTAGCTCTGACCTATCAAGTGATAAACACACACCTGATGCCAAAGGATGGTCTCAATAACCGTTTTGTGAGTTACTTGTTTTCTGATCCATTATAGATAGTTACAAGGAGAAGTATGACTTCTGTCACTGCTTTATTTGCAAGTACATATGGAGCCACCAGGCCACTATTGCAGTCAGTGGGAAAACATATAACTTTGGTTTGCATGAGTCAAGGACAAAGTTCTCCTCATTTTGTCCCACTTCATCACTTCCTACTTTTTTTTCAACTAGAAAGCAGAAAGGTCAATGCTGGATAAGTAACTTTAAAACTCGAATAGACTTCTGCATTCCAGCTGGCAGAGGCAATTTAGAAAACAGGCTTTCTAGCTCTTTAATTTGAAAGATTCATATTGCCCAGCAGTGAATTGCACTCAAACGTAATGGGACTGCACTGCTGTCAAACAGGGAATGCAGGAACGCTGCTCAATTTTCTCTTTGTGCAGAAGCACTTCATCTCACAAGAACAAATCTGGTGATTAATGTATCTAAAATATAATGGATACAGTTGAGTCTGATATACATGAAATGCTGTCCTTCTTGAATATTTGAAAAATGAAGCGATAATAGCAAGATGTAATTTCTTTTTGTTACATGTCTGGTGCCACAGACATCAGTTTAGTTTGAAAGGAATTATGACGGGTTATCTAGTTAAATTCAAGCAAATCCACACATATTTGTTGTTTAAGGGTCTTGTTCATCTGTTTTGAACATTTCTAACTATGGAGATTTGACGGCCTCTCTGGGCAGCCTGTTCCCATATTTGATTTTCCACTCTTTCATTTTTTTTTTCCAAATACTTGAACAGAATTTCTCATGTTATAACATGTGTTTATTGACTCTTGCCCTGTTTCTGTACACTTCCAAAAAGAGTCTATTGGCCCTGCTCAGATGCATCAATGTCTTTCTTCTAGTGGAAAACTTAAATATGCACACAGTTGTCACAGGTGCCAAATAACAGTTTTTAAGCCTACATTTTTGATAATACACCAAATATGTAGTTAATTCTCTTTTACAGTATGATGTACTACTCATTCATATTCAAATTATTGTTTGCCAGAGTCCTTAAGTCCTCTTCTGAAGAGGCACACCTCATTCAGCTGTCCTGTTTCATAGGGATATTCCATTGCAGATTCAGGACTTTACATCTACCCTTTTCAATTGCACCATTTTATCTACATAGATAAATGTGAATCAGACTACTCCCCCTATGTATTTAGTTCATTAAGCTTATTTTTTCAATTTTAAGTGGTTAATGCTGGTGCTCCATTATCATGTATTAGGAAATGTATTTCCTAATACATTAATAGGCAGACATGAAAAGGTATCTGCTGTCACGCTCTTGCTAGAGACTCTGAGAATTTGGCCTCACTAAGGAAGCCGTTTTGATGAGTTGGACACACTTTTGTAAGCTGGCATAGCTGGGGAGCATTAACAGCTGCTAAACCTCAAGCAAGGAAGAAAAACCTTGCAGAGACCTTCAAAAATATACGGGAATTCTTGATCAGGACAATATGTCTGGATATTGTAGTTCTGGGGACAGTTTTAACCACTTAGTAATATAGACGAACAAGTTCTTAGCCCCAGAAAGGCTTGAGTTGGTAATACAAATGAAATCAAAATGACTTGATTTGACAAATCTTTAAAAACTATTAAAAGAGAAGGCCGGAGAAAAAAAGCCTTCAGTAGAACAGTAGAAACTAGAAGACAAAAAATGTGCACCTGATTTGTGACTACATTGGAGGAGACAGGAATGAGTTAGGATTACTTTGATTTAGAAGAAAAAAAAAAAAAAAAAGCAACCAACAGCTCTTCAGGCAGCTGTGGCAGCAGGAGCTCCATGTCGGTGCGATACAGCTGCAGTGCCGGGCAGTGCTGCGAGGGGGCAGATCGGGCTCTCAGTTGCTGCAGGCTGTAGCGTGAGGCTGGTTTTTGTCATGCTATGAACACTGTGACAATGTAATATTCGATTTCAGTGCTGAGAGCAGAGGCATCTGTTGTCAGGACAGAACGCCAAGTTGAATCTCTGTCTATATTTTCCATGGAATTCACTCAATATGAGCTTTATTTTCAGACTACATTTAAAAAATATTCTGTGACTTGCCTGATTTCTCCTTTTCCGAAGTGTATCACGTACAGCTGCTAGCATAATACCTGGAATAGTTCCGTAAGGAAATGGTATTTCATACATGCTCTGCACTTTGCAGAGTGCTTTAACTGAATAAACATGGATTCTTTTTAATCATTATGAATTACTTAAAAAGAAACATGCTATTGAATCATTATGTATCTGTGAAAGGTTGATGAGATTTTCTTTTTGTAAGTTAGTTTCCTGGAGCTAGATTCGGGTAAACCTACAGATTCCAGGGCAACTAGTTCCAATCAGCCTTCTGCCCTTCAAAAGTCCTGAGCACATCAGAAATTCTCTCCAACCATTCCAAGAATGTGTGGGTAAGTGTTGGTCATAGCAATGTATGTTTATGCAGAAATGGGTAACCAAGGTATCCCAAAATGGTAACTTTTGATTAAGGATGATTTTGGGAAGGTGAGAGTTTGACTCTCTATGAATTTTAAGTAGAAGTTAGCCTGTGTCACTGCTGTAGCAAGCTGGATAATGTGAAGGGTATCTCTTGTCTTGAGAATCCACACAACCTATTTCTCACTACCATTTTTTTGAAGAAAAGAGCCTCAACTATGAGAAAACTTTCAAGGTTCTGTATTCCAGATGCCAGACTCACTCACTGATTTATCTCACTTGGCTAAGACACGATTTTTATATTATTTATATCAAAGAGGAAAGCAATACAAATATACTAAATATTGGTCTAGACAGAGCTCTGAAATGTAATCTTCATGGGAAAACTTCATGGATGCTGTACAAACCAGACACAGTTTAAAAACGATTTAAATCATTTTAAATGATTTAAATCATTAATCATTTAAAAATGATTGCTCAGAAAAACTGACTTCTTATTTATAATAAGGGCTAAGACAGAAACTCCCAGAAACTTTCTTTCCCTTAAAGGTAAAAAGCCAGAAAATCCCTTCCTGGATTATTAGATGTTTTCTTCTACCTTCATCGGAAACTTAGAAGGGTATAGAGAACGTACTTAAAATGTGCAGAGTTAGATCACATTTTCAATGCATCTTTCCTTCCCTGTGAGGAGGCAAAACTCACTACGCTCCTAAACTGTGCTGATGTCAGCACATTTATTTATTCTCTCTGCACAATGCCTCAGGTGAATGTAGGTGAAGATAACCAGTGAGCTGCATGCAAAATCTGGTTCTGTCATGTCTGCAAGAATGTTTTGAAGAACCAGCCATTCCTTATGTAAAAATGAAATGTGGGCATCGTAGAAGAGAATCATAGAATTGCTCAGATTTGAAAAGACCTGAAAAGATCACTGAATCCAACCACAACCTAACCATATTAGCCTAACTAACAACCCTCCACTAACTCACGTCCCTGAGCACTACATCCAAATGTTTTTTAAACACATTCAGGGATGATGATTCAATCACCTCCCTGGGGAGCCTATTCCAGTGCTTGACCACCCTTTCTGTAAAGAAGTGTTTCCTGATATCCAACCTAAACCTCCCCTGGCACAACTTGAGGCCATTTCCCCTCGTCCTGTCACCTGTTACCAGTGAGAAGAGACCAACCCTGCTCTCGCTGTAAGCACCTTTCAGGTATTGGAAGAGAGCAATAAGGTCTCCCCTCAACCTCATCTTCCCCAGACTAAACAGCCCCAGATCCTTCAGTCTCTCCTCATAGAGCATATTCTCCAAGCCCTTCACAAGACTTGTTTCCCTTCTTTGGATCTGCTCCAACACCTCAATATCCTTTCTGTATTGAGGTGCCCAAAACTGAACACAGTACTCAAGGTGAGGCCTCACCAATGCCAAATACACGGGAAGATGACTTCCCTAGCCCTGCTCACCACTCCATTCCTGCTACAAGCCAGGATGCCATTTGCCTTCTTGGCCACCTGGGCACACTGCTGGCTCATATTCAGCCAACTGTCCATCAGTACACCAAGGTCTCTTTCCATCAGGCAGCTTTCCAGCCACTTCTCCCCAAGCCTGTAGGGCTACCTGGGATTGTTGTGACCAAAGTGCAGGACCCAGCACTCGGCTCTATTGAAACTCATACAGTTTAACCTGGCCCATCAATCCAAATATATTTAGATCCCTCTGTACTATCTTTCTCCCCTCAGGCAGATCAACACTCCCTCCCACCTTGGTGCCATCAGCAAACTTACTGAGGGTGCACTCAATCACCTCATCAAGATCATTAATAAAGATGTTAAATACGAGTGTCCCCAGTACCATCAGTGGAGCTGCAGACATCTGGAAGGTGTACTACTGCCAAAATAGGGATAGCAGATGAATACAGGTAGTGTGCACTGTATTACAATTATACTACTGTAGTCAACAAATGGAAGATACGAATCAGCAAAACTGGGTCTCTTGTTAATTAAGGAAAAGAAACCAAACCAGATATTTTAATTTTTTATTTGTCAGACTGAAGTAACAGCCTTTATACAGCACAATTTGCGTAATTTCTCAAGATACGTCCTGTATACAATCACAAAAACATGACATGGATTTATACATAAAGTGAAAACAGACAGATTTACAAGCATTTTTGTACAATTCTCATACCGCTTTAGATTCAGATTTTACAATCTTTAGAACAAGTTTATATTGTTTTCTCTGATGAATCTGGAAGCAAAATGAAAATTAAAAGAAATTCAAACCAAAATGGGTATTAACAAACCACCATCTAGGCATGCAACATTCACTGTGGAAACATTACATTTCTCCAAGGACAAATATTTTTTTGTGATTTTGTGGGTATTTTTTGGTGCTTCTGGATTTTTTTAAACATTGGGTATGCTGTACACGTTGTCTGAGCATGACAGCACACACGCTACTCAGCCATTACTAAGCACCTGAGCACATCACTGAACATCTATAGATACAATCAAATAAGGACACATTTACATGCTTGGATGTTAGATGGAGTTAATAATTTAAACTTAGTTTGTTTTACAAAAATGTGTACTTATTTACAGGGTAACAAATTAAGAAAACGGCTTTCTCTCAAATTTTCTATTTTGAGTTATGGATATCTATATATATTATAACTTTTGTGATCATTAGTATATTTGCTTATTTATTTTCTTTAAGTAATAAAACAAAGCATACAGAAAACATCAAAATGCTTCTTATGATTTAAAGAGAGAGTATCCGGATTCATCTATTCCTTCTATTTTCCTTCTAAAGGCAACATATATTCACACAGAATGATAGATCCTGCATGCCAGGTGTAGTGAAAATTCACAAGGCATGGAGGAGTAGGGTTTAAATATAATGTAAATGGATGCTTACACTAATTTTCCTCTCTGTTTCATTACCTTTATAAGTTACACTCAAACAAATGCAAATTTTCTCTGTTATTCACATAGGTATATACATATCTAGATATATACTCAAATAATGGAATCTGGGACATTCAACATTGTAGCAATTAAAATAAAGTACTTAAAAATAGTGTCAGTTATGATTCAAATAATAATTTAAAAAAATACTATTAACATCTTTATGATATCTCCATGAAACTAAATCCTAATTAAATAATCTCTATTGGGCACACACTACCTTACAATATAGTAGATGTCTTCTTTTTCTTCATCATCATCCTCAAAGAAAGAATCATTATCAGCTGGTTACCAGCTACCATATCCCACAACCATGCAGACACCCAGCATCCAGAAAAATAACTCAGACATTTTCTAGGTCTTGATTTAAAGGCCTGGTTAAGTCAAGAGAACAGTTGTTTCTGACTTTAGCTGGTGTGGATTGGGTTTTTGTTTCTTCCACAATAGATCCATGCAATGTAAAAATGTGGGTAATAAAGAAGCAGCACTCATTGCCCCTGGATACTATCCCTTTAAAGTGTAATGATAAAGAACTAGCTCAACATTCATCATAGAAACTCTCATGTCTATCTTGGAAAAAAAAAACAAGTGTTTAATTGCTGCTCATTGTATGCACAATAATCATGACCACATTAGAAATCCCTGTCATTTGTAAACACACACACTGTGCTTTTGCTCATTTTTCAGCTTGTTTCCACTATACAAGGCCTTGAACAAAGAAGCAGCTTCAATCTCTGTTGAATGAGCAAATTTATGAATAAAAAAGTTTAAATGCCTGTGCTATTGTCTACCTGAACTATGCATCTTTGAAGCAATTGTCAGAATGTGCAAACTCATTAATAACCAATCACTCATAAATGATAAAAGCTGCTGTCACATATAAGCATTGTTTGGCCAGATAACAGAAACAAAAAATAATGAGAAAAAAGTGAAAAAAATATACCAAGATATATACAAAAAAGTAAAAAAAATACTAATAGTCCTTGTTTGATTATTTTTTAAAAAACATTGTCACAAGAGAGATTTTCCTGACTTCATTCATAAAACAAAGAAAAAAAAAGGAAAAAAAGCATTCAAATATGAATCTGTGTTGCATAGAGTGATTCCAGTACAACCTAGAAATTTGGTCAAAAAAAGGAACTTGGCACACTTTGGACATGTTTTCTGACCTCTAAATGTTGCTGCCTTGGAAAAGAGAGAGAGTGTGGGCCCAGGTCTGTCCCTGTCCTGTCCTGTGCAATATCTAAGTAGCCCATCCTTGCTGCAGCTGTCCAAGGCTGGCTTCACTCCTGACAAACTCTGCTCTTTGATTTTCATGATGGGAATCCAAAATTGCAATTTCAATACTCAGAAACATGTTGTGTGTTGTTCAGAGAATCAAAGATGCTTGAATTAAACCAGTTGCTGACAGCTGATTAGCAGGCAAAGATAGCTGTTCCACAGAGCAACAGCTATACCAATCAACACAACTATTTTATAAAAATATTGGCCACACTTGTATACATTGTGAGAGCATAGCAAGCCTGTCCTCTTTCTCAATTAAGAGTGATGATTACAGGCTTCCCAGGAAGACAGCCAGATAGTTCTCGGTCTTGCTGGAAGTCTCCATAGCAACTACCAGCATGACTTGCTGTCTTTATAATAAATCTTAGCAAGAACAAAATTACCAGCAGTTTGCACAAAATTGCACACCTCATGGCTTATACTTTGCACAGTTATTGAAACTGGACTATTTTTTTTAATTTTTTTTTTTTTTTTTTTTTAAAGAAACAACAACCACAGCATAGCTGTCAGGAATGCAAGATAACCCACCAAAAGAGAAACACACATGTCAAATATATCCACATACAATTTTTTTTGTTTGTTTGAAAGGGGTCTTTTTCTTTGAAATATTTATCCTTTTATAAAAACATACATAACATCAAAACATTCAGGATGTTTACAATAACTCTAGAGGACTTTTAAAATGTAAGAGATGTGGGGTACACACATACTGGTGAAAGCATAAAATTCAACATTAAAGCACACCCCCTACTTCCACTATCAGTGGCATTGTATTCAACAAATAGGATTTAGATGAGATTGCTCTGCTTGCAAGTCAAGCAGGCTACCAGCAGGTTATCAGCAGATTAATGGGAGTTTCTCTGATGCATATATCTTTAAAATTTTCTGTGTGTTTCTTGTCATATTTCTGTTATTTTAAGTTGGTAAAGATAAATCAAGAACTCTATGTAGGAAGTGTCACTGGATTAATTGGTGTGTGGTTTTATAATGGTCAGTCCAACTTCAGAATGTGCTAAGCTTTATTTTGCCATTTTTTCGTTTATTTATTTATTTTTTAAATATGTGTTATTTTCAAAAATAATATTTTCATCTGGTCTTGTACAACCTGTGGAAGTGTGCTACCTAAAAATATCTGCAGAAAACAGATGAAGACACATGTTAAATGATTTGTGAAAAGTCCTTATTGGTCAAGAAAAATAAAAGTCTGAAGTGCGCAAATAGCATCATTTTCTTTTTAACTATGTAAAGGTCATGAGGTAATATTTCAAGGGAAACCACTTTCTAATGAAGCTGTGAAATATTAACTAACTTCTGAGGAATAGGAGAGTGAGTACCACATTGACTCTTGTTTTTAAAGGAACTGCTTTCCTTAAAAACTTTTCTTTTTCTTCAAAAGATATTAAGAGGAAAAATGCAACACCTAGCCTAAACCATCTCATGCAGTAGTTGCTGCCCAAAGTGGCCTAACTGCTCGGTTGCAGTCCCTGACTTTTTGACAGTCTTAAGTGTTGCGAGTTGCCTTCCTATTCTTTCATAACTCAGTACTCAGACATTCAGCTGAGATACCAGAGGATATTTTCAACTTTAACGCAACAGCCCTCAGGCAGGTGCTGTCCTGTTATCTATTCTCTTTTGCCTTTATGTGATGTTGACAACAAGCCCTGCACTGAGCAGGGTAGTGGTCTACAGATCCAAAATGTCCACGGGATAGTCTACAGTTTGTCATCTCCGTATAGTTTTGCAATAAGACTGATTGCTGAAAACTAGAAGAACTAGCTGAAATAGTTGTGTTAGCCTCAGTCTTGTATCTCCTCTATTCCAAATTTTGTTAAAGCTGCTAAAAAGTAGGGTGAAGTACAGTGTCATTGAAATCGAAACAACATTCTTTCTTCCCGATGTAGTACATTTTACATACTGTCTTTTCAAAACCACATCCTAAACTACAAATCACTAGTATATTTTTATCCATTACATTCTAGAACAGTGGTCCATATGCACTGTTAACACACTGAAACAAAAAAAAAAAACAACAGTTAGGTCTGATTCTCCACACCATAGTTTTTAAAGGGAAAAGAAAGAAGGAAAAAAAAAGTAGTGTAAAAGAACATTGCCACTCTTGCAAATGCATTGCAGTTTGTGTCAAGTGGCATTATCACTACAACAAAAGATCCTAAGGTGCAGAGGAATAAGTTTGCACTTCTAATAAGTGAGATTTGGAAAGTCAGTCACCCTGGGTGCTTTTGCATAAAATGATCTCCTTCTGGTCACACAGGAAACCAGACTGCACTTTACATCACACTGCCTCCAGCTGCAGCCGAACTATGCATTAACACCTGCCTTCCAGCCTTCATTATTTCCTTCACAGTTACTCTCTTCACAAAGAGTCCATCAACACGGAGCCCTCATAGCAGTCTTCATTTCAAACAGCCTCACTTCAACTTCTGGGCCCAGGTTATTGTTTTTTTTTTTTTTTTTTTTTAACTTTGCTGTATTTTGCAGCAAAACAAGTGTAGTAGCCCTCATTAAGTGTGCTATGTAGCCCAGAGACTGCTCTTTTCTACTTTGTATTCAGAAAGACTAGCTAAACACAATGATTTCAAACAATAGTCTTGGAGTGATGCTTTTATAGCAGACTCTTTTGTGCCCTAAGCAGACAGCTCTGCTCAGTGTGTTTGTGTAGAGCTGACCAACAGTTTGTGCCAGTTTACTATTCTTTTCCTTAGATCCACTTTGTCAAGCCAGATATAAGCTTCCCCAATCAGTGTTTTTTTCATAAACTTCCCTCCATTGGAGACAAGCAGAATCTGGGAAAATAATAATAAAAGATAGTTATCAATATATATATTAAAATACTCTACTTGCTGGCAAACACAAAAGGCTCACAGATATTGAGCTCTGCTTTCTGGTTTCGCAGGAAAGAAACACTGTCCATAACCCTTTGAGTAGGACCCAATAGTTCTTTACAATAGAAAAAGCCCAGTGAAAATTGATCTTTCCCCTTTTTCTATTTCATTAGCACAGTATGTAGCATCTAGAAGATGACAGTCTTGAACTTTAGTGAGTAAATTGTTCAGCTGCTGTTTTCCAAAGAAAAACACAAGGTCAAGTTTTAACTTAAAGATTAAATCTTTATGCAGCCAATGTACGAATTCTTTAAATTCATGGATGCTGGACAGTGTCTGATATATTAAAAAAACAAACTCAAAACAGACAAGTGTGCAAGAAATTCCGGAGTTCTAGCTTCCAATCTCAGCAAGAGGTAGTCCAACTTAAAATGTTGACTGGGTCGGGAATCCCATCTTTGCTATGTCCCTGCTGAGAGCCAAAGTATTGATTGCATGATGCCTCAGTCATGCCGAGTGGGAAGGGAATGAATTAGACCAAGGAACTCATGTGAGCTCTGAAGGATGGGTATTCAAAACTCTCCCTGATTTGTCTTGCAAGCATCATGTTTTCTAGCTAAGCAGTTTAATGTCATGCAAGGAACAACTTCCTTCCCTACAGGACATAATTTGTTCTTTGGATTTATTGATCCATTCTAGATGTTTCTGAGAGGAATACATTTGATAACAGACATACTTCAGGGCTGGGGTGTGTTATAACTACACAACTGGATAATTTCTAGAATTTCTTAATTTTTGGGTAACCAAATAAACAAGTTCATTACTAATTTATTTTTTATCAACTTCCTATGTTTTTCAGAAAGAAATAGAATTTATGAAAAAATGTATTTCCATGATTAGTGGAAGGTTAGCAATCAGAGTCACAAGCAGACCTCAGAAAACGAGTAAAGGATAACAGCAGGAGGCTGTCACCCTCTGTATGAAACATATGTCACTCCTCTATATGTAGGAGAGAAACTGGAGCTTTTTTTCCCTTGGTTTCACAGGTATAGACAGCAGAAGAATGTCAGGACTCAAAAAAAGTTGTACCTCACTGAGATCTTGAATGAGGCTATAAAATAACTGATACCTAACAGAACTGTAGAAGAATTGGAATTTTCAGTAATCAAAAATGTTAACATTTCTGCACTTTTCTCCATTCTGATACTTATTTTGACAAAGTCAAAAATACAAATTTTACAGTACAACAGAAATTTTAAACAGAGGGGGAAAGAAATTTGCAATCATTTTTTTTTTGATGAATTTTCCATTTTTCTGGCTGTATTTCATACCACATAAGATACCTATCCGGACAGGTTGGACACCTCCATGTGTGTCAGTCAACAAATTTGAAGAGGGAGGACTAAATGAGTTGGCCACAAGCATAGAATTATTAGGAAATCCCAATTCACTAATCAGAAAGCCTGTCTGTCCCAAGGGAACTAGGCAGCCTGGTGGTTTTCTAGGTCACTTTCTTCCAAAGAGATGAACAACTCAAAGACTGGCAAGCTAAGCCAAAATCTCTGTTGAAAACATTCTGTTTTTAATACTTTCATACAGAACATTCTGAATTTCTAATTGCAGACAGCCAGTCTACCAGGAGCCAGCTAAGGAGCAAGACAAAGGAGACAGCAGACCAGTGCTTTTCCAGAAGGGTCCCAGGTGGGTTGCCAAGGAACAGGGAAATCGGGAAAGCGAGCTGCTAGGGGCTGAGATAAATGCCTGTCTGAAAATTGTCAAAATATTTTCTACAGAATGTTTTGATTCTGTCACATCAACATTTTTGGGGAGGAAAAAATTCTGACAGAACTTTTCTGTATCTTCTGTCCTTGATCCTTTTTTCCAATCCTACCAGCTGGATCCCTAGTAATTGTCTTTTCTAGTTTGTCATTAAATTCCAGCCTTGTTATCCTGAATCAAGCAGTCTCAGTTCCTTTCTTTCTTTTTTCTTACTCTCAATATTCATGTCCTGCCAAGTCTAGATTTTTTTTTCATTTTCATTATTTTCTTAACTCAATAGTCCATGATTACATTTTCATGGTTAATATTTGCAGGTTTTGCTTATTACCCTATTGATTTTTTGGAGTGCAGATCCTTGTCCTAATATTTAACTTCACTTTATTCCTAATAATGTGCTTTCTGTGACTAACATGTTTGATTTCTTCTTAATCCCTCTCTCTAGTCTACTTTTCCTTTGCTATCTCCCAACTCCATTTCTGTTTTATACATTCTGTTTTGGTATCCTTTCTTTCTTGCCAGATCTCTTCTGACAGTGCCCCTGTCTTTGCTCCTAAATACTCATCACTCTTAAATTCAGCATTCAAATCAGCCTTCATACTTTCAAGTAGGAACAGATTGATTGACAGGCACGACAAGCATATTAAAACATATGGACTGAGTCAGACCAAAGATCTCTCTAAGCAAGTGTTTTGCTTCCAAAAGTGCAGTGTGTTATGCATAGGATAATAACAATCATGCAGTGGTACACTCCTGAGACACCTACTATGTTCTATAGAAGATCAGCTCAAGAAGAGTTTAGATAATGTTCTCAGAAATATGGTTTGATTTTTGGGTAGTTACACTAGCTGATCTTACCAATTCTGTGTCATTTTCTGATCACAAGTTGTATGTTTGTGTTTAATTACTTATGAGGTATTTTTAACATGAATTTATTAAATGATTTTATTCAGATAAATTTTGCATGAAATCATTTGTAATATATTTTACAGTTCAGGCTCCAACTTGCATGAAGAAGTAACAACTTGCTACTTACTAGTTTTACTTGTGCTCCTACAGTTGTGTGCTCAAAGAATAAAGAATATCCATGCCAGTTACAAGAAAAGAGACTGCTAAAAAAGACAGCCTTTTTTTCTGTTAGATGTAATGTGCAGCACCAGACACATCACAGTGTTTCTGATTTCACCTTGCTATGTCTCAGGCTGGCTGTTCCCATGACTACCTCCCTTATTCCTCAACAACTTGATGGTTCATTTTCCCACACAACTCTGTGGGTTCTTCTTTTCTGGCCTCACTCCTTCAAACTACCATTATAGGTAAAGTTTTCGGAGGAATTTTATCTCTTAAACTTTGGCAAGACTTTGTTGACGACATCAATTTTTTCCATGTAATATAATCTCTAGTAGATTTACTCAATCTGTTCGATCAATAAGGATTTAGGATGTCTTACCACAGGGAAAGCTGTACCTATTTTTTGTTGGCTCCGTTTCTAAGAAGCTTATATTATGGCATTAGTTTTAATATTATAGCCAATAAATCTAATGTAGGCATGTAAATTATCAATCTAGTTGTATTCATCAAAACATAGTCAACATGTTTATGTTAGTCATTCAGTTTTAAAGGTATCTTCAGCAGACACTGAAAAACTCCTTCGATTTGCTTTTAAGATTAGCATGCACTCCTGGAATTGTTCATCATCTCCACTGACTAGATGAACACAAATAACTCGTATAGTTATCTACTCATGTGAAAGCAATGGAAATAGATAAAGTAAATTCTACCCCTCTAAAGAAGTGTATCTGACCAAATCTGTCTAAATCAGTGAGAAGAAGCACTATTCCTGAATTCCCACAAAACCAAACAAAAACAAAACAACAAAAAAGAAACAAATCATTTGATGTGTCACAGACCAAAAATATCACCTTTACTAACATACACAGAGAACAGTATCTAAGTTAGCATGTTTAAGTTGGATAATACAATAAACTTTCCAAAGATATTGAAAAAGTATATTTATTTATTTATCTATTTATTTATTTTGAAAATGCATAATTTCTCTAGAGGATTTTAGGAACAGGCTACCTTCACTTTTCAGAGTTGGTCTGTAAATACTCTTCCTCACTGTGAGGTGATGGATTAAGTAATCTTGGTGAGTGTCCTCCATCCCAGTATTTCCATTATTTACTTTTTAAAATCACTTTGTAATTTTCTCTTTTCAGCAAACAACCAGGCTAGAAGATTGATCTTAAGTGCCCATAGATCAGCATGAAAAACGTATAAAATCAGATTTCAATAAGATGTAGAATTACCTGAAGAGAATGTCCAGCAGGACTCAAGCTAAATCTAAATGTTTCGTTGAACGAAGGCTCTCGGTCATGCCTACATACCCTGGTCTTCTTCTTAATTACTCTCTTCTGGGTAGAGATGTTGACAACATATAGTTTCACATACAGGTCTGGAGAAGAACAGTTCAATAAACTAAATACAGAAACTTTCAGATAGTCATTATTGCTAATAACTTAAATGTAGGGAAATGCTGAGAAGAAAGAGAGCAAGGTACTCTACAGAGCCATGTTCTGTTCTCATTCACATTGTGTAAAAAATGGAACCACTCCTCTAAATTCATGAAATTACATTGTGTTGACAACATTGTCATTGAAAGAAAAAATATAATTAGTAACATGAGTATCTCTATTTAATAAGCTTTGATACCAAAATACAACTTTTCACTAGATCTTTTATAACCCAAGGAGTAATAATTTTTATTAAAGCTAAAAATGATTATTGTTTAACAATCAAAAATGCTATGAAAAGGGGATTAACTTCTGAGAGTTAATTTGTTTCTACAAAATGTTTTCATTTTCATTAAAATTAATAGGAGCAAAGAACACTTCAAAAGTTATGCTATAGAATTTGTCAATCTGATTAGGAAGCAATTTCCTTTCCTATTTTAATGGTGTTGTTAAAAGACTTCAGATACATCTTATTTTATGTTTTCAAAGTATCATGAAGCTGTTTTTTATGAAATACCTGGTAGATGATCTGGAGATTTAAACTTGTATGTGATATTTCTGCACTGAAGAATTTCTACTATCAGTTGTTCTCCATCTGTCTTCATTTCCTTTTTTAATGCAATCTTGATTTCACCCATAACTTGTGTTTTACCTGGAAAAATAGAAAGAAAAAAAGACAAAAAACCCAACAACTCAAATAAATGGAAAAGGAAAAGGATTGCATTTTAACACTTTCTCCCACAGCATCCTTTAACGAAATTATTAAGTGCAGAATAAATGACTGGATAGTGAAGTAGGTTGAGAACTGGCTGATCTCAGAGGACTGTGATCTGTATATGGTTCTGAGTTCAAAAAATACAGGGATCTCCAAGAAAAAATCCAGCAGTGGGTGACGAAGATGATGAGGGTCCTGGAACATCTCTTGTATGAAGAAAGGCTGAGAAATTTGGGATTGTTAAGCCTGGAGAAGGCTGAGAGAGGATCTCATCACTGTGTATAAGTACCTAAATCATGGGAATCAAGTGTATAAGGCCAGGCTCTTTTCAGCGGTGTGCAGGGACAGGACAAGGAGCAGTGAGTGAAAACTGCAACATGGGAAGTTCTATACAAACATGACAAAGTTTCTTTACTGTAAGAGTGACAGAGCACTGGGACAGGCTGTCCAGAAAGATTGTAGTCTTCTTCTCTAGCGACACTGAAGAACAGCCCGAACACTTTCCTGTGCAATCTACTGTAAGGAGCCTTCTTTAGAAGAGGGGTTGGACTTGATGATGCCCATAGGTCTTTTCCAACCCCTACAGTGTTGTGATACTGTAAATATTTTCTTGTTTTATTTTCTTGTTTTAATCTGGGTGCTTCTGATTGCTTTGTTTTTGGGTGGTGATGTTTATTTGTTTTATTTATCAAAAGAGATGATATCATTTAAAGGTGTCCAGAAATACTAAGTATAGTGTATTTCTAAGGTGAACAACATAAAGATATATGCACTTTCATTGCATAAATAGATTATATGCTTCAGGATGCACTTGCTTCAGAGATGATTTTGTTACAATAGCAAAATTTCACTGAAAATCTTTACAGGGTATACAGTGTCACTGTATATCATCTTTTTAGAAGCTTTTACATCAAGATATCTAAGTTATTTTAAAAAACAAACAAGCAAACCAAAACAAAATGCCACCAATATTTAATAGCGCACTGAAGAGTACGATTCTGAAAGGCAATGAATTAAGACATTGGTAAAGCATTTCACCATCCTGTACAAAACAATATCATTTACATAATTTAAAAGAAAGTACTCCTTGAGACCTTTAAAATAAAGGTGACTTCCTTTCTCATAGGGTCAGAAATGCAAGCCCATTATCTCTACAGTGTATGCATTTTTCTCTAAATCAGTCCAGAGATGGAGGGAAAGCACAGAATGTAATGTAAGCCGAGCTGTTCCACCTTTCCCCTGCCTGTTCTCCCACAAGACTGTATTGAGACCAGGTAGAGCCCAGTCTGACTATATCTTCTAATTGGATACAGTTGTGTAAGTAGAGCTCACGTCCCTCAGCTGAATGCCAACTATCACATCATCAAGTCATAAAGGGTGGTTATGCTTCTATATCTATTTTTCTGCTACTGTTAAAATGTTATTTCTTCTTCTCTTTAGCCATTAGTGAAATAGCACATAAGCTTCTGGGAATCTTTGATACCTAGTTGCATGTGCCAGCACAATGGAGATTTATTGCACTACCATTAAGTTCTATTAGCTGGTGCCAAGAAGGAGAAAAGCAATTCTGCAGAAATTAAACAATTATGATACAAATGGAGAACCTTCTCTCTTAAAGACTAGAAAGCTACCACATAACTTTCTAAAGATCACCTACCTGTACTGCAAATGTATTATCAAAATTGAATAATCTCCCACTAAATAAGCCAGCTGTTGTTTCACATACGTCCGTAAGAAACCACGCATTCTTTTGTTTTTTCCATTTAATTTTTTGGGGGGATCATGAAGAAATAATATAATTAAAAATAATCATTGCTACAACCTGGCCCTTTAAACCTCTGCACAAATTGAAGCTAGAATCTGATTTAGGCATATTTTAGATTAAATGGGTATAAACTTATCGAAGGATTATTGAAGTGGGAAAGAGTAAAGCATTAAGAAATTATGTCCTAATTTAGTCAAGCAATCAAGGACTGGAAAGAAAGATGCAGCTGCTTTCTACAGACATGATGGAGTAAATGTTGAAAGGGACTGCCAATTTCAAATTGATTTTGCATCATATTTACATTTTACATATATATCTAAAATGCAACCTTACTGAGGTACAGGCTAAAGACCAAAGACATTATCACTGTCTTTAATTTAGGAACAAAGTAGCAAATCAAGTCCTAAAAGATATACCTACAACTAAACACTGTGGTGATTATTTTGCATGGCAACATACTTCTTCCACAACCTGGTGTGGGCCAGACTTATTAAATTTCATTAGCAATTAAAAGATGATGGTTAATAAACTAAATTGCTGTGAGGCATTTTGAGAAATTAAGGAATTTAAGTTAAGAAGTTAAGGAAATTAAGCTATGATGATGGAAAAAAAACCAACAAACCTTTTACTCTTGCAGAACTATCACATTCTATGTTGTCACAGATAAATTAGTTGTTATTAGTCTTAAGTGACGGCTGCTGTAAATCACAGGATGCATCATCTGCACTGCTGCTATCGCTATTGAAGTCATCATGAAATAGTAAATCAAATTTCAGTTTTGATTACTATGGATTATGCTGCAATAGCATTTTGATCAGATGCCTGCTGCCAATAAAAATTACCCAAGACAGCAATAAACATCTGTCTCTGGTCCATGCTATCAAAGCTCATTCAGCAGTACACTTAAATTAGCAGGTTAATATTACAGGACAATAGTATGAATTTTATCTGGCTTAATTGTCTGAAATAAGCATCTGTCAACACCGTTCAGAGATGTGCGGGTTGACTCCAGAAGCACAGCCAGTCTCAGAAAGAGCAAATTGGTTTATGTTATAAGAAATATCAGGAGAAATCTAAAATAATTCAGTACAGAAATCAAGGAATGCAGATCAGGGAATAGGTCAAGGAGGGACATTATGTGATAGTGCAAATAGAAATTATGAGACTATATGATGCACCAGCATACGTGTTCTCCTGGAGAATGTTTGGTAATAAGAAACCTCCACAGATTTTTGTAGCAGTTGTCTTAAAAACATTTAAGTACAACGTGAAGTGTGCTCCTTCTGAACTTGTGACATTTGTAATTAAAGTGTACGTATTTTGTACACTTATTGAGTGCCTAAAAATTTCCATTATCTTTCAGTGTAAGATGAAGAGATGA
Source organism: Lagopus leucura (assembly GCF_019238085.1). Lineage (NCBI taxonomy): Eukaryota > Metazoa > Chordata > Aves > Galliformes > Phasianidae > Lagopus > Lagopus leucura. The sequence continues at coordinate 8,914,003 of NW_024962265.1, read as the reverse complement.
GTAATGATTAGAGTATTGTCATCATAAGCATATGATCAGAAAAAAAGTCACTTTTTGTTGCAACTAATTTCATTTCCTTGGATCTTCATCTGTTTTGATACCTTGAGAGATTAAATTAATGAACGTCTGTGCAATGTTCATTGTTAGAATACAAGCATTTTTTAGCAGCATTTTACCTTGTAGGCATCTAGTGACAGACAAGGTGCAGATATAGTTATTTCTAACACTGTCATTACACATCATTTCTTCCATAACTGAGCAACTCAAATCATAGAATCATAGAATCACCAAAGTTGGAAAAGATCATCCAGTCCAACCGTCCGTGTATCACCTATGCTTAGTTCTTTCTTCATAGCACTGTCCTTTAGTGGTTTTCTCTGATCTTTATCTCTGTGCTGACCTGACAGATGGAGACAATAATAACTGCATGTGTGACTTAGAGATGCCTGGATTTATTAACTGGGATTGAAATACTGTATAGCGAGAGTCTTTTCTATTGTAAGCATGAACAGGACTTCCTGAATCCCATGACAGAACATCAAGAATTAGAAATGCTGAGAGGGATCTTTGCCACTGTTATGTTTCCCTCCACTCATAATCTATAAGTTCATACAGACATAATATTCCATCTACCAAAGAGTGCTGTTGTAGCAAGAATTGTCACTTCTGGATTGCTTTAGTACCATTTTGAGAGACAAAAATCTGTTTTCCAGCAGACAGCGGTGCTTCAGCAAAGCAAGATAATGTTATCATCTTCCAGTAAATAATTCAGAATTACTGTGAATATTGAACATATACTGTTTACATTTAGTACTGGAGTTAAACAAATCCAGCAGGAGGTAAAGTAGAAAGGTATTCACTGTCATTTCAAAAATAAATATACCAAGAATCTAAAATACCAACCAACCAAAATCTTCCAGTATTTATTTAGGCAAATCTTGCTATCTTTGTGGAGGGGTTTGTTTGTTTGTTTTACTTAGCTAGTTAGTTTGTTGGTTTTTTGCAGTGACAAATGTTCTTTTTTATAATGTCTTTCATCCTCTTGCTGAGCCAACATCTACTGGTGGAACTGCTGTAAAATAATGATGGATGAGTTTTATAAACAATACCTACTACTGCTTCCAGGTTCTGACCTTTCTGTCCTTCTGAGGTTTTTCCATTATATCCTATTTTTTATCTCTTGTCTTTCTCCCACACGTTTATTTCTCCCTTGAAAACTGTCAGTTTTTCTTCTGTAGGCTGGTTTCACCTTTGTGTTCTCTACTGAAAGAAAAATCAGACATCCAGTGTAGCCTTAACTACTCTTCCTCCTGCCTTCCAGTACTTTAAATAGATATCTTTGGATTTAATGGCATAATATTGGCTTAATAAATATACTCTTCAGCTCCCAAGATGAGAATGGATACATGCAGGTTCTTAAGTTTGTTGCTTCTTCTTCAATGAGATACTCAATCTGTCCTGTGTGGTGCTCTCAACATGTCCCAGGAAAATCTAAAGCACAGACTGAAGCCACCTCTTTTTTCTCCTGCTCAAAACATGGATTACAGCAGCTCATTATGCCTGGTATATGTTCAGCTTTCTCTCATTTGCCTGCATGAAAACTAGGTGGTAGTACATATGAAGGGCTCAAATTATCCCCTCCCTCACCTGATATGTGCAGGGATACTGTGTCAGCCACTCACACCCCTCTGGGATGGCGGCATAAATGCTGTCAGGGAAATTGGTTCTCTGTGGGAACAAGGGATGTTCCACACTGGGAGAAGGCACAAACTGAGAGAGTTGCTCTCCATTTCCTTTCCTTTTCTTTCCCTGAGCCACTGTGAACAGCCTACATATTATGAAATGAGCTAAAAAGATTAATATTTTTCTGTCTCCTCTGATGTGATGTGCATGGAATCATGTAATGAGGGAGATAAGAATTAAGAATCTTTGCTCACAGCAAGCACAATTTACAATTCTGTAGGCAGTGTGAATGTCTGGCTTTAAGGCTCAGACATATGAACAAGCTGGCAGATTTGTTATGATTCCTAGGAGTAGCAGGCACTTACACTGCCCACAAAAATTTGAATATGTTAGTGCAGAACTTCAGCTTGTATTTCTAAAATTCTTAGTAGGATTAAACAGACTCTTTGGCAGAGAATATTGTTAAGACTTTTTTTTTTTTCAGATAAAACATTTTTTATGCCTTTTATACATATATAAATATACATTTTTGAAACAGAGACTTTAACTGTTGATTTATTGTATTATTATTTTTTTTTTTTTTTTTTTTTTTTTTTGCCTGATGAGATGTGAAATCTTTCCCAGAAAAAAATAATCGTTGTTCCATTTATTTATCACTGAGTGTGCCTCTGTTTTATAGATGTGAAGAGACAGAAATAATACTGACTCTGGACTGATGCCATGTTTAAAAACACTTGAAGTAAAGTAATTTAAAAAATGATGTGAAGATAACACTGATACTTTATAAGTGCTTAAATAAATAATAATAATAAAAAAATTAAAGATGTATGAGTCCAATTTCATCTGAATTTATTTCTGTTGTTTGGCACCCTAAAAGGCTTTTGCAAATGTAGGGTATAAAAGTATATAATGAGTCACTGAGGCAATAAAATTAAAGGAGGTGGACAATGAAAGAAAGCTTCTTTAGTGTCAGAAGGTCAGTGAATGGAATCACATTATAAGAGATTTCCCAAGAAAAGTTTTTTCAATATTTTAGTGAGAAAAGTATGTGGTGCCATTGAGGCATTTGGAAGAAAGTTAAGATTTAAGTTTAAATATCATGTCCAGCAAATGTAGGTGATCAGAGGTGACTACAGAGATTCTTTTCAATTATGAAGCTGAATACTGAATACCTGAATTTGAACGAACAGCTGTCGAAAGTGGATTAAAATGGAAAGAGGGAAATCAAGAGTGCTGTGTAACTAATTCCAGCAGTACATTCTATTAGATACCTCTGCTTATTTATCCTTTTGCAAAAGAGGAGCCTTATATTCTGAGCTGATTACTCTAATATTTTCCCTGCAATTCCTTTAAATACCAAAATTCCAGCAAACTCAGCAATGGTTTATAATAATATACTAATGACAGAGTTGATCAGAAGGAATTCTAGATGTCTAACTCAAACCCTTCTTAAGCATGTCTTATCATGGATAAATGCCTTTTGGAAGGTGCCTTCCTTTTCTTCTATGGCAAGTGAGGTGAGGCAATAGATTTGATTCAAAAAACTGATTTTTAGTCATTGAAACTGAGCTAAAATAATCCAAATACACATCTATCATTTACCATAAGATCAGTGAGATAAAACCAAAGTGATTATCAAAATTAATTGATTTTAATTGAACTTCAATGATATGTGCAGGCTGGATGTGAAAGGGAGAACTATGCAGCCTCATTTCTCAAGAAGAACCCCCTTTAGACACATTCGCTCCCTTTCATCGTCACCATAAATCATTTCCTTGAGCCTTAATATATGTTCACAGCCTTCTTTTCAAAATTTAACATGTTACATAAGGACAAATATCATATACTGTAGAATCAGTTCCATAAAAGATGGCTTGCTATGGCATGTCAGAAATGTTATTGACTTGCCCTAGCTTTCTAGTGGGAAAAAATTCATACAGGGAAGAGAAGTGTTTATTTCCATGCATACAGAAAAACCTGAACCTGGATTAATAGAGTGTCTTTTAAGCTTATTCTATTAAAGTATTACTGAGGAGAAAATGTGCTAGTGAGAGAAGAAATTTGCAAATTGTCATCAAAAATGCTTATTGACTCTGTTCAGTGAAAAATTTTGCACAATACTACAAAATACTCATTTAAACTGAGTGGAAGCTCTTTTCCATGACAGTAGTGGTTTTTACCTACATAAAAAATAGGGAAGATTTTGCTAGAGTTTGCTTACTTCTTTTTAAATGATGACATGCTTTAAACTATTTCCCTCCTCCTCTGACAAATACAATTTTTAAAATCATTTTTAGTCTTGAGATGCAAGTTCTTAAGAGTTTGGCAATGCAGTCTGAAATGACAAAATCCCTTCTGAAATGAACTTCACTTTCTGTGCCTAAGCTTACACTTTCTTTGAATATACATACGAAGATGGATATTCAGCACAACAGATTTATTTATTCTTTTTGCCTCCTTGACTTCATGAAATTAAATGTTTTAGCATGAACAAATGGAAAACCCATCAAATAGGTTAAAGTTTATTTGTTTATTGTTTATTGTTTTGTTTATTGTATTGTTTATTGTATATTTTGTATATTGTATATTGTATATTTTGTTTATTGTATTGTTTATTACAATAGGATGAAAGTATAATGGAAATCATTTGAGCACCTCAAGATGAGTGAAATAACTGAAGTTACACATGGACTCCCATGGATGTTAGCAAGGGACAATAGAAATGTGCTCAGAAATTACAGCAAAGAACATCAAATAATTTTGAATACAAAGCAGAATATTAGGTTGCACAAAACTCCAAAGAGAAAAACTTAGAAGTAGCTATTGTATGCTGATTACATTTGTGAATCCAGAGAGAAAATGAAATATTTCCTAGGTAGATGGCAAACGAACAACCACCAACCTAAATTTAGATACACAGAGTGCTTGAAAAAAGGTAAGAATAGCATATTTCCTAAGATTAACAGCTAAAAATGGAACACACAATACTAAAGTACTTGAAGATTGTATTTCTGTAAAGTAATAATTCTGTTGGGAAACATCACCTGCTGATCATCTGGGGAACAGTGTGAGATGAAGATTAAGTATATTTCTACAATTTCTGACACATTTCTAGGTCAGGCAGAAGAAAAAACTATGATATTGCATTTAAATGGAAATGGAAAATGACGTTCTGCTATAGAACCACATAGGAACTTTCCCATATCCCTTGGAAAGTAGCTAGTTAGGAGGTAATTTTTCAATTTCTTTTAGTATCTTAGAGGTATTGCCTGATAAAATAGTAAAAAAAAGAACAAAAAATCTTGGAGGTAAATGGATAAAATCAGATGCAAGTTTTCAAAAAATTTAGACCATACGAAATATACCCAGAAAAATAACTTTTAGTTCTAGTAACACTAAATTAGATTTTAAAAGTGAAAATCAATAAGGAAAAAGTACAGTTTCTGACTTACAATATAACAGGATATTTTGATGTTTTCCCTTTCTCATAAAGCCTGCATTAAGGGGAATTTTACACAGTGAATAAGTATTGGTGTATGAACCACATATGACGTTTTCATTCCAGTTAGTTTGGATAGTGGCCCATTGCACATTTATTGCACAGAGAATAAGCACAGAATCTTCACTTTTAATGCAGTGGGACAGGCTGTTTTATTTCACAGCTTGCCCAAGTCATTTATAGCTCACGAAAAAAAATTTACTTAACACATGGTGGCATATGTAACTCCATAAAGCTTTTTTTGAGAAGGAGGTGGAAGATGGCATTTGTATACACAAATATATCCATACACATACTCAGGCTAACGCAATATGTTAGCACTCTTTTGTGTTATAAACACAAAATAAGCACATTATCATGGTAACTGAAGATGAATATTTTTGTAAGAACCTGCCTATTCTTTCTCCACATCATGATTTCCAGATTCCCCCTCAGATTTATCCTGCAGTTCTTGGTCTCTTCAGTGAAATATGCTTAAAATCTTGCTCATACCTCCCTGGAGCTGCTCACTGGTGTGCACCGTCATGTGCACTGCACAGCCTGGGTACCAGAGCAGATGCTTCTACACTGACTGTTCGTGTGGAAGACAGGTAATGCTATTACATTAATAGATTTTCTGTTGTGTGCTTACATTACCTGGAACAGTGGTTGCAGCCCACTGTAGAGATGCTATTTTTGTTTCATTAAGTAAGAATGACTTGTGAAATAATTGATGCTAATAAAAGTTCTAAGCATAAGAATCTGAAAAATTGCATATTTGGTATGATAGTAAGAGTTGTGATAGTTCTAGCAAAGCTTACTATAGCAAACAAGGTAAATCTTTCTTCCAGGACCACCAGAATATGTTATAACTGGATGTACAGAACATAGGAAATTTTAGCACAAAAGTTAATATTTGTAATCAAACTGGGATTCAGCTATTTTCAGAATCTGCCCAGTACATCAATGAGGGATGATCCTTTCTATTGATAAGAACAAACATGGAATCAGCCCAGTCTAAGATGGAAAAATTAATCAAGATTTTACTCAGAAAGGAAGGGTAGAAATTATATGCAGCGTGTTCCATAGTATTATGAAGAATTCAGAATACTACAGTCACTGGAGCATTGGTATCTGGAAGCAGTGTTTGCAGTAATGGGGAGATAATTCCTAAAGTTTTTACCAGTTTTGAAAAATATCAATTTACTTTTCAGCCCATCTCTAGATTAATCTATTAATTGTATATCAATCCTTTTAAAGTTTGCAACTTTCCTTCTGAAATCTTTATGGTTTGAAGTACCTGCTTTTTCTCTCCGATTCAGTACTGAGAAGTTATTCTTGCAGTGCTAATTCCCTCAAGCTGGTTATAATAGACATATACTAAAGATGGCATTTCATTGCACCATTGAACTGATGTGTGTGTTTCAACTCCACAGAGATGCATTTCAGTAAAAAGAAATAATCTGAAAACCTAGAGCAGATTAGCATAAGGACAATACAGCACTAAAATAAATGCATTTATAGACCTCTGTGATGAATGCTGCCATGATGGGGAAAAAAAAAGGGAGTGAAAATTTGCCCCTGTTTATAATGCTGATAAAGTGAAAAGAAACCTGTTATATAAATAGAATTATATGTCGTGTAAAAACCAATAACAAAGCTCAAAATGATTTGATAAGACCATGTTCCAAGTGGAGTAAATGGTTCTATAAAAAAGCTCTTAATCTTTTATGGGGTAAAAATTTTAAAAAGTGTTTCTGAGTCTCTGAACATTCATGGGGAATAAGGAAAATGCTGGAAGCTCTCGTTCTAAAACAATGAAAATTGAAAATTATGGATTTCAAAAAGACAGAGGATCCTAATTTATCCTCATAAGAGAATGTGATAGTTTTGTGTCTGAGTTAAAAGTGGAAACATTTTTTTATAGTGCAAGACTAAATTTTTTTTCCATACAATGACCAGAAACTTTCATAACCACATCTTATGTGATGAGACCCCACCTTTGGTGACACACAGCATAATAAGTCAATCCCTCATTCTGAGAAATGGGAGTTTGTCCAGGAAAAAGGTTCTTGAGGATGTGATCATTCACGTAAATTTGACAGCAATTCTGTGTTCTCAGAAAAGTTTAATCAGAAAACACATGTATTTATATTTAAATATTTTTACCTCGTTTAGAAACTGCCCATAAACTTTGTGAGGTCTCTGAAGCAAATATCATCCATTTGTATATATAAAAAACACTTTCTAATTTTTTTTCATTAAAAAACATATTCTGCTCCTGAGCACTGTGTATTGAGTAATAACTGTATAATTAACTGAACCCTTTCAGTAATGATTAGAAAGGAGTATATCACAGAAAGCTGATGCTGCTGCAGCTACTGCACATTTTATTTTCTGTCAGCTATTTTAAAACAGAAATTACTCTTTTCTTCTGTCTCCTGACACAGTCATGAGACTGCTTTGGGAATAAATGACTCAGAGCCCTTCAGTTAATTGCATCCTATAGTCATGAGTTTATAAAGAATCTCCAAGATTTAATACTGTTCTTCTGATTTCTGAAATCTCAATTGTAATCCGATATCACAAATTAATGCTGTACTTTAAGAAATTGAAAGGCAACCCTGTCCATTCCAGGGCCGTTGGAACTAGATGATCTTTGATGCCCCTTCTAATATAAGCCATTCTATGATTTCCCCTTGGATACAGAAACAATTCATTGTGCATCAGTTTGCTAATAAATAACATTTAACTTACAACATTATGACTGTTCTTATGTATGGTAATAAGTCAGAAGTATCATGTGATATATTACTGTTCTTCAGAAGGCTTTTTCTAGTGATGCTGAGTATGACATCTATCATAGCAACCATGGCCTGGCACTAGTTCAGAGCCTTGTTCTTTATGAACAATACCCTAAGGGAATCATAGAATCACAGAATGGCATAGGTTGCCCAGGGCCCTATCCAACCTGGCCTTGAACATGTCCAGGGAATGGGGCATCCACAGCCTCTCTGGACAACCTGTTCCAGTGCCTCACCACCATCTGAGTAAAGGATTTCCTCCTAACATCTAACCTAAATCTCTCCTCTTATCCTATCACTAACAGACTATGTAAAAAAAGTCTCTCTCCTGCTTACAAGCTCACCTCAATTACTGGAAGGCTTCAATGAGGTCTCCTTGGAGCCTTCTCTACTCCATCTAAACAAGTCCAGCTCCCACATCCTTTGTTCATAAGAGAGGTGCTCCAGCCTTTTGAGCATCTTCTTGGCCCTCCCATGGACCTACTGCAACAGTTCCATATCCTCTATCCTCCCTGTGCAGAGGGGCCCAGGTCTGGACACAGTACTCCAGATGGGGTCTTACATGGGCCTCACCTCCCTTGCCCTGCTGGCCACCCCTGTTTTCTACGAAAACATCATTTCTTATATAATACAAGTCTCTAAATTATTCTGACCTGACATCATAAGAATTACTAAAAGTAGATTTTGGTACTGTGAAAAACCAAAGAAATAAATCCTTAATATTTGTGTTGAATATTAAATGAATGAGGACAGAAAAATGCATAGCATTCAAAGACTCATCAGTAGTACTCTTTAATTTTTGACATTATTTACTGACTCAAACTGTTCAATGAGTTCAAAATGAAAGTAACTAGTCACTGAGAACAAAAGCATAATAATAGAACTAGAAATATATTTAAATATATGAATTCTGAGGTACAGGTATAGAATAGCTCAGTAACAGTAACAATGATGGCACTAAACATCATTTCAGCTTTTGTCTTCAGAAGCCTACATGCCAACCTTTTCAGTAGGAATTATTGTGGTTAAATCTGAACTTGAAACACTGTAATAAACCTGATTTTGAGAGCACAATGAAAAATTATGTCTCCTTCTTGTTCTTTTCCAAATAATTTATATTAGTCAAATAGTCTGTTATTTTCTTTTTTTTTGTTTTTTTTTTTGTTTTGTTTTGTTTTTCTTAAATGAAATTAATATGTCAGTTTCAGTACAAATTCTGTTGTGATTTAAAAGAATCAGTTGGGATATTATTGCTGATATTTCTCCAAAGAACACCTCCACAAGTAATAATGGAAAAGAAGTGAATGAAAATTATCATAGAAATATCACACAGAGCTTCAAATCTAGATCATTTTACAACAAATTGATCTAAAACAGAGTATGTCTGTTTTTTTTTAGGAGGGATGCAAAAAATTAGTATTAATTTCAACGCCTTTCTCAACTTCCCTAGCAAGTTCCTGATTTCATGCATTGCTATCTGCAAAATCTTAAATTTTTAGCCTTCTGCAGGAAATCTCCGACTCTTTAATTCTATACTTCTGATTGGGAATGTATTTGCAATCTGTCACCCATTCGCAATTTAGCATCGGCTTTATTTTTCATCACTTCCCTGCTGCTACTGTAACAGTGATACACAGAAGAAGTTTATTTTACAAGATGCTTTCAGGATGAAATTAATTTGGCCACCTTGGTATTTCTATTGTTGGTTTTCACAAGACCTTGGACTGGCTTCAATGCTATGGAAACTCATGTATAAGAAAGGATAAACAAAGGACATTAAGGCTTGATCACAGTTTCAAATTGCCTGTGAATACCTAGAACAACATATAAATTAAATATATTCCAGATCTGGCAAGAAAATCTGTTTTCCAGAGATGCAACTGACTTAAATCTTCCATTTAATCTGACTATTTGTGATACTTCAAACCGAGTATTTTTTCAGAATTTCTGTGTAATTATACAAATGGTCTACACAATATGAATTACTTATGTATCTCTTTTTTGACAGAAATAAATTGTTTAATTCAAGAATAGTAAGTTGTGCAAAATGACATAAAAGACAATCTTTTACCTTAATATTTTACTATTTTTGCAAATCATCATGGAGACTGACAGCTAATGAGAGATTAAAAAAAAAAGGAAAAATAAAAAATGAACTTCCCTTGTATAAATTAGCTCATACATGTTTTTTAACTTTCAAATTGATATTTACCTGGTAAGCAGGTAAATCAGTACCTAAACTGAATTTGTCATGTAAAATTGGCTTCTGTTTTTTCCCCAAAAAGCAATATCAAGCTGCCTATTTAATTTAGAAGATAATACACCTTCATATTAAAAGACTCTACTAATTTGCATGGGCTTATTGGCTGTAGTGGTAGCCTTAACTATTTCTGCAAAATGATTATCATAGCTAAAGATAGGACTACCAGGCGCAGAACTTGAAGATCACATTCTGTCCTTGAATTTGTTTCAGTGAAATGCTGCAATTTTCTCCCATTGTGACTATATACACCAGAAATTTCTCCTTGCATGTAGTTTCACAAACAAAACACTGGGAATCCATTGCTAAACTGCAAGCTCTATGAATGCTGTTATATTCCTCACAGCATGGAATCCACAAATTTTCTGTATTGGTAAATCCTCCATACAGGGAAAAGCTTTCCTTTACCAGTTTTATTTTTCCTTCCTTATATTCTTTGGCTACAGGAAGGAATGTAGCCAACTAGACCCATGATTTGGAAGCTACGACATCATACAGAGCTGGGAAACTGAAAAATTCCTCCTGAAATGGCTTGCAAGGCATCTAATTATTCTGTGCAAGGCAAGTAAATCAAGTTATGAACACAGGTTATGAAATGTAGTTCAGGCTAAGCAACACGTACAGCCCTCTACATAAAATAAATAAAAATAAATAAAATAAACTCAAGGTATTCATCATCCTTTCAGTTAATAATTTTGTAATAGTCATGTTTTCCATGAAAATAATCAAAACTGTCTGTCTCAGGTCCTTTGTGATACATATTCTCAACGGCTTGCACAAATTGTTTTCCATAAAAATTGGATTAGTTTCCCTTAGTAACAATAATATCAGCAGTTACTATTAAAACACAAAATTTTTACAAGGATAGTATTGTAATTTTCAGTTTTCAAGTGACTAAGACTGTGACAACATAATACCTGAACCAGAAGCATAAGTAGCCATGTAGCCCTTTTTATTTTTTCATTCTGATCATGTGGGACAGGATATAGAATTCTTAGTACACCTATGTCTTAGAATGGTCTGTACTGAATACTTACATTCATTATTTGCATAAAATTATAAGCAGGTCTTCTAATCAGAAGGGTCATGCAACTAAAGCCACAGATAGTAATTGTAACTAAGTATATGTTGTTAATCGCAATGAAATATATACTGGTAGTCCTAATCACTTTTCTAACCTATCTCAAAGAAGCACGAAGACACAACATAATAGCAACTTTAAAGCTCCATGCTGAATTTCATTCCTTTATCCATGGGACACATAAGCTATAGCAAAGGACCACATTTTTCAATAAAAATATTCAATACATAAAGTCTGCTGCAAGTTCAGCAGTGTGCTTTCTCATTTTGGAAACTCTCTTACATGTTTTGAAAAGAGGGACTTATAATGACAGAATTAAATACTTCACTGTTAAAGACAAAATCTGGAGCCATTTCAAGGAGCTAGTCACTGAGTCTCCCTTTCTGCTTTACCTACAAAACATCATCCTACTTCTCAAACAAAGAACAATGGAGGAAATTTAGTCATTTTATTTTCTATTATTTAGTAAGCAGACTTTTTTAAAAAGCCTGTCATTAGATACACCAAGTCTTCCTGCACATAGGGTAGGGAAAGCAAAACATTTGCTAAGAAGAGAATATGTTACCTGTTTGCAATTTCAGCAGAGAACTGCAAGAAGTACTGTATAGTTACGTGGACAAATTTGGCTAACACAATTATTATAAAAAATGCTATGGAGCGTTTAATAAAAAGCTTCTGCAGATAATTTATTTAAACTCTTCCTGGTGATATCTCAAAGAAAATAATACTCCCTTTGGCACCAGTCTAACTGCAGAGAACATCTTTGCCTGTAACTAATCACTGATTCTTACTCATCTTAAAACAGAATAAATTGGCACCAGTGCTGAAAAAACTCTATTCACAGTCCTGCTTATTTGTTTTCATACAGTTTCCCTACCATTAACTCCTTATTTTGTCACAGATGTTTGTACAGTTGCCTAGTGAACTAGTTAGCAAAATGTATCCTACTAACTGCATCACTCCCAGCGTCCCACAGACTATTGATTTGGATTACTCACATAAACCAACTCAGGACACTTTTTGTACCACCATGACGTATGAAATGAGGTTGAGGGAACAGCACTGCTGGCATATGACAGTGTGTTTTATGAAAGAAGTATAGACTCATAAAATAATTGAGAGAGGAAATGGCTAGAATAATAGTAATTCACCTGGAAGGGACCTAAAAAGATTATCAAGTCCAACTACATTTTCATGCCTAAACATAAGTTAAAGTATATTGTTAAGAATATTATCCAAATGTCTCTTGAACGCTGACAGGATTGGGACAACAACAGCCTCTCCAGGAATCCTGTTCCAGTGTTTGACCTCCTTTGTGGGAAATAAATTTTTCCTAGTAACCAGTCTGAATACCCTCTGGCATGCATTCTATCCTTGGTCATTAAGGAGAAGAGACCAGCACCTCACTCTCTGCTTCCCCTGCTCAGGAAGTTGTAGAAAGCAATGAGGCCACCTCTTCATCTTTTCCGGACTAGGCAACCCAAGCATCCTCAGTGTCTTCTCACAGGACATGCCTTACAGCCCTGTTACCATCTTTCTTGTCCTTCTCTGGATGTATTCTTGTCCTTCTCTGGATGTATTCAAGCACTTAACATCCTTTTTATATTTGTGGAACCTAGAATTACATGCAATGCTCAAGATGGGGCTGCACCAATGCTCAATATAAAGGCAGAACAATTGAAGTCTCCTATCCAATCTCTCATTTACAGTAGAGTTAAGTTCCAGATTACATCAGCTTGCTCAGATCTTGTCTGTTGAGTTGTGATAATTTCCAAGAGAGTCCTCACACCATCACTAAGCAACCCTACCCAGTTCTTTAACTACGCTCATGCTGATTTACTTCCCATTTTGTTTATATTCTGTTCAATTCTCCCTTCAGCTTATGAGTAGTTTTTTCTTTTTTGTTGTTTTTGGGTTTTTTTCGCTGTGGAGCTCTGAGTCTGCCTCCATCTTTTCTGCAGGCTTCCATCAAGTGTTTAGCAATAACTCATTTTCTGATGTTTAATTAAATCCTCAGCCTCTCTTCAGTGACACTTGCTCCGGCCGTTAAACACTGTACTGACATTATGTTGGAAGCTCCTCAATATACCTTGAGGCCCCAAACTGGACATATTTGTCTGATGTGGTCTCACAAGTACTTGAAGACAACAATCCATTTCTACAACATGGTTATATAAAAATTGCTTGGCACTTTTCAGAGGTGACCAGGTTTGCTCCTGTCTTTCTCAACCTTTTTTTTTTTTTTTTTTTTTTTTTTCCAAAATCAATGAGGAAATGCAGGCATCTTGATCATGAAAACATGAGAAGTCACTGGCACAGGCTATGAGCTCATAGGCCAGTGGGAGCAGGTCAAAGTTCAAGGATACTTGGACAGATTGTTACCATTACCTAGAAAAGTCTAAGCAGTGAAATTTAGGCTTTTCTTCACTCTTGCTTTCATTTATGGACATTCAGGTTCTTTGCGGGATGCTCGCTCCCCAAGCATTTAAGTGGGCCTACAGTACATGTAATTTTATAAAATTTGACTGGTTCCTGCATCAGTTTTCTCTCTTCTTCCCATTTTTGTCTCACTTCCTCTGACAGCTCCCAGAGTTCTTCCTCTTCCACCTTAGAAATTGTTGAATCCAACTCTATGGGAGTTGTCCTTGTGTTTTTTCAATTAACAGTTAACTAAGTGGATGTTTGAGACAGGAATTTGTTTGAACTGTTTAGGATATTTCCGTGTTTGTACCAAATCATAATTCTAAAATTATTTAAAATACTGTGGTACACATTCAAGACAGAGATTATTGTCTGGTTATATAGACCATTTCCTAGTTGTGACAAGTATATCTTGGGTCTTGGATAAAAGAAGGATAAGCTTACTAACTGTGATTGCATTTTAATTTGATTATTTGTTTTTTCCATTTGTTTAATTTAGATTTTCATTTATTTGTTTGTTTGTTTGTTTCCAACCGTGTTTGTTGTTCTTGTAGTGAGGTCAATAGGAATAGAACTGCCATCTCCAATGAGGTACTGAACTCAGATAGAAGCATATATGGTGTCTTCAGGCAGCTCAGAGCTTCTTATGAGGTTTGCCTTAGGTCAGCAGGGAGGCTGTTATCTGCTAGTGTGTTTTAAGGTTGAGCTTCCTCTAGCAAATACAAGGCACCAACTCTTCTGAGAGACAAAACCAATTAAGAGGCAATCAGTATCTCCAGGTACACTGTAAATCTTGAAAGTAATTTCCCTTCTTTCTAATGAGCTTTGTGTCAATCACTGAATCCGTGGAACTATTCTGCAGCTTTCTATACCATCTCAATGGTGCCTATTTTTATTCCTCCCCATGAGATTTGAAGTTTAAGGAGAAGTTTATTGTAGGGCTTCCCTCAGGAAGAAGCAAGAATGAAACATATTTCATGACTAAATTGATTGCTAATCCTGGCAGAATTCCTGGTTCCTTTCAGAGGAATAAACAATCAAACAAACAAATAAATTAGCATATTTGCAACACAGAATTTGGAGAACTAAAAGTATTAGTTATATAAATGCAATGGAAACAGAATTAGTATTTTTAACATATTCTTAAGATGTGCTAAATTGTTCATTAATTTGGACTTGTGATCTGCTTTGACTTTCATATACAAGGAAATAACACCTGATCTTTGTTATCATGTAACATCTGTTATTTTAAGATGGTTATTTTGAATATATCTGAGAGCTGACCCCAAATTTCTCCTACATACAGTTTTTCACTTCCTAATTTGAGCCTTTTCTAATAAAAAGCAAATTGAAACTATCTCGTGCTTCTTGTTAGTTCAAGATAATTATGGAACTTAACACTTCAGGTTATAATTACACTTGCTGTTGAGAACAGCAGCCATCTCAAAACAGCAGATCAAATCAAATTAGCTTTTTTTTTTTTTTCAAATAAAGTTAAATATGTTTAAAATTTACTTCTTGATGCATATAGAATAACATTTTACGGTAAATGTTATTTAATGTCTGTTGGAGATAGACCCTGCTGATAAGATTCATTTGTCTGAATGTTGATGTATGTATGTGAGCCAGATGTCAAGGCTCCCTTTAAACCACAAGAAAAGCAAATAAAATGTGGTTTGTTTTATTTGCAAATATATCTTTAAAACAGGACAGATGAACTGTACCTTCAAAATGGTTCTTTCTTTCCAATGATTGCAAAAGCTTTGCCTAAGTGGCTGATCATCTCATAAATCCCATGACAAATTTCCTCGTTGCATTATCTAGTTCAGAGGTCCCAGCTGTAGAAAGATACTAGATTAGATGGTTTGGTATATCAGACAAAAGTCTAGGTTTTTAATTAGAGAATTGATACAGAAATTGAATGAGTATGAGGCTGAAATAAAACCTTTATAATTCAGAAAAATTCCTGGACTATTTAAAGGTTCAGACCAGAAATGTTCTTATCCTATTGTTCAAATTCAAAAGAAGTTGCCAATGAAATCAGTAACATTTAAATTACTGCAAGAAGACTAGTAAAGCAATAGAAAACATGAAAAGTCAATTGCAAAGATGAGTGAGGTTAATGAAATCCATTGCTTTTCTAAGTGAGATTTAGTTTGATACACAGGGCTCACGTCATTGAAGATTTTTCCTATTCATTTCAATCTCAGTGGTCTTTATTTTTCAGATTATGAAAGCTCATGAAACAAAAGTGATATTTCAAATAATGAAGACTCCTGCAGAAGGAGATGAAACAACTGATCTACAACTGGGTGTTTTTTCTAAACATACAGGATGATTACTAAATCATAGTATGCATACATACATGCACACATTTATGTATATACATGTGTGTGTAAATGCGATTCATTTCATTTATATATGTTCATGCATATGCATATGTGCATATGTATACTGGCATTCATACGTATGCATTTGTATGAACATGTTTAGATTTGTATAGACATATGCATATAAATCATTGAAATTTACCTAATCCTAGGAATCTGTATGTATGAAATCTACCTTGACTCAGCACAGTGTTAGCTTGTTGGATTAATCCATACTGAATCTTCAGACACAAAGTTATATGATCATCGCTATCTGCACTGATTTCAAATTGCTGACTTCACTTCTGCTCCTTATTAAACAAATTTTCCACTTCAAACTGTTCATAAACCTTACCTTCCACTTCAGTCTATCCACTTTTTTACAAAACCCGCCGATATTAGTACTGAAACCAACCAGGGGGGCAAAATCTTATGGGGTATGGATATTTCTCAAAGAAAAGGTGGGTGATTTGAATCCCAACAAGACTGTGTAGCAATGGATTAGTTTCCCAAACTCCAAAAATCTTCACAGTAATTGAACGTTTCTCACCATGTCATCCTTCTTATTCTTATCTGAATCTAACGCAATTTGAATGACTTTTATGGATAAATTCTGAACTAAACTGTTACAAGATTTAAATCTAGCCCACTATATCTATTTGACTGTGTTTATCACCCTGTATATGTCATGATTTCATACACATCTCTCATACTTTGCATTGTTGTGATGTTTGCTATATAAAGCAATGAAACATATGCATACATCAGTATAGCCAACTAGGATGAGAACAAACTACAGGGGAAAATTAAATGGAAAGAATTATGAAGATGTTGTTAGAATTCCTTTTTTTTTTTAAATCTTCTCAAAAAGATTTGAGGGATTCTTTGTCAGAGATTTTCCACTAGTGCAGTGTGACAGAAAGAAGTGAAATGTTCATCACTGTTCACCTTTTTCTCATTTTTACTGCAGTGTGGCAGCTGACATATTTATCTCCTTTATTTCATGAGACCCCTTTATATGGGCATGAAGAGGATTTCTCAGTACACAGATCACAGGATGACAGAGGTATGTATGTTTTTATATGTGTGTATAGATTTTATATCTGTAGAATTATTACTGATAGAAAATTGGGTTCTCAAGTGATTTAAGTGGCAAAGTCCTTAGGCTTATACTTCGGTGTTTCCTTAATTATCTGTTATCTTATCAACACTAGCATATAAACTGGTGCAACAGGAAAAGATCAGTGGTCCAAAGTAGTAAGTTTTGTGGCACCTACATCTATATTGCATATGGTAGGGAGCTTTTCTTTGAAACTGGATTGACTCTGGTCCCTGATACAAATTTCCTTTTCTTCACGTGGTCCAGTTTTGTCCAAAAGTCTCACCACTGGTTATGATTACGACATATTCAGAGACAGGAGCACATAATATGCTTGCCTGGAGCAGATTTTCCAGTTAAGTTTCTCTCAGAGAATCTTATTTGGATGTGCCAAAACTATTCTGAAAAGAAAATCAACTCAGTGTCAGACAAGGTAAAATTGAAGAATTTATTTCAAAGCTGTGTCACTGCTCTGAATCAAAACAATTATGCAGATGAATCCTGCATAACATATGAACATAACAATGTCAGAAAAACTATTTTCAGGAGTAAAGTGGGGAAGTTCCTGCTTTTAGGTCATGATCAGGGCTGCATTTCAGAGTGGGGCTATGCTCAGTTTGCTTGGTGGGGGGTTGCAGTGATCCCTGATATTTTTTTCACTTTTGCTTGGAGATTTTTCACTCTGTGTTTTTACCGTGTCTTTTAAGTAAACTCTGAAGGCTTTTAGCATGCCTACAAGCAGGTTAAACTAAATGCAAAATAGACTGGAAAGTTAAGGATTTTGACCAATA
The DNA here is from genome assembly GCF_019238085.1 of Lagopus leucura. NCBI lineage: Eukaryota > Metazoa > Chordata > Aves > Galliformes > Phasianidae > Lagopus > Lagopus leucura. Next base: position 8,896,017 of record NW_024962265.1, on the reverse strand, counting down.
CATCGAAGTTAACAGTAGTTTTTGTGGGTACACAAGATTGATTGTCTACCAATGATTCAGACATAATGAATTGATACTGAACACAGGCTCAAGTGAAATGGAAATGAATGAAGAATCTGTGACAGACTTACATTTATTTGTCTACAGATGGATATCAACAGTGCTTCTAGGAAGAGTACAGGAGATACACAGTACCTCTAAGAAAATATCCAGAAGGACAGCATATTCATTCCCTCCTTCAAATCTCATTTTGGATAGAGGCCAATAACACTTATGTAATGCATGCTGCAGCTATATGATATTGCAAATGAGTTGAATGCCATTCAAAATTCAAAATGAATTTTGAAATAGAAAAAAATAATAGTTAAGAAGTACGGAAGGCCAGATGGTCACAGTGCACATTACATACATCTGTCAGATATGAGCATTCTCTTTGGATACTAACTCCACCGTCCTACCAAAATGTTGCACAAATATAAGTGCAACAAAAGTTAAGTGTATAAAGTAACTTAGTATCATCAGAAATGTATTTATACAAGACTCTCCAATCAGTATTCTTCAGGCAGTTGAGAATATATTGCAACCTTTATTTTGTAATGAGAGACTACATATAGGAGTCAGGTTATTCATTCAGATGTCTCACTGAGAAGCCAAAGAAGAAGGATATCATTTCTATGTACCTCTACTTAAATTTTCATTATTTATTTAAATTAAAAATCTAAACTTCATCAAACTGTATAATGTTTTGGAAGAAAAAGACATCTGATCTGAGAAATTTATTAGCATTGACCTTTACTGGGATTATTCAAGTGAGAACAATTATGCAGTTAAATTCACAAAGTGCCTCCAAAAAGGCACTTTTTACTTACTTCATAATCCTAGTTTCCCTAATAAGAATTTTCTTCTCATAATTATAGCAGGAGCCAGGGAATAATTACTGATTTTGTTGTAAGCTTTAAATGTGCCCCATCTTCCAGTTGATCCCAGAAAGGGAAGGAAAGGAGATATGTGTTTAGGTTTCTCATTCTATCACATTGGCAAGCCAAGACTCTTCAAGTCTCATTATATTTTTATAATTTTGTGAATACAGAGTAGCCCCTTATTCAGTGGAACAACACCTAAATGAGGTGTTGACAAGGACTGATGAGGAAAGGCTCATACACTCTGTTTCCCAAACTCTGTCTCCAACTTGATGTGAAAGCTCTCTGTGTGCACAAATGAATAAACATTAGAAATGCCAGGTTTCATGTTCAAAAGTACAATGGGTTTAGAAACTACCAGTAACCCTATATAGTTTCTTAATTGTAATAATACGCAGTATAATTATTCAGCAAGTTAGGAAATTTTTCTTCATGGGAGCATTTGAAGAGAAAGTAAATTGTATGAAATAGGATACTAAGTCTGGATATTGTGTAGTCTTTAGTTTTTCAAATATGGGAAATTGTGTGAAATGTACCTTTATATAAATACAGCTTCTTTGCATATTGACATAAAGCAGGAACAAAACCCCACAGCCTTAACACCAGTGTACATACAAAGAGTTAAAGCATATGTGCCATTCAAGGGTGAAATCTTCCCATATCTCTTTTACCTGTCATGAAAAAATGGACCCTTAAAATGATCATGTTAGTCAGAAGAGCTATGGTGAAGATTTTGAATAATTGCATTCATGTCACTGAGAATCCAGTACCTTTCATGAACATAGCAGAGTATTTTTCCTATAAAGCTAAACAGTCACTCAGGCACAACCAAGGAGAATAAATGCTATAGATACTAGATGAACAGCAGAAGGAAACAGAAAGAATCCATACCAGTATGACTCAGTAGGCATTGATGGAAGTTACATATGGGTCTTTTTCTAGTAAATCACACAAACTGACTAATTATTGTAGCCATATGTTACCAGAAAATATGTAAAATTCTAGGCACTATGACAATGTAAAACATGAAATATGATGGCAGATGTACAAACTGGGTGTTTAACTCAGGAGATCTACAAAAATTTTCAGTTTTTCAAGGCATTGGAAGGCATTTTCAAGTCATGCTACGTTATCACATCCCAATCAGTGAGATTGCAAAGCCAAAGAGGTAGTCACAATATAAAAAAAAAACTTAAAAAATAATAAAAAAGATATTTCATTCTATTATATAATAAATAAATTATATATATAATAATGAAATTATATTTCATTGAATTGTATAAATGGGCAGGATGCTCAAAACTTTCTGAAACAGCAACTTTACTAGAGCACAAAGTACTTTAGCTTCTGAATCCTTGTAAACAAACAGTAAAGTGCAACATACTCTGGAAACACAGCCATCACTTTCTACCATGACGTTCATCATTCTTCTGTTTGTTTCATTCTCTCCCACTCATAGGCACAGTGGTACCAGAAGAAATAATACACAAAAGGAAATAGTACTCTATAACATCTTAAAGGAGTTTCAAATACCTACACAGGACAAACTGTTAGGAGTTCTTTATCAGAAATATGAACCTAGAGATTTTCTAGAATGGCAAAATCATTATTCACTTGTTTTTAAAACTGTAAGTCTCTAAGTCTTCCTTGAAACTATAAGTCTCTAAGCCTACTGACATGGGATTAAATAATGAATCATTATGGTAAGCATATGCATCTATATACGAAATAGGGACAGAGCATAATGTTGTAATTATAGCTATGACACCAGATTCTTTACCATGAGAATCAGAAGAATCTAGTAAGTTTAATCACAGAAAAGATTCATATTAATTCCAACACATTGATTTTCAAAACTTCTGTCTTGAAGCATAATTTGCAGCCTAATAATTCTGTCTAAATACTAAATTAAATAACAATTAAATTTTAATTTTAGCCTGCCTTGTGATCGCACTTGAAAATGCTCTAGCCATTTGTACTCCAAGATAACTGTTTGAATGTCAGCCTAAAAAAGGCTTTGTATTACAAGAACAAATGGGGGAAAAAAGATATTTTGAATACCAACATAATTATATAATTTATGTGTTTGTTATAAATTAACTAATGAAAGAAATTGAGAATTAATAATCTTCTAAATCATATACATGAAATGCAATACCATCTATTTTTAAATATTACATACATTAAATAGTTACAAAGAATTGTTTATTATAGGAGTAGGCTATGATATATATTATATTTTAGGTAGATTCAATAACAGTGGTGCTCTGTTAGAGATCTGCCCACTAGAAGCAATTGTACCATCTACAAGAACTCTTACAAACATATATTTATAAGGAGTGCTTGCTAAAATATGCTGTGTTTGTGAGAGGAAAAGCTTGAATTTTGGAATTTGCTCTCTATCAAAGAGTATTAATTTCAGCAAGCAAGACAGGCCTAGAAAAAGAAAAACTAAAGGAAAAAAAACATGTAAAGGACTGTTAAGTTCTACAACAGACTGTCAAATTAAGTCTCAGTCACAGCTAAGATTTTTGATGTAGGTTAGTAGAAGTCTCTTAGGAACAATATTATATTTTGAAGCAATGGATAATTTTTTTATATTCCCTCAACCTCAATCCTTATTTGCTTTTTGGTGCTCAAAGTTACCTCTATTAACTTGTATTTGTAGTAAAATGTGTCTGTAGCTATCCAGTTTGCTCTGTTTTGTTTAGCTTTGTTTTCAGAAATAATACCATATACCTGTATCAAAGTTTTGATGGTATTGCTAGCAGTATTATTCTTAAGTGCAAACCCTCTTACCCTCTTTCCCTACTGTCCCTCAAAGGAATCACCAGAAAAGCCTCTTGAAAGTCCAATGGAGCAGTGCTTTAGTGAAGATGCATTTAAAAGCTGTACCAAGAAAAGCCATTAATAACATTAGGCAAGAAAATTATCTTTCAAAATACTTATTGACTCACTATTTCAAAAGGTTATGTTTTAGTGTTGAGTTGAAATCCATTTGCTTTCAGGTTTTTCTATTTTTCCTTTAGCTTGTTTGTTTTAATATTTGATTATTTTCTACAGAATTCATGGGACTTTTTAAATGAAAGCTTTTAAAAAAATGAGCCACAGTAAAATTTTCTTGACAAATGATTTAATGACTAGTATCCATCCAGTCCCAGTTCATAAATGAGTGGCACAGGCAGCCTGGCTAGCCACTAGTTAATCACAGTAGGGCTCCCTGGATTATTTACTTCTCTTTTAATGACACTTTATAGCAATAATTTGGCAATTGGATTGTTTGGATCAATTATACACAATTGGATCATTATATAAAGTAATGTTGTTTGTCACATAAGTACAAGGATGTACTTGCTTCATTTTCCTCTGTGTTTTTATCTCTGGCTGCAGTCTTTCTTATTTAAATTCTTCCTGCTTCTTTTCAGGGAAATCGGTTGGATTATCCTGGCAAGTACCTCAGGAAGACAACGCTAATTGCTCCAATTGTTACTGGAGAGCCAGATGGGCAAAGTAGACTACTGGGCCAATCAGTAATTTCTGAAAAAAATGTTTCCCAGAATTTAGGAAGCTAATCATTCTTAGGTTTATAATGCTGTTGTTCTTTATCTTGAATCAATTTTTCAAATTAGTGTCATTTTTAGGTATAAACAATATGGCTATTCCAAGTTTGAGGAAGCATGTATGAAATGTTACAGATAGCTTAAAACAGAAAAAGAAAAAAAAAAGATTACTGACAACTTATTCCAGCTTCATCCACTGCTAAAAGATCCTGTATGACAGAAAGAATATCTTTCCACTTTTTAAAAGTAAAGGCACTGCAGTATGAGGAAATTGACACTTGATAGGCTAGCTGCAAATGCATTCATTACTTATTTTCTATTCACTTTTGTTCCTGTTTTTCACTCCATATTGAAGCAGTCATTCACATAAGAAATCACCATCACTGCTATTTTCTGCTTTAAGTTTTGGTGGCACTGATTAATCTTAAACTGTCAAGAATACTAGAGTAGACCTTTGCTAGAAGCTGATGGCCAAAAGAACAGCTGTGATTCTATTAATGACAATATAAATGTCAGATTGAAGAGTATCCTTTTTATTTATAGACAGTAGATGAATTTGGCAATAAGTTATTCTTTCATTTAGCTCTCTTTCTAGGAAAGGATCACATTTTACCACCTCTATTTGGATTAAAAAATATTTTATTTTAGAAACAATTGAAGAATCACAGAATTTTTTGAGTTAGAAGGGACCTTTAAAGGTCATCTAGTCCAACTACCCTGCAATGAACATTGTCATCTGCAGTTAGATCAGGTTGCCCAGAGCTTCATCCAGGCTGACTTTGAATGTGCCTAGGGATGGGGCATCTATCACCTCTCTGGGCATCCTATTTTAGTGCATCACATCCCTTAAAAAAATTTTATTCATATATCCAGCCTAAATCTTCCCTGTTTTAATTTGAAACCATTTCTCCCTGTCCTATTACCATGAACTTTCCTAAAGAGTCTGTTACTTTCTTTCTTATAGTCCCCCTTTAGATACTGAAAGGCTGCTCTCAGGTCCTCACAGCCTTCTATTCTCCAGGCTGAACAGACCCAGCTCTCAGCCTGTCCTTGTAGGGAAAGTGTTACATCTCTTGTATCATTTTTGTGGCCCTCCTCCGGATGTGGTCCAACAGATCTATGCCCCTCCTGTACTGAGGACTCCCCATCTGGATGCAGTACCCCAGGTGAAGTCTCAGAGGGGCAGGATTGATTGCCTTGTCTACAATTACCTTGACTACATGTAAGTCAGCATGGTAAAATATGCCCATAAGCTCAGAGTTTATTATTGCTATTATGTCTTAGAAAAGAGATGATCAAGGTTTTATTTCTCTTTAAAGAAGACAGAGAGTGTTCAGAGTGTCGATATGTACTACTGGATGTGGGCTCAAAAACAAGCAGTCTACGTTGTTACACTTCAGTTTGGCTGATTTTCTCTTTAAATCTATGGCTCAATATCCATTACAATCAAGTCAAAAGTCACGTACATATTGATTACAAGCCTCTATTGATTCAAGAAAAATATTTTAAAATCCAGCATATTTTAGTACATATTATAACTGATGGTTCGACACTACTGAGATATTTCAGTTACTGGGAAGGCAGCAAAAAAAAACAAAGATCATATCATATATGAGCAGGAACACAATAGATGGTGCAATTTTTAGTTTTGAGATAGTAGACTAAAATGTCCTTGAAAATAATTGGATAGAGCCTTTTTCAAAATGGAGCTATTACAAAACACCGTAAGTTCTCTGCTGTTGTGGAAGAAACTTTCTATCTTGGTTATTCAGTGCCGATAATTTACCATTAGCCTATTGTGAATCAGGTATGATGTGATAGAAGATAGGAATTTTCTCGCCAGAAATAAAGTTCAGTTTAACTAAATTTAAGAAAAGTAAATACACTGTATGATTTATAGGTTAATTGGAGCTATTCAGAATGTATCTATTTATTCATTCACTTCATAAACCTTAACATAAATGGATTTTGAAAATATAATAACACTTCAAATTTCCTGGTTAATAACAGTTTTCAGACTCTTAATACCTGGTATTATAGATACAAAATTCTGATGTAGCTCCAGTGAATGAAGCACAATAGAAAGGTATGAAAAACAAAAAGAAAGGGGATCTTTCCTGCCACACTTGGACTGTATCTGTTCAGGACAAAAACTGGGTAAGGAATGTGATACATGAGGGCATGAGGCTGCTGAATAGTCAAAGGCACAGAAGAAACCACTGCCAAAGAATAAATATGTTTCCCCTAGAAAAGAAAAATAACCATAAAAAAGAAAAATAACCATGCCTGAATGTGCAGATGTATCCAGACAATCATTTGTAGAGGAAAGGTGCATTTTCAGTTCCTATGTTGAACTGCCCAATAATCACTGTCATGTCTTTGACCGATAGTAGCAATACAAGCTCTGTCTAATCTGCCTTCATTATTCTTTTTGCAGGTTGTGCCTCTTCCCCATAGCTAACACAATGGAAGAAGTAAGTTATTATAATCTTGCTATGTACTGACTTAGAAAAATCAATAAATGTGGTTGGTTTATTAACTAGAAAAAAAAAAAATTGTTAGAGACTAGCAAAGAATATCCTTTATACCAAAGGACCTGGATATGTAATACGTGTAGTATTTAGAGTCATTATATGGTCGATGAAGAGTTTTAAATATCTGAATTGGCAAATTATGGCATGTAAAGTAGACTCTAATGCACCTTGTAGCTCTGGCATGAAGTGGTGTTTCACAATTCAACATAAAAAATGAGGATGAAGTCCCAAACTATACAGTCGGAGAGCTTTTTTATGACTTTATTTTTTGCATTTTCATTCCTAAATTACAGTGCTTCTCTATTAAATATCAAAGAATTTATCTCAAACATGTAAAACAAGTGGCTGGATGTGTTATCATCTGGTTTCCTCTATACACCTCTGTCGAGCAACAGTCTATAAACGTAATGAATCCCTTTGTTTCTTTCTTCTTCCCTTTCATTCTTTTTTTCTTGTGAGGGACAGATAGCTAAATACTTTTTTTCCTGTCACTCTTGATTATGGATTATGAAAGAATGAAAGTTACTTAATTTCTACATTTAATATGATCTCTATCCTACGCTACTTCCTAGTCTCAATCACAGAATCAGAATCACAGAGTCACAGAATCACCCGGGTTGGAAGGGACCTCAAGGATCATGTAGTTTTCATGTTTCATTTTTCATGTTCCAACATTTCTCAATGTTTTCATACAAAGCCACTATTACTTGTACAAATGCAATAAAAGCCAACCTAATTTTAATCCATCAAGAAATCTGATATTAATTGTAGCCTACATCATGAATATTAAGTATCATATTATATTCTGATTCACAGTCCTATTTTTTTCTGTGAAATGATACAAATAAGTGCAAGAAAAATTTTTCATCTTCACTGAAATATATTTTCAGACTATGAAACTAAAGCATCAACGTAGAGATGTGTAAATAGGCAAGAACTTAAAAATCTCAGTGACTGTATTGTGATTAGCCCTTAATAAATTATTATATTTTTCTTTTCTTTCCCTCTTATTTATATTCTTCTGGTTGAAGTTCTGGAATTATGACCTTTTCTCTTTGAACATACTCAGAAGGATGATACTATAGTTTTGATATTGCAACCATTGGAATTAATAATAAAATAGAATGCTAAATTTTTAAAGTGTGGAGACACACAAATTGATTTAATCAACTTCTGAAAACCTTATTCTCTTCTTAATTATATGACACTGAGTCCTTTTGCTCATTCAGAATTACTCTAGCCTAACTAAACAGTAAGTAAAGGAAGAATGATTTTATACATTTCTGAGTTTTAATTCCTTTTAAGAATGTGTCAATAGTTAGTTGAGCCTGTGCTGTCAGTTTATTTCATGGGATTGCATGTTGAGAACAGGAAAATCATGACACATGCCTTGTTTTACTCAAGGGCTAATACACATATTATTCCTGGGAATTCCTTCATGAGAAAGGATAATACAGTTTGCAAGGTCAGTTTCTCAATTTGCTGCATGTATTCCGGACAGGTAGGATGCATTCCTATTCATCAGGACAAATCCAAAGCTATAACAGAATGATGTCCTTCCTCCTATTTTAAGGTTTGATTTATATTTCAAGCTTTTTTTTTTTTTCTTTTTTTCTTTTTTTTTTTTCTTCCAAGAAATAAAGGTTAGACTCAATTGATGAAATTGTTGAGATTATTTAATCCTTGTATCTTAGTTTATTATCCAGACTGATGAACCACACAGCTCAAAAATTAAGGAAAATAAAAAGTTCTGTTTTTAGGTTAGACTACTCTGACTATGTGAAATAAAAAGTATGGAACCATAATTTTTTTCTGTTAAAGCATGATGTTATCACCAAACTATTTTTTGTCAGTAAGAAGAGAAAATACAAAAAAAAAAAAAAGAGAAAAAAAAGAAAAAAAAAAAAAAGAAAAAAAGGAAAAACACTGTGAGTGTTCATGTATGGCTATGTAAACCATGAGTGCTTATCACTAGCATATTATCTTCCAGAAGTTCAGTAAATAAATATTTACTGTTAGAAACATTTATTGTTTTGAAACGTTACAAATTCCTTATACTTGAATCTGGAAATAGGTCTACAAAACCTTTACTAGAATATTCTGGAGTTTTCTGACCAAGCTGACACTCAAAGAACCAGTGGAAATGCCAGAAAGTGAGCCTTTGGTCCATGGCAGAACTGCATAGAGAAGTGCTTGGAATTCAGTACACATACTGGATGGAAATTTAAAGAAAAAGTGAACAACTGCACTCTGTTGGAATGCATGGGTGAGGAGTCACTTAGTTCCTATAAGAAATTTGCTATTTTGTGTCTGGAAGTCTGTAAGCAAGGCCAAGCACAGACTATGACAAGCTTTGCAAGTATTTGTTGACTCCAACTATGGAATGAGTGAAGGCATGTCATGCTTACTGATATTTCTTATAACACATTTTGTATTTTCTAAAAGAACATTCATTTCATATGGACCTATGAAATGCCAAAAATTTATCTTAAATGCACACAGCATATTCAAAATGAGAAGTTTCAAAATTTACTTATATCAAGCTATTTCATTTAAAATGCTATTTATATCTATACAACTCTTTCCTATTAGAAATAATTGCAGCTAAAATTATCTTGTAGATAACCAGTTCTGAAATTCAAGAGAATAATTTCCTGCATATTTCTTAATTTGAAAAACGGTAGGTGGAAAATACCATGTATGATCTGTTGGCTGAGTAGATAGGGTACATAAACCAATCATGATCTAACACTGAATCAATATATTAATCATGTGTTTTTAATTGTTTCTTTCAATCCTTACAGGGAAAACATCTGTTATTTTGTCTGTAATGTCTGTAATATTCCAGAGACATTTCATAAGCAAACTTTAAACAAACGATATTGCACTTTCCGAAATGAATAAAGAAATTGGTTTGCATAAGTCAATGAAGATCACAATATGCATCAGAAGATTTACTGAAATTTAAGATTAACTTTCTGATCTGCTCAAGGCAGAATGTCAAGTATAAGATAGCATGCAACAATGCGTATCATAAAAATAACTAACACAGTGTCGAAGAACAAAACTCTGAATTATTTTATATTCTTAACTAGTATGAAAATACAGAAAATGACAAGATGATATGTATAGAGAAACAAAGATTATCATAGCAATACTCACAGTTATTTATATTGACCATTTGGTTGTTTCAGCAAAGTAAGTAGTACTGTTTACTGATATTTGCTTACTTGGTACATTTTCATATCACAAAAACCATTCCCAACAAAACAGTAACACATTTCTCAAGTCAGTAAACAACTACAAAAAGCAGCTTTATTTTTTCCCTGATTATTCCACTAGCATACATTCCAATGTTGTACTCTGTGAGCTGAACATGAACTCTGTTGCCACAGTATTGATCCAGCTGCCTAAAAGCCAGTTTTCATTGCCATTTGAGTCCTATCTTGCCTTCCCTCCTGCTGCCTGTCTTAAACATCTTGGTTGTGTAAGTTCCCTGACGTATTTCTAAGCCTGTGTGAATGGCTTGAGTGACTAAAATATTTCAAATATCATTAGATGTGCATGTTTAAGGAATTACATTCATTCAACACAATATTAAAGAAAGTAATATATATGCTACTTTTCACATCCAGTTAGAGCATTTAAAAATATAAAAATAGTACTAGAATTACAAGTTTTTAACTATAATGCTAAATTCTTATCTGCAATGAGAAAATAAATCAATTCTCATTGCCATGAGAGCCTCTGTTCAATAAAAAGTGGGAATAAATATTTAATTCTATTTAATTGTGGAACTAATCTGGTCCGTAACACAGATTCTGTATACTACAGAAAAGATATCATCTGACCTTTAAGACTTCAAGTTTTTCATTACCTTTTTGTTCATTTATGAAAATAATACCACAATATTTCTATAATATTGAAATTCTTTTGGTTAATATAGCATTAATCTAAATTCTGAATGACATCCCCAAAATATAATTGCATTTACACGCTGAAACAGAAATGCTTTCCAGCCTTTGGCTTGTTTTATCATTTGAAATTGATCTGTCCCCACTTTGTCAACTGGAAGTCAGACACCAAAAACTTGGCTGCCCCCCACCTTCTCTCAATGAGGAGAAACAGTGCTTAGTGAAGACCACTCTTGTTTTTCTTATTTTAGATTTTTAATTGAAGTAACTGAATTGGAGTCTTAATTTTAACAGAACCAGGCTGCATCATAAGTAAAAACTAGGAATCGAAGCTCTTGAGCTATTTGCAGACTTTGAAGATGAGCAGAAGTATGCCTTTGGGAAAAAAATTTTGGGTGACTGAATCTTAAATATGCATCCTTTGAAATTTTGAAAAGAGTTGGGTATTTATATCTTCTTTTGGAGTGATGCAAACATTATATTAAAACATTTTGTTTTTGTATTTGCTAAAGTTTATGATCAAAAACATGAACTAAGGGGCAATTTATGCTGAACAAAATGTTGAAAAACTATTTCTTTACATATATCTTTTTGTATTAAACACACCATAACAAAGTAAAAATGGAAAATTCCTGATTTCCCATTTTCTTCCCACCTCCTCTCTTTTCAAAGTAGTTTCTTTTAAAAATATTTATAACAACCCTTGCATAAATTGAAGTTTAATAAGCAGCAAAATTTGGATTTTTGCATGATAGGTAAGGTATTTGCATGATAGGTAATGTATTTAAATTAAGGATTTAACAAACTGCATATACACAGTTCAGGATTCTTGCTTTGAAAAAGAGAGTTTTACCCTTCAAATTCTAGTTTAACTTCTTCAAATTTGTGCGAAACTAGATTATTTTTACCTCAAATATAGCAACAACAATTATTACTCCATGTAAAGAGATTGCAGAAACCTGATAAATAATGATTTTTTCAAGGCTGAACTTAAAGTGACTTCAATTGTGTATATAAATTTCAATTTATCAATTAATTAAAACCCAAGGTAGTGCTGAAATTCATTCAAATGATAAAAATATTATTTTAATAACAAAATGAGGGTCACAATAATTAGGTTTTATATTTGAGGTCAACAGAAGCATATACTTGAAAGAAAATACCTTACAGGTAAAGGGAAATGGAATTTTCCTAACATATCCTTCAATACAAAACACTGACTCTTAATTTTCATGCAATTGTCCATTATTATACACAGTGATCACATTGCACATGTATCTTTTAACAGCCATCCTGTCAGGCTCTTTCCATCTCCAGTATTACAATGGCTCCTTCTTTGGTAGAACCACATTCATACAAAAAAAAAAAAAAAACCCAAAACATTCACTCTGGATTTCCCAATCAGATAAGTGTTTTAATATGATTTAAGTGCAGTGGTCAAACTTGATGTTCAGCTAACATTTTTATTTAATGTTAATGCTTTATTTAGTCAACAAAATTAATTTCTTCATGAAGTATTCTGAAATCCTATAAAAATAGAGCCTGACAGCCACTGGATGTTTTCTATCAATTTAATGGGTATTGAGTCAGCTCCATACTTCATATTTTTTTTATTCCAATACTATGAAAAGCAATGAACATTGAAAAACAAATATTATTCATTGCAATCTATTTAATTAACTTTAAGGACACAGGTAAAACAAGCTTCTCATTTAAACTGAAGACTCATTACATTGGTGCTATGTGCAAAGGGCCTTTAGAATAAATGAAAGAGAGAACCTTAATCAATGATACAAAGAGAGCATAAGCTAATCTTTCATCACATTATCATTAAGAGAAATTGTCACATCAGTTTTATAAATAGAAGGGAATACCACTGTAGCGTTGTTTGTATTTCTTTTTACCTTCTGCATCAGTTAATCCCACTCCCGACTGCTTTATTGGTTCTTGTCCATTCTGGCTCATCTTCCCTCTGTTAAAAAAAGAATATGGTCATATCTGTCAATAAGACCATGAAGAGATCAGATCTAAGCAAATAGTATACCTAAGCCAAAGAATCTTGTCTCAGCACGAGAACTTTATTGAAAAGAAATGAAATAAATGTGTATATATACATATATATGTACACAGTATAGAAAATTCAAGGAAATAAACAGGACAGAAGCTTTTTTTTCTATTGCTATTTAAACAGATCACAACACTTTTTTCTCGTTGTTTTTATTTTGGAGACAACTGCAATCACATCTTACTATGCCTGTGCATTCCTGAAGAACGGAGCAACCAGAGGCTGTTTGCAACCTGCCTTCCATCAGTTTGGGGTTCTGCAAGCAGTCTGCATAACTCTTCACCTCACTTTATACTGTTATGTTGAATGGTGAAATATGGAAGTAGTTGCTATTTGTTCTACAATATCATTACTGCAAAGGTAGATTTTGTTTCTGGTAAGTATTTTCTTCCAGTGACAGATTTTACAGTGCAGTTTAGATTCATCACAGGAGACAAGATATGAGACTTTATCTTAAAGCAAGGTGAGTGGAATAAAGCATGTTCTGATGGACCCTGGGTGTAGAAAGAATCTAACGTGGATGTGAGTCTAGTTGTCTGTTTTCAGTTTATGAATGTTAGGTTAAAAAGTTTTATTTCCTTTTTTTAATCTTTAAACATACTTGTTGTAAGCTCTAAGGCATGGCATTAATCACCATCAAAAACACATCTGCTCCTGTGAGTTATGTTCCTATTTACAAAGTATAGTATGTGCATGATAAAAGAATTATTAGACCCTACATATTGTTAGTTGATTTTACATTTGCATCCTAAATTAATATTATTTTACACACATTCACAGAATCATAGAATGGACTGGTTTGGAAGGGACCTCAAAGAACATCTAGTTCTAACCCCTGCCATGGCCTAGTTGCTATCAAGTAGATCAGAGATGCCCAAGGCCCCTCCAACCTGGTCTTGAACAGCTTCAGGGATGGGCATCCACTGCTTATCCACTTCAGGCTGCAAGAGCACACTGCTGGCTCATGTCCAGCTTTTTGTCCCCCCAGACCCCTAAGTCATTCTTCACAGGACTGTTCTCACAGAGATCTCCCAGTATCTGAGATTGCCCCAACCTAAGTGCAACATCCTGAACTTGGTCTCGTTGAACTGCATTAGGTTTGTGTGGGCCATAATACTTACACAGGTGGTTACACAGTACAAAGGCATAGTTGTTGTCATAGATGGAAATGTATTTTTCAAGGATATTAAAAATGAACAATAAGAGATTTTTATAAATTATTTCCTAAATAGGCTACAAAATGTATTCATCTATGTATAACTGTATAAAATGATTAATTTCTCTTGATATTTGAACCAATGTTTAGTTCTGGCAAGTATTAAAATAATTCATCAAACAATTCCCACGGTGTTACTAATTAAATTATTATTTTTAAAATTTCATTACTAATCATTCTGACTAAAGTAAAAAGTCAGCTGTCAACACTTTTCTATTGGTAGATCAGAAATTCATTCTAAACAGAGAAATCAACAAAGATGTTTTCATATGCCAAGACTTCTTAAATCATTTTGATCACTTCATACTTCAAATTGTGATCAGCGGTCTCATGGGTATACTGAACATCCATGTACAGGATCAGAGTTCCTGAAGTATTATCAAGTCTGTGTGAACATAACACTGACTAGAAATGGGCCACTGAAATGATCAGAGGGCTGGAGCACCTTTCCTATGAAGAAAGGTTGGGGAAACTGGGTTTGTTTAGCTGGAGAAGAGAAGGTTCTGAAGAGACCTCATTGCGGCCTTTAAGTACTTGAAGAGAGTGTATAAAATGGAGGGGAAATGACCGTTTATGAGGGTGGATAGTAAAATGAGATGGGGGAGGTTTAGGTTAGATATTAGGAGGAATTTTTTCACACAGAGGGTAGTGATGCATTGGAACAGGTTGCCTAAGGAGGTTGTGGATGCCCCATCCCTGGAGGCATTCAAGGCCAGGCTGGATGTGGCTTTGGGCAGCCTGGTCTGGCAGTTGGCGGCCCTGAACATAGCAGGGAGGTTGAAACTGGATGATCACTGTGGTCCTTTTCAACCCAGGCCATTCTATGATTCTATGATTCATTGATTCTATGATTCTATGAATTTCAGTCATGTATATAATCGGACATATAATTATTTTTATCCAAACCTGAAAATGTGAACAGATATGTGTTTTAAAACATTCTCTCTCAATATGATTTTAAGATGGTAACCATTAATTTTGTCATTCATTTTCATTAATTACTGTGTAAAGCCCTTAAAACTAACAAAAAAAGAAAAAATTGCTGTCTGTGTGTTTGACATAAGTTTTAGAGATTCAAAATCTGCACATCACAATTTAAGAGCACAATAAGAATATGATGCAGTACATACAGCAAAAAAAATAGGACTTGGATATATTTTATTTAATTAAGCAAAATTCAGTGGAATAAATTACAACAAAGGAAAGGTTGAAAATCTTGGAGATTTATTCCTGCTTTTCAGTAAAGTGCAGCCAATTTAAGGCTTAGTAGAATAGTAAATTTGTCAACAAAATACAAGTAGCTATAAGATACTGTCACCCTGCTAGATAATTCACACTAAGTAATATTACGTAGATTTCAATTTAGCATATGTCTACTAAAATTATACTAGGTGCTGCCTTGTGTTTATGTACACAGGGTCTTTATAGACCTTTGTCTTTCTCATTAGGAATGATTGCAAAATAATTTTCTTTTGATATTGTCAAATTCAATTAAAGGATTTTTTTTGCCACTGAGAAGTGAAACTCATTTTGACCTAAAATTATGTTGATTGAAAATTTCAATAAAATTAAGCAATTGGCATTCCATAGCCTGAGCTGGTGTTGCTCTCCTGGATTCCATAGATGAGAGAGAAATCCTAGATTAGTAGCTGTAGGTTTTTTTTTTTTAGCCTTTTGTATGTTGTGATCTTACTAAAAAGAATGTTGAATATTTAGAAATATCACTGCTCCGGAGAAAAAATTGAGCCTTTTTTTGTTTTCCTCCTTTTATTTTTTAAGTTCAAGCTTTTTAAATCATGTTCTTGTGACTTCTATTTCTGGACTGCAAAGGAAAACATGTAACAGCTACTGCAGATACTGAATGAGCAATAAATACTGACTAATATTTTGAGAACAGCCAAAAAATTCAGGCTACAAACATTAATTTGATGAAGAGAAATTACTTTTTTTTGTTAGGGAATTCCAGGAGATCGGTCTGAAAATCTAAATAGATTGGCCTCAAGCATGGGAAAACTGCACTACTAAACCATAACCCAAGCCCATCTCAAAATGCTTGCATGGCAGTCTTGGATGTCTCCTATGTGACAACAATAAAATCATGAGACTTAGGGAGAGGTTTTATAGTTATTAACAACTCAACAGAGCAGAATCTGAGCTCTGAGAAATTCTACAGTTAACTGCTTTTCTACCGTGTAACTCAGTAACTCCTCTGCAGTGGAAACTACATATGAAGATAACTAGCAGTGAAAGCACTACACATAATCAGTGCACAGAAGATTCAGAATATTAAAGGAAAAGCCTTACATTCTTGGGATGGGAAACAGATTATTCTCTCCCGTGGCACTGCTGCTGCCTTCACTATCCATGCTGTATCCACTGCCAAAACTACTGACTGATGAGCCAGTGGAGACAGAACTTTCTGCAGGTCGGTGGTTAGTAGACCTTGCTGTACAGACAGGAACAATGGGTTACCAAATGCCTTCTAAAAAATCAGTGTCATCCACATTAAGAAAAAATAGAATTTATCAAAATTATATGCTGTAACATCTTTTACTTTTTTTTACTTTACATTCCAGTGTTGTGGTACCATCTTTTGCAGATAATGTTTATTTTCACATAGAATATGGTCTAAACCAGAGCATCACCAGAACATTTTTCTTCACTCATGATAATAGTTCAAATCAATGTCCTAAAGGAAAAGAAGACTGGGTTAGATTGATTAATGCTGCTTTTCTGATTAAAGTTACAGAAAACCAGTAATTCATCCAAAACATTTTGTAGGGTAACCCTTTAAATGTGATGGGCCTTCCTCTTCTTCTTCATGAAACATTCATTACATTTTATGACTATGAGGAAACTGAAAGGAAATATATGTACAACATCTATAGTCACAGAAGCTGTATGAAGACCTCCACCCTCTTCAGATGTAACACTGCAACCATACTACATTTCTCAACTGCTTTTACCTATCTCGATATCTCTTACTGTCTGCCTGGAATTTCAATGCACTACTCATGCTTAAAACACTTTGTCGTATGTCAGATGTATTGTTTTGTGTTTTGAATACTGCTATACACTGAACAAATTTTCCAGTATTCAGTCTTTAGCAAGTTGAGAAATATATACAATAAAAAGGACTCAGTGACATTACACATAATAATCAATTTACACAAACAGTAGAAAGACTATTCTCATATAAAATAATGAAATTATCATGGAAATATTAATATAAATCTTTTGATTTAATTTTTAAGTTAAACATAGTACATCTATTGTCATGCTTAATCTTTTCCAAGAGACTGAGCATATATACCTTAGATAAAATACTTTCCTTTAAATTTATTATTCTGTGAAGCCTTAGTGAGGTTTTCTCTTACTTTGGTGAACTGTGAAACAGTAATGCAAGCAGTTAAAAGAGATCCTTCTTTAAGTAAGAATTTAATCAAATATCTAAATGGAAATTACTTCAAATAAGAGCCAGAGCCCCAGTGGTTTTCTGCTTTAAGCTGGCAACCAAGATTATTTTTGTGTGACTGGATGAATAATGTTTTTTATGAAAACTGCTGAATGCTTCTTATTGTGGGACCAGGAAGATGAATGTGACTCTTCTAACGTATTGTAATATCAGATTAATAATTGACACTGGATGAAAAGAATGAAGCATTTCACATGCTGTCAGTTCTTGGGCCAAACAATCTCATAAATTGCTTTTTTCAACTCCGTTAACTTCATCTGTTTCACTAAGGCCTACAGCCACAGAAAGAATCTGTCAATCAAAACTATTTTTAGACAAAAAAAATATTATTTATCTCAAATTCTTAACTACATGCATTAATAAAAGGATGTCTTTTTTGGATGATAATACAAATTAATAAACCATAAAATCCTAATGTTATTAGCAGATACTTCCAGTATCTCTTCTGGAGGAAAAGACATCCTTGTTTTTGCAGCACAGGCAGCCAGACCACTGAAGTATTCCCTCTTCAGATAGCTATGAGCATTAGCTATTCCATCATTTTCATTCTGTGGTGCTGTGAGTGAAGTCTTATGATTAAGTTGACGTGTCAGGAAACTGGTGTTGGGAAATGTTGGGCAAGAGAGATTTTGGAGAAAAGAGGTCAAGCTCCCTTTTATAAGGCACTATGTCAGCTTCCATATACTAAACAGCCTGTTGGGGCTTTATCATGATTGCCAAACTAGTCCGTCACCTCAGTCCTCATGATGGTTGAATGAGTCACTTGTATGATTTCTGATATCTGCCTGGAGTTTGGGGATTACTTTTTGTAGTTCTTATTTATTATTATTCTTGTTTGTTGGTTGGTTTGTTTTTTGTCATGACATGACAAATGTCTCATAGATGAGGACAATCTGGATAGCTACGCATCTGCAAAACCCATGCAAGAAAAGGCAGTATGATGTTAGCACAGAAAGTATACCTGGTCCTTCCACTAAGAATGAGTTTACCTAATATGACATAGATCTGCACCATAACATTTGTGGTTCAAAGGGTGGTTCATATCTGGGTCATATTTATATTGATTATATTGTAAAATGTAGTGCCTGAACTCATTTAGTATAACTGGTGGATTTCTAAAACAGTTAGAATATAAAAACTAGTTTAACATGTCCAAAAAGTTGAATCTGGCCTTCATAACTGGTTTAGAAATTTTTACACCCATTATTAATCAAAAAGTAATCATTTCCTCTGATGGAGCTATATTCTAATATACATTCAGTACTATATTTTTAGTTTCTATATCGTTTTGTCTGATTTATGTATTTTTCTGTATTGATTATCTTCAGAAATATCTATTGCCAAGTGGGTATAATGTGCCTAAATTTAGATTAATTACTGGATTTTGAAAATTCTAAGGTTCAAGGTTTCACTTTTTTTCTGTCTTCTATATGAGAGCAATGAACTACATTAGTTTGAAAGAGGAGATGAAACTTAAAAATAGATTTATAGATGTTCTTGTGAAATAAATAAATAAATAAATGTAGATACAGAGAACTCCTCCATAACATATTAAACACTACATTTTCTACATATCTGTAGTTCTTACAGACAAATGGAAACATGTAAACTGCTGCTGCTGGATATATGAGAAAGTTGTGATGAAGGTGATGGATGCAATCTTTTGTCTGATTTAGAATAACTGTGGTTAGCTTTGTAATCTGCCAAATTTATACACTCATTTCCAGTTCTATCCCTTGTTTTTAATCAAATACAAATGTTGTCCTAGGAACACCACTGGAAAGACTGAATTCATTATTATGCTGTTCTAGCCTTATTAGACAAAGGTCTGTGAAGACCTCAGAGTAATCACCACACTGACTGGCCAGCTGGCTACATGTCCACATAAAGGACACAGAACTAAAGTGAGAATAGGCAGTTTTACCTCTGAATTAGAGATTCTGCTGACAGCTGCTTATGCTAGAAAATTCAAATTTCTGCTTATCAAACTTTAGAGAGTTACATATCTTGCTATTGATTTACTCTAGCATTTTGAGGTACAGAGTTAAGATACTCCTTTCTGGTACCACAGAAGTGCCTGATAATGCAAGACATAGTCTTGTTTTGTCTAAATGTACAGCATTTATGTAAATAGAAACCTGCTCAAAGGCAACTGCCATCTTTTGTCTATCACACAAACACAGTATGGAAGAGCTATGTCTTATTCCTTCCTTGCTCTTTGTTTCTTTCGAATTACTTCCCAATCCCTCAAAAAATGATTTAGATTTTCACGTTCAAGGTTGCTGCCAACTACACCTGATACTAATGAAAAGACTGTGAAACCTTCAGCAGATCAAAGACTAAGGATAACTGAAAATCATTATAAAAAATGATAATTTGGCTTCTTACTTCAAGAAAAGAAATATTCTTTCCATCCCCTTCTTTGTTCTCTGTTTTTTCTTTTTAAAGGATATTTCATGTTTTCTGTGTATTGTAACTTCAGTTATGTCTCGGCTGTCCAGCCATTGGGCTGTGATGAACAGATATCAGAAATGAAAGATTAATGCTCTAACATGGGCTGCTTCCTCTGAAAGATTGAACAGAATTTCTGCTATTGTTGCTAAATTGATGTTCTGTTGATTTCACTTTCATCTGTCAATATTACTTTAGCTTTGAGCTCTTAGAGGAAATGTCCTGTACATAAGTTGTGCTTATGGGTAGAAATTTGATATTTAGTAGCCAGCAATGCAGTGTTGTTATTAACACTTCATAATACTTTTTCTACTATCTTTTCAACAGGGTGGCATGAGCAAAAGTTTCAGTTCAACCACTCTCCTGAATAATACACAAATACTTGGAAGAATTCTTGATTCCGTAAAGGAATTCTTTCAGATTCTAAGTGGAAATTAGTGACCCTGATATAAGACTTTTTATCCAAGAAATAGTGATCATGATTAAAGTGATACATTTTTTATTCAGCATTGTTTAAAAAGAAAAAAAAAAAAAAAAAAAAAAAAAAAGAATATTCTTTTGAGAGAATAATATTCATCCATATTCCCTAATGCCTTCTTGGAATAAAAGTAATAATTTAAGAAAATTTGTCTTATGGATGCAGCAAGGAAAAAAGGTAAGTCCTGCCGTCATATAAGAAAGTATATTGGATTCAAAGAAAAGAAAAGAATTGATATCAACTTTTCTTTTTTTTCTTCAATAAATACGCTTTTTCAATAAAGTTTTTTTTTATTTTTTTTTTTTAATGTAATGTAGGAAGGATATTCACAAAAAACCTTTTGTCATGAAGAGTCAAATCAGTCAGAAGGAAAAGAGAAACAGTCCAGTGTTGTCACCACTTCAGCTATCCTTCTAGAGTGAACAGATATGGAGGAAAAGGGAAAAAAAGAAGGAGAATAATACAAAAAGCATGACTGAGACATTTTGTGAATAGAACAGCCTCAGCTTTCTCCTGGTCATTAAATTGCAGAAACTGTGTTTTCTTTCAAATGTATGTTCCACTTCTCAGGTATGTGTTTAGAAGTGATAACTCAGGTGTCAAAACAGACTGAGAAAGACAGTCCGATTTGTAATCCAAACAGAAAAATGTCTTTTAGCTGGTGTTCAGCATTAAGCTTTGAGATTTTGCCTTTAATTGTTTGAAAAAGAGTTATCTGGACTGGCAGTCTTGCAACAAGCCCTGAGCAACAAAGAGGGCTGATACTATCCTACACAGCAGTGCAAGTCCACACAAGCAGGTGAAACTACAGATCTGCTTTGGGTATTTATCATCCCAGACTATTCATGTCACACACGTCTTCAGGCAGAAGTCTATTATTCTCTCTCTCTTGTCTTCTGATTCAGTGTACCATACTCTCACTGCCCCAAAATTGCTGTTTACACAATTTTAAGAAGATTTTGCTAGCAATAAAAAGTACTGTTCCAACTTGATCTATGAAATTCTACAGAGCTAACTACATTCTTTTGGTGGGGCTGTCAGCTGCATGTTTTGTGAACTGCCAACAGAATAAAGATACAGAATAAATAGCCAGTGAGAAATGCCCCAGAACAGTTCTGATAGTCTCCTCCCTTCATTCTCCCTTACTTAAAAAATTACTTTAAATCATGGTCTCAGCTATTTCAGCTGCATTTGTATATCAGGAACAGCTTTCACTACTCACCAAGAAGTGATATTTTGTGAGTTTTCTGCACAATGTTGTGCAAAGCAATTTACCATTTGAAGTGAATAACGGTGGCAAAATAGCACTAATCTGAAAATGTGGTGATGGTATTTCTTTACTCAGCAAAGCAATTCCAATTTTTTTTTTTTTTTAATGTCCTCCATAAGCTTCAGCTACCATCTAATGGACTTTTGAAATAGAAGTTATCAGATGAAGAATCCAAGCAATTTCCTGAAATTACATGTCAGTTTAAAATGGTGGAAGAGTAAATAGCAGGAATAGTCAAAGCAAAATATGCCAACTTTTAGACTAAACAGGATTCAAAAGACAGCCTGAAATTATTGCTATCTGCAGAGAGAGAGGACATACTGTTCTTGTTTTGATAATGATTCTTGGAAATGAGTTATTTGTAGCAACATGAAACCCTTTTATTTTGGAAATTAAGAAACTGGTGGAGGAGTTTATATAAAACAGCTTTGGGCAGTAAATTACGTAAGTGTGAAGGTAGTATCCTAAATTACTGTAGGAACTAAAAAGATATTGCCTATCAAAATGTGAAAATGGGAGTACAGATGAGGAGATATTTAAATCCACAGTCAATCCAATACAAAAGATTTACAGAACCTAGGAATCAGCTTCCATTCACTTTACGTTGTTGTGAACACTAGTTTGTGATAAAGACAATTCCTGCTGATTTTAATATTTTATTTTATTTTATTTTATTATTTTATTTCATTTTATTTTATTTTATTTTAATATTAAGTGGTTAGAAATTACACTGTGCTGGCTCAGACCTGTATTATGGATTTTATGCTGCTAACAATATCCTACTGGCAAATACATCAGATCACATTTTGCTGTAGCTTTAACCTTTTGTTATACTGACACTTGAGACAAAGTTGAGTACTTTCCTCCTGGTGCTTTTTTTACATGTGTCAAGCAACACGAGAAGTACAGACTAAAGCAGACAAAGGCTCTGATCTCTCTTTTGGCATCTACGATGATCTGCATGTTCAAGCAAGAGTGTGTTGACTCAGTATATCTCTCATGAGTGCCAGTTTGGAAGAGTAGGAAAAAAAAATCGTTAAAGTACAATAATATTCAGGTCTAGACCATTTACTTAGGTACTCAAATACTGATATATTGTGTTCCAAGTATCCTAGGAAGAACCAGAGTAGTCTTCTAGAAATTCTCTTATTTGGTTTTAAAATATGTTCTTCCATTGAATATTTGTTATTTTAAAGTAATAAATTTAAACAATGTAAATAGTATATTTGGGGGCAAAACTAACACTCCTTCTTCAAATAAAGATATTATTTGCAATGGATTATTATTTAATTATACTCATTAGGCAGGTATATAAAATATCTGTGTGGATACCAAAGCTACCTATGAAACTGCATACTTTAAAAATGGCCATTTGTGTGTGTGGAGCTAGTGTGCCTTCCTATTTCATTTGTTGAATTCACTTCCACTTCTGTTGCTGAAGTGAAATTACGTTCTTCCTTATCCTTCTCACTTGCATTATTAGAAGTTATTAAAACTAAGCCAGGTAGTTTACTTATTTCTAATTATTCTCTATCTTTGAAAAGACTTTCTAGATAAAATCAGGAAATAACTATTGCAGATGCACCTGCATTTTTATATACACATATACAGAGAGCCAGTAATTATAATCATAATATTTGAAATTGTTTAATTATCTGGAGAACTCTAAAATCATTTATTATACTTTAAACATAAATGACCTACCAATAAATTTCCACATAACAGGCGAGATCATTCTATGGGATAAATTATTGACAAAAAAGCAGACCGTGGGCTGATTTATGCTATCTGAAAAGCTGACTAATCTGGTGGATAAACCCTGATACACAGTTTATATTGAAAGGAATATGATTAATTTTATGTGAATGTTTAATTGGCTCTGATTCAAATTTTTCACAGAAATGAATTCAAATTAACTTAAACTTCTGTTTCCCTGTGGCTTGCATCCGTTGCTGCTTCTGCCTTAAAAGGGTTTATTCTGAAACTTTATTGTTCCTTTTTGAAGGGTGTGAGGGGAATGTACGTTGTGCAGTTTGTTTAGTTGCAGATTGCACTCTTATCTCTCACAGGCAACAAGGACGCTACTCTTCAGGGTATATTTTTAATTAAGTACTGTAGTTGAATATTGGCTTTTACAAATGTGCTGAACAAAATCTTCTGTTGTGGCTTCACCTTAATTTTAAAACAGATCAATTTAAATACATTTTTACTGTTTAACATAAAGAAATAGTTCAGTCTAATAACTTTAAGGTGATGTATATCCTCCTCATTAACAGTACTGTGAGTAATATTTTTGTTTATGATTTCCTTTTTACTTCTCATCAGACATATAATTAACTCACTAACTAGCAAAATGTATTCTGTGGGAAAGGTCATAGGTCTAGAAGTAGAGAACGATTTCTCTGGTGCATTCTTTTGTTTGGTTTTGTTTAAGTGGCAATCCAATGCAAGAGAAAAAAAAAAAAAACAAAAAAACAACCACAACACTGAGTTAAAGGACGTAACCCTTTCTAAGGGTTCTCTTAAGTTATGTGTGAACGACTGATAAATATACAGATAAATCTATATAAATAATCTAAATATAAACCTATCAATAGATTTTTTTTCCCCATCACCATTGTGGAAATACCATATATTGCTACTACTTGGTCTGAAGAAACAAACAGCTGTCTTGAAATGTGCTGTTCTCCAACACATTCAGATAAATTGATGTGATAATAATAAAAATGTTCTACATTATCTGTAATGGCTTTCTTAAGAAAGGGCTTTTACCTTTAGTGACAAAAAAGGCAAAATCAGCCCGTACTAACTTGCTAAGTCAACTGTTCTATTTCATAAAACCAGATGCCAATAAATTAAATAGTGATGGGGGTGGGTAACAAAACCAAGAAGCATCCCTCCAGGAACGGACTTTCAAACTGATGATGCCCTAATACTCATCATTTACAATTGTCTCAACTTTTAGAATTGTTGAATTAAAGAAGAAATCTCTTTCCCTCAGCTCCCCTTTTTCACTCAAAGAAATTTGAAAGCAGATTTATCTTGGTGTCTTTTCCATTTAAGCTCATAACCTTTCCTGGTTTAATTTAAACATTTCCCTGAAGATAACTGATCAATTACCCTCAAAATTGTAATTATTAGCCCACCTTACATAAATAAATTAGAACAAACTAGTTTTTGAATAGTAAGAAGCCCAAAGTTTTCACAGGTCTGAAACCAAACTTGTCAAAATTGTGAAGGCCATTGTGCATTACCTGTATTTGTCCAAGTAAAAACAGGAAAGTACCATGTCTTCTTATAGTAATTCCAACCTCATTTATCACTGATATAAATGATGGCTCTCATTCCTAGGGCTTTGTAACATGCTTCTAAAATTGCTCTCAGGCAACTGTATATTGATTCATAAAATAATATGTGTGAACCTTGCTTCAACTTCATATCATAAGGAAAAGGGTTTAACATTGTTTCTCTCAGCCAAAATACATTGTTAGACTATAATTCTTAGTGACAAATGTCTACACACATGGCACCATAAAAAATCATGATCTATGTAGATTTCTATGGAAGATGTTCCAGGAATAGGATGGATCTTTCAGTTATGGTACCTGAACTAGAGTCACGATCTACTCCAGCCTTTGCCTGAACCGAGTGTCAGAAGCTGAGCTGTAGAGTCTGGCTACACATGTGAACATAGGAATATAATTTTAAAGAAGTTTTCTTAAAGCTTTCAGAGAAGATACAACTCGTTCTTTCTAACTGCAATATTTAAAATTACTAATTATATTTACCCTTGTTAATTTGTCATTTCTCCCTCACACTATTTAATGACCCACTGTCATAATCATTTGAAATATCATGCCCTCTTTTTCTCTTACATTCTCAGCTACACTTTATTGCCCATGGTATATAATAGTGTTAACCAAAAAATCTACAATAATTCATGTAAGGTTGGAAAGGGAATACACACAAGAGAAGATCTGAGAGTCCAATCTCTAAGTTTATTTGGATAATCCCTCTGATTCTTTGGAAATAACCAAAATGCTCCAGAAGTCAATAGAACAGTGTCAATTTGAATCAGCTGAGATTCTGGCTCTTTATTTGTGTTGAATGGTTAAGTTGATGACATATAGCATTCAGATTTGATGAACAGCTGTCTACAGGTGGAAAGTAAGAGACTGATTGGAGAGTTGTCAAAAGATTGAGCTATACATGGATCAAAACTTTCCTTTCCACTGGTGGGTTAAAAAAATTATCTATGCCTATGGCATAACAATATTGGAGAGAAAAAATACATTGTTAATGTCCCAATTAGAATTCCAGAAACAAAATGTGCAATTAGTTTTTTTGTCACAAGGTATGTTTAATCATGCTTAAACAGACTACCTTGGTCGTATGCTCTCATTAGCTGACAACATGAGGAAAACTATAAGAATTTTCAAGAGAAGTCCTCCAGTGGAATGGAAGCAGATATGCTTTTTGTTTCATAACATCTCTTAGCATAGTTTTTTTTTTTTTTTTTTTTTTTTTTTGTTATGTAATTGTGTGCTGATGTTGAAAAATCAAGCAGAGTTCTTGATTCATGTTAACATTTACAGCACTTAACAAAAGGATAAAATAAATAATTAAATATTGCAAGGAATTAGTAGACATGGCAAGAAGGATTTGGGATGTGTCATGTTTCTTAACCATGCCCTTCTGCTCACCTCCTTCAGGCTTGACTGGTCCATCAGACATCACTTTCCTGAGGGCTAGTTGGCTTTGGTCTTTGTTGTCATTGGCTGGTGGAGGCAGATTGTCAGACTGAGTTCTTTGAATAGGGAGGACTCCTGCTATGCTGTGTCTGTGCTGCTTCCTGGCATGATTAGATTGACCGCTTTTATGTGCTGCTGTGGCAGTGTGGTGAAATGGAAACCCAGAGTATGTATCCTCAGATGGAACCAGCTTAAATGTTATTCATGCAAACAGAAGTGTTTTTTTTTTCTTTCTGTATTTAAATAAGTAGTGTTTTCAAACACCAAAGAGACACCACATGCACAGCATTAAAGAGTACTAAAACTGGCTGTTTCTTTTATTAATGATGGTGAAGGCAAGGGAAATAATTTCCCCCTAGTTTTTGCATTGCACCATGGTAAGTTTATGGCATATCAACAAATCCTGAAGACAAACACAATGAATCCACAGTCAGAGAGTTTGATTTGCCGTTAATTAAATGTTCAACTAACAAACAGATGCTGGAATGATAGCTATGGAGAGCTATCCTCTTAAATGGAAAAGTTCTAATTTATTAATCTATTTGAAGATGCTAGATAAAACCCATCCTCACTCATTAATCAATGTGTGGCAGAAAAATTCCTAGAAAACCTGTATGACAACAACTGACTTAGCTCTGAATTCCAACTTGGATAACATGTTAACACTCTCAAAATCTACTTGTTAATTCTTTCATGTACTTAATATTTTTCTGTATCACTGTTCTGCTCATCACTAACATGTTTTTATGTGAGAGATAAAGAAGGTTGCCTTACATTTCCTTTCCAAACACCGTTAGATACAATCACGTTTCAAAAAACAGTGTCTGAGTTGTGCTGTTAAAAACTGTTTCTTCCAACTTTAAATCTTTTCTATATGATACTGCCCTGCTTGGTTACTATTCATAGGTATAGCTTATTGTTAGTGTGTTCTCAGTACCTGTGTGCAATTTGCAAAACTGGCAACTGCATCTCTGCAGGTTTTTGTTACTTAATTCATAGTTATTTAGTTATCGTAGTTATTTAGACATCAAAACATCATCACACAATGGAACTCTCTGAGTCATGCACAACTATGAAATATCATGGACCATGAGTGAAGAAAGTGATGGAGAAACAGCCAGTTTCACTGCAGTCTATATAAATTAAAATAAATAAATAAAAGACATCTAAATACAAGATATATTGTAATTATATGTATTCACACACGGGCACACAAAGAAAGACATTGAAAGAGTGAGCACAGTGTGCCAAGAACAGAAAAGAAATAGCCAAGAGGGAAAGACAGCAGGGAAAAAGGCAACAGATGAACATTAAGCTGCCATGCTGAGGAATTTATTTGCGTCTTTTACTTGGTTGAAGGCGAAGCTGTTGGACAGCTGCTTCAGCAGCAGCGATAGCTGCCCCAGCGTCTTCAAGGTGTGTTTGAGTGACACTGGTTTTGCTTTGGCTGCGGGATGGCCCATGAGAACGTAGATGTCCTTCAGAAGAAGATTTGGAGCTCCCTGGACTGCTGTGGGATTTCTCAATGGTGGGCACCTGCATGTCTACCAAGGAAATGGAGAAGCACAAGTGTTGCATTTATTAAAAACAAACTCATTTTCTTTCTCTCACTTTGCCTTTCTAGCTACATTCTAGAACAAAGAATAAAGATTAATCTGTGCAACACCATTCAGCGTCTCAGGACATACTGTGAGTAGGTAACTCAGTTTATTAAGAAGCAATTTCTATTTTCTCACAATTTCCCAGAGAATAATTAATGTATTATTGGATTTCTAACATCTGTTAATTATGCTTGCTGAACTGGTCCACTCTGGTTGATTAGAAGTAGACTAAAGCCTGATTTGTTTCTTGCTTTCTACTTCACTATCGTGTGAAGAATAACCAGTATTCCTAGTGCTGGTAATTGAATCTTATGTAATGAAAGCAGATTTCTCTATCTCCTGCAGAATGATTGGTCTAATAACTTCTGCACTAACTTCTGATTTGGATGTAGATCTTACATAGACACTAATTGCTACCAAAACATGGCACTGAAGTAGAAAAAAGATGTAGCAGAGACTTATCCCTCAGAGGCTCTCATCTGGATTGTATTTGGGAATGTAATTGTGTTGATATTGCAGATGTTTCTTTCAGAGGGCAACTGGCCAATGAGTACTTAGTATTAAAAAAAAACAACCACAAAAACTAAAACAAAAAACCAACACCAACATTTATTGGAGCAGGAGACATCGGGATCAATTCTCTGTTTGTAAGAACTAGCAAAATTCTACTATGCCAGCTCTGCTGATTTCCATTGTAATATAAATGTATTACAGCCCATTATTATTGACTAGAAATACAAAAGCATTATTATAGTATAATAGTTATTCTATAAAATATTAATGTGGCATTGATGAAGATGAAATGTCATAGAATATTAAAAGAAAAATTGACAGTTAAAGACGCATTGAATTTAGCCAAAGTTACCAGAAAAGAAAAAAAAAAAAAAAAAAAAAAAAAGCAAGTCACAAAATCTATAGCAGATGTAAAAATATCATGTAGCTTAAAGGTTTCTGTTTTAATGACACAAATATCAGTGAGCTTGTTAGCACTGATTGGGTCGAGTTAAGCATTAGCACAGGTCTCCAATGAATTAACCACAGAGAGAAATAAGTTTTTAATAAAAGTACATGCAAACTTATAACGGTATCTTTATTTTTCCATTAGAACTCAGAAATAGCAAGTGTTTTCCTGTCACCTGGGAAAAAATTTAAATCAAATGCACTGAGTTACTCCTACCCTTGGAAGGGTCTGGGAAGATTCCATGACTTCTGCTCTTGATGACAGATGGTTTTGGAGACTGCTGGCTATTCTGTCCAGAATGAGATTTCCCATGATCAATGTTCTCACTCTGTTCTTTCAAAGGGTACCACCGAGGAGTGTTGTCAAGCTGAGAGACACTGGACAAGTCGATCAATACCTACAATTGAACCAAAACACAACGTACAGTCTATATCTGATCTATTAATGGTGATGTACAGCAGAAGCATCTACAGTTGTGTTGTCAGAAGCCACAATCAAATATAAGCATTTCAGAGTATAAAAGGTTGGGTGCTGACAGTTTCAGGACTCTCTCAGTCTTAATTTGCTTAATCACAGTCTTAATTTGCCTGATATAAACCAGCTGTAGTTGGAAACCCACATTTATTAGCACATCACTGTGTGTACACCTCAGCAAAATCTTGGTATGGAATATGAGCTTAGACAAAGCTCTGTATCATGACGACATTTTGAGCACTAGCTTGATGGCAAGACTAAAGAGAGTACTCGTCATTCTGCCTCTGTATAGACACATCCTAGCAGAAGAATTGTGCACTTATTTTCTCCTTATTGTCAGTGTAAAAGAAGGTGCAAATGATGTTCATATTTAATAAGGTCTTTGGTACTATGAGACTGGGTCTTGTTCCTTTCAAAATTGAATAAATTTACGGAATTTGCAACAGAAAAAGAACAGGGAAACCTTTGCATTTCAGCAATATAGTCAATAGGCAAAGCATGAAAACTTCACTGGAAGGAAAAAAAAAAAAAGGAAACAAAACCATAATGAAACCATAATGTGGCAATGAGAAGAAAAATTTAATGGGAAAAAAACAAGCAAACAAAAAACTCCGCAGTTAAAAATCCACTCTAGTCCATTTGCATTGTTAGCTGGAGTGTGGAAAATTTATTTTTAAAAAAGTCTAAAAAAAAAAAAAAAAGAGCATTATAGAACATTATTACCAGTAAAGACTCTTAAAGGACTTCTGGTACAGAAAGCAAGGAGTTATAAACTACTAGCAGGCCATTACAGTCCTGAATGAAAGAACGGACAAAAATAGCCTTGCATTTGTCACTAAGGTAAAAGAGTTAAAACTAATATCAGATAGAGGCTTTAGAAGTGCTAGGCAGGGTTTCTTTGGCAGTTTAATGCAAGACTCTGAATAAAAGGAAGCCTCTTTAAGCTTACAGATAGACAAGTTTCTTCATATATGATTTTTTTTTTTTTTTCCTACAAGGTTGCAAGGTTTTTTTCTTTCCGTTTTTTCTTTCAATATCATAGGCTGTTTATGACTTGTCTTGGTATCTCTGGTTAAATCTATAAATGTTCTGAACAAATTAACTACTTAGCATCTGCTCTAGTATGGTTTTTTTTGGTAACAGTTTGAGGAACAACTTGGTTAACATGGTTACAAATTGTTCCAACTAGACTATGTAAGCTAGTGTCTCTGTTTTGAAGACAAGAGGGTTTGTTCTCACGGATGTGAACTCTGATAAGTCATTTGATTTTGGTGGCGTGCAAGCAGTGATGGCTCTATTCAATTTTCTAGCAGTCTGTGATGCTCAGTGCCATCTGTGCTTGTGCTTTTGTGCAAGCCCTTTAAAAATTCCTCAGGGCACAATTTGGATATCCCTTATTTGATGTTACTGTGCATTATTCCACTGGAATTCAAAATACTCCTGAAATACACTGGATAGCCTTCTTCATTTTTCCTTGAAGTATTATTTTCATATTTAAGTTTGAATGATTTAATAAATAAAATAATTCTAGAAGTTGAAAACATTTGAAGGCAAAAGTTTAAAATTTCCTCTAGAAGTAGCTGCTGGAGCATCTGTTTTCTAAATGTCATAAATAATAATGACATAAATATTTAGTAAAACCTTGCTATCAGATGAAATGCTGAATTTAACAGGAAATCTGATGCAGCATACAGGGAATAAGTAATCATGTAGCTGCTTCCCATACATCTTTAGTTTTAGTAGTTATTCAAATATTGACACTGGCTGCTCAGTTTTATAGTTACACAATTGGAAACTCGAGCTGAGCTGAGTGCACTTTTGCTAAACTCAAATGAAGACTGAACTGAGTTACTCTGTATAAGAACAGTAATTTGAGCAGTTGATTTTTCTGGGCTTCTAATTATGATTCTTTTCGATAATAACATTTTTAATTACTTCTTTGATGTCCTAGTTGTTGTTTATAATTCTCTATTATCCAGTACATCCATATTTATTCATGTGCTTTTAAAAGACAGACTGTTTCCAAGGATCCTTCATCTTATTTATTAGTAATTACTACTGTATTCAGAATAAGTCTTACAAAATTTTGCTTTTGCTCATACATTGGCAGTGCTGTTACCCATTTTCACTGTTAAAAAATGAAAGCCTGAATCAGAAAGATCAAATAACTCACCTTGCAGTTAGTTTACACATGTGCTAAAACATGTCTCAATAGCATAATGTAATGACTGATACTAACATGCAATTCATCAGCTTTCTAACAAGTCAGAACAGAGAGAATGAAAGACACTTACTTCACCAAGGAAGTCATTCGAGGAGAATCTATCATAATCCCAGACAGTTACTTCCAGTGTTTTCTTTTTCAGCTGCAATTTAAGTAAAAAAATAAGTAAGCCCACTGCCATCATAAACTTCAGATCAAGTGGTTTCATTTTGTTATCTCCTTTTTGTACCCATTTTTCATAGCTGTCATGTAGGCAGTTTTGTCTTCCCATCAACTTTGATATCAGGAAAATAATTTGGGGCTATTATTTGCTATCAATACAAATAGGCCTCTGCTTTGCTCGACTTTAGGAGTTTCCACATGTTATTTGTGACAGCATGTGTGCCCACCATCCTGGGGAATGAGATATACGAAATCAGAATGAATTTGTAAGTGAAGAAGACTAGCATTTCCTCTTAAATTTTGCTTTCCCCTCATTTAACATAACAAAGATCCAGACATTTTTTAATCACTCTATCTCGTCTTTAACAATTTCATTTTATTATTATGTATTATGAATATATTGTGCTCCCAGAAAATTTTAGAAAATGAGTAAATGCACAAATCCAGTTTCTTTGGAAAACCAGTTAAAATCTGTATATTTGGGTAAATCCACACAAAGGGAAATTATATTTTTAGCATCTAGACTGCATTCCTTAAGAATATAAAAATATTACTTGACAGCTAAGATTAAATAAAAATAATAATAGAGAGTAATTTATTAATCTTTTGCTTTTTAAATCCTACCTAATTAAGGAACTTTTAACACAGCTTTCTTAAGAATACCTGCTAAAATTAAGCAAAAAATTGAACAACCGTCTTGAACAATCTAATAATAATAAATTAATGTAACGTTTTCCTTGACTGAATAAAATTTCTTTTCTTAAATGGTCCAAGACAGCATTGATGTGAAAATAACCTAAAAATAAGTTGAAAAATCACTGTTCCATGCTACTTTTACTTTCCTGGATTACACAATTTCCTACTAGATGCTACATTGAGTATATGTATTTTTGTCCTTGAAAACAGGAATACCCTAAATACTTTCCAGAAATGCATTGTCTCAACTTCTGCTATTCTGGGAGGACATGTTCATTTCTTGTTACAAGTGATGACTGTGTAAGGGCAGAGAGAAAAATGTACAGATCCAGGAAAAGAAAGAAAAAAAGGTGTTGAAAGATTTTTGGTGGAAACAGAAAAATAGAGATGATTTTCAAGTAACTACAACACTACTTCACTAGCATTTTTTACATTAATATGATAATAAAACTGTGCTGAATACTTTCAGTATTCTACATTTCTTTCAGATTTCTATTCTAAGTCTCTTAGTTCAATAAGTCTAATAAGTTCATAAAATATTATGACAATGAAAAATCATCTGAAGACCTTTATTAAGCAGCGTATGAAATGAGTTTCAGAGAGGAGGAAAATTTGGTTTTCTAAAGATATATTTATGTACTAAAGGCAAAGAACACTGAATGGCTGCCTATTTTAAAAGGAGCAATTATACCATCACAGCAAAGTAAGGTTTTGCCTTACATCATCCAGTTTTCTTTAGTTAATGAAACCAAAAGCTGAGATCTCCATCAAGAGTTTAACTGGTAACATTACTGAAAATGATTTTTCTGAAATAGTTTCCATATGAAAGTAGGTTTCTGCAAGTACTCCTTTGAGTGTACGTAGTGCCGTAGAAGACAGAGCAGTTTGATCCTGCTAACTTTAAACACATGGTAAATATAATTTGAACTCGGAACATGATATGAAAATACTGTTATTAAGCCAAAACTACTTCTGGGCTTTGTCTTGTGGATAAGAGAAGAAAGAAAAAAG
>NW_024962265.1:8768042-8862154 GCF_019238085.1 Lagopus leucura | reverse complement strand
CCCCCCCCCCCCCCCCCCCCCCACCAAAAAAAACACGGCGGTGCGGGAAGAAGGAGAGAGAAAGAAAGAGAAGTTTCATTTCATCTTTTTTGAGAAGTAAAAATTCTCTTTAACAGAGGATATAGAGAAAAAGAAGAATGAAGTGATACATACTGCCTCAGTTAAACCCTTATATCAGTTAGGGTTATGAAGCCATCGAGAAACAGATTTCCACAGACCATCTTCCCAGATGTGATTTAAATTTTTCTATACCAAGGAAATGAAATCTCTTCTGAATTTTGTTGAATAGATTCATATTTTAAGTCTACTGCTGTAAATTACTGTTAAATCTGAACGTGTATCTCTAGACTACATAAACATTTTTGAAAAAGAAAATGGTAGGATCGGTGTTTTCTGTGAACTGGCATGGCTTTTGAAACCAAGAGTTATTCTGATTTCTGCATCTACTTCAGCAGCTTTTGTCTTTTTATTTATTCCTTGTATTCCATTATCATTTTCAGAATTAATCCGTACTTTTGACATGCTTGTGAGTGTAATGCACACAAAAGATCATTTTTTTCTGAATAAAAAGAAAAAAATATTGATATTATGAACTTTACCAGCAGTACGGAAATAGTTCCAAATTTCACTCAAATTTTTAAGATTTCACATGGCTTCACAGAACTGCCAGGAATGCTGCTTCCTTCGTAGTAAGCATTGCAGCCACACAAATAAAACAGCAAATCACAGTGAATATTGCTATCAGTCACGCACCTGCTCTGTGGAGATATTTTTATAAATTACTGTCTGATTCCACTCAGGATTCAAGCTTTTCTGCACGTACTTAGTTCTCCGTTTGTACTCGGCACTGAATTTGAACAAAGGAAGGAAACATTACATTAAGGATCTTTTGCTTCTTTCAGTTCTAATGCGAAATAAAAGCAATCTGCATTCACACACATGCAAAAAGAACTCTCAGACAAAGAAAATGTCTTCCCGTGTTTCTCTTAAGAACTCAGGGTTGCAAGAGGACAATGACAGCCTATGGCTTTTTTCACTACACCTAGCATTTTTTTCCTGACATGGCCTTTTAAAATATCTTCTAACTCTTCAGTGATGTCTCTCTTCCTATAACTATTTCAATGTAAAGCATCAGTCAGCAAATGCACATATGCTTTGTTCTCTCGTTATAGATGTTTTACTCTGATTAGAAATGACAGTGATAATGCATTGATCTTTTTTCCAAGACCATCCTCTTATTAGCACTTTAAAGTAGCAGGAATCCATTATATTTATAGGTTATAGCCTCTAATTACAGGATTCCTATTTCACTAGAACATTTAATGAAGGCCATGGGGTATATGATATCCTGTTAATGATAGAAACACTAATTTCTTATTGATCCTGTAGTCTGCATTTGCCTATAATCATCCTGGAAACAAACATAAAAGTACATCAACCTCATGACTGTTTTTATCAATAGCCAGGAATTAAAAAAAAAAATGCCTGCATAATCTGTTTCTAAAAAAGAGTTAATAGTGCTTTCTATTGTACTTTACATTTCCTGAGGATGCAGAAAGGAATACTCAAACCTCTAATAGAATATGGATTTATCTAGTGCTGTGAGCTTTGATGTCTGCTTCCATTCCAGTTTTAATTTAATATAAATTGTAATGGAGATCTCAAAAGAGCTGGGTAGGAGAACATGAAAAGCTTTTAACATTTTGAAAACCCAAAAAGATATAAGGCAATGAACTTACTTTTGCCACTCTGCAACTTAATTTCTCATTGACTTCTGTTCAAACCTCCCATACTGTAAGGTCATACATCTGCTACTAGAACAAATGTGTCCAGGGCTATTTTCCAGTGGTAAAGCCAAGCAGAACACAATGACCTGTACCTGTTCTATTAAACTCATATGGTATCCTTACACTCACATTTGGTAGTGAGCTTTTCTCCTGATTTTCCCAATTCTGACTTGTGATTGAACTATGTTTTGGTTCACACTGTGGTATAGCCTGAGTTAATGAACTAGATTCCTTTCAAGTAAGATTAATTCAGAAGAAGCACATCAGAGACTCATTTAAATTGGCCAGCCATTAATATGTACTGTGCAGGGTACCAGATTGGTGTGGGTCTGAATTAATTATGCAAACATGTACATGTTTCATTGACATATATATATCTGTATCTATATATACATAAAAATGTTGGTTTTCGAGCACCAGCAGTTTCACTCTACAAACTCAGTACTACTCTGCAGTCATTCCCTCTAATTCTGGAATGTGTGGTAGCCTTACTCTCCAAAAAGGAAAGTATTTATTAAATATGTTCACTAAAAAGACATCTGTTGACTTGTTGGGCCAGCTTTCTAATTTTAAAGAAATGCAGAATGAAGGTTGAATTACTATTATGTATTTAGCCTTTGTTGATACTAGTGTACTTTGAGAACTGAATTTCACTTTATATTTCCAAATCTGGGAAAAATTAGTAGGCCCAATTACTAAAAATTCAAATACACTGAATAGCCATTTATGTTCTCAAATAGCATTGATCTAGTTGATTATCTAGAGTGATATTTAGTATTAATGTATACACACTGTGGAAGGTGTACAGAGAAAAACATTCCATCTCACTTTCAAACAATGTTGTTCCTCTTGTCAGTATGATGCCACTCCACCACTCAAAATCTTGAGACAAGTTCACTGTTGTTTTACAACTTTCAGTGAGTGAAAATGTATTTTTAGATATCTGTGATTAAACTAAATCCTTCCAGACTTCAAAGCAAATTTTATTCGCCCTCAAAGTTTGGGCCTAACATATTACTATATCAAGGAATATTAATTACTTGTTTTCAATTTCTGCTGACCTGGAAATGAAATTCACCAGAGAATGAATAAATAGAAGCAATCATGAATTGTAAAAACTCAAGGGAAATCTATTTTTCCGTGCACAGGCACATCAAAACATCATGCTTGCATGTAAAAGTTAAAGAAGAAAATTGAAAGACAGTACACTCTACCTTGCATTTTGGACAACCATGACTTGTCTGCATATCCAGGATTAAACAGTTAGCACAGAGGAAGCAATGTGAGAGAAAATAGTGAGAGAGAAAAGATGAAAGAAAACGTAAATGAGGGGTAATTGCTAGTATCAGAATCAGGAAACAGGCATTATGAAGAGTAAGCAGATGTGTAAGGATTTAACTTCTGATAAAATATATTTAGTAGCAGTTTACATTTCTTTTTTCATATGCAAGTTTTGCACTTTTGAGAGGCTCTTCATTTGCATTATTCCCTAAAGTCCTGAAATACATGCAAAACAGAAACTAGAAAATATTGCCATATTTTACAGTAACAAACCCAAATGAAATTCAAACTCTTCATAACTTAGCCCGAAGTTTGAACCTAATGCTTGGATCTGAACTAGAATTCTACAGGCTGAACATCTCTGTAGTTCAAAGCCTAACTTCTACAACAGTGTGAATATGCAAAATTCCCAGTAAAATTTATTGGACAAGTATTTGGCAAGATGCATTAAATTGCTCTCAAAATTTAGGACCTGTTCCTATTTTATCCAGCAACAGTTTTAGACCCAGTGCCACTGAACAATATTGAATGCTGTACAGATTGAATCAGCAGCATACATGTATTTCTTTAGCTGAACCATTTGTATGCTTTTAGCTGTGCTTCTCTATATGTCAAATGTGAACTGTGACCTGAATATGCACTTTCCTTTTACTTTCAATAGATCAGAAATGCATAATTTTAGTTAAATGGCCTCAGACTAAGAGTGTTTTGGGATGATTGTGACTACACAAATTGAAATGTCTTCAGGGATTCATCTTTGCGAAATAAAATTTGATCCTTAAGATATATCTGTAGTACCATTTAAGTCAGCAGGATTATTATTGCTGTGTATATGACATTCTGCAAATTTACGGCACAAAAAAGAATTATAATATTGCTGATACAGAAAAACATCTTTTAAAGGAACATTAATGAGCTATTTATAATAACAGGCAAAGTTTTAAAAAGCAGTGCTCTGTGAAAAAAAAATAAAATTGGTTAAATATAAGATTTGTATAGTCATTTAATACAAGATTACCAGAATTTATAAAACTGTATCTTAACTCTTAATAAATGAAGAAATAAAATCACATGTGATTAGAAAGCTCTTTATCTATTATTTATCACTTTTAATATCATACTGCAGTCTTAAACCAGTATCAGCTACTGTGATTGTATATGTTTGCAAATCTGCTCCAAATTCACAGTTTTGAGCAAAAGCAACAATCCAATTTTAACCTTAACATGCAGGTTTTTTTTTGTATTACAGAATCAAAGGCCAATTTATTATTCCCAAATCCATACACTTCACTACATCTTAGAGATTTCTAATGAGAACTTTGAAATCTGTATATTTATTACCCTTCTGCAGACTGTTCTTTCAATATAAATTCTGCATTGTACTACATTTTTTAAATGGAAAGATGGAAAAAGTGGATGAAATCTACAAAAATTACCAAAAAGTGTCTGAAGTCATTAGCAATGTATTGCACATCCTCCTGGAAGTAGCATCTGGCTTCTCATTAAATATCCACGTTTTTTCCTGGTGTTGTACCTTCACTTTCTATAAGCTCTCAATTTTGTTTACTAGTGATAAGAAACAAACTTAAAGAAAGAATGTTCAGGCTTAAATTCATCCTGCACTTACCCTCTCCCTGGAAGAAGATAAACTTTAACAAAGGGATCAGAATAGCCATTATTGTCTCTGGGAGCAAGGTTTCTTGCCTGAAGAATATGGATGATAAGGTTGCCAAGGTGTTTGTCGTAATTGATTTGAAGCTAGAGAACACATTTAAACACAGCAAGATTAGTTTTAATTTATCTTCCTAAATTATTCAAATTCTCAAAAAATCCTTTGCATTAGGTGAGTTTTAGACCTTTTGCTTTCCCCATTTTGGATGATTCTGTCTCACCCTACTGACTAGAATGAGATGCTGGATGATTACTTAGAATTTTGAAAGAAATGTTTCTTTAACACTGTCAGTATTATTTTTTTTTAATTTTTTTTTTTTAAATAACACAGATATTGATCTATTCCAATCAGTAAAAAGTGCATAAAATTTGAACGCTTGATACTCTACTGAGAAATAGCCAGTTCATTCAGTAAAAATTTACAGAAATTCTGACTTCCAGAGCCCAAGTAGAAGGAGGAATTTACAGAATTATAGAATAGAATCATAGAACCATCTAGGTTCAAAAAGACCTTCAAGATCACTAAATCCAACCATCAACTTGACCTACCAAATCCCATCATGCTCCTTAGTGCTGCAAGAAGGCTCCAGGAATATCTCATTGTGGCCTTCCAGTACTTGAAGGGAGCATAAAAATAGGAAGGGGAATGGCTGTTTATGAGGGTGGATACTGACAGGACAAGGAGGAATGGTTTTAAACTAAGACAGGGGAGGTTTAGATTAGATAATAGGAGGAAGTTTTTTCACACAGAGGTTGGTGACACAGTGGAATAGGTTGCCCAAGGAGGTTGTAGATGCCCCATCCCTGGAGGCATTCAAGGCCAGGCTGGATGTAGTTCTGGGCAGCCTGCTCTAGAGGTTGGCAACCCCACACACAGCATGGAGGTTGAAATGAGATGATCTTTGTGGTCCTTTTCAACCCAGGCCATTCTACAATTCTATGATAATTTACTACCTTAGTGTTATGCTACAGTACTATGGAAATAATTAATACTATGAAAAGACCATATCTACAAAAAGGCAGGGATGAATAAAGGAAACAAAAAACAAAAATCTATAGAAAATAAGTTCTGCTGCTCCCAGTTCCACTGTTTTAAAAAACTGAAGTCAGTTTACATAAGAGATAATCACACACTTGGTATTGCAGGAAATAAATGCACTGCTCTGTGATAACGTCTTTACAGTCTTCACTGGAAGTAAAGTCCAGTGGGACTTCAGTTGAGTTCCAGTGGAGTCTGGAATTTCTGAACTGAACCACAGTAACTGCCTGAAGGTTAAAGTTTAGATTGCTACATTTTCAGCACTTTCAGGAACTGAAACATTTTTTGTACTTTTATTTGTATTTCCCAAGCAAACTTCAGAGAAAAAAAAGACCAAAAAAAAAAAAAAAAAAAAAAAAAAAAACAGAAAAAAACAAAAGAAAAAAAACCCAACCTAACTATATTTTATACCTTATATTATTTTATTTGGTGACATTTCAATGGGTTGAATAGCATGAAACTGTGTCAGGAGGGGGATAAGCTGGAGATTAAGAAAAGGATCTTAACCAAGGCAGTGGCTGGGCACTGCAACAGACTCCCAATGGCAGTGTCATAGTCCAAAGTTGCCAGAGTTCAGAATACATTTGGACAATGTCCTCAGATGTAGGGTTTGAATTTTGGGTGGTCCCATGTGGAGTCAGCAGTTGAATTTTGTGGTGCCTTCCAACTGAATGTATTCTATGATTCTCTGATTCTACAAATGAGAAATCACTTAATGAAGATGATTTTTAAAGTATTTATTCACCAGAGAAAAGTATTCAATTTAAACAATAATTTACACTTAAAGAATTACATATTTACCTGAATTTCTCCAGTGATTGGATGAGAAGCAGATTTTGTAGCTTCAGTTGGCTGCCAGATTAAAATACATAAACAAATAAAGAGGCATGTAATTATATGTATACATATTTGCCTATTGGAAATGAAAGCTTCTCAATATCAACCTTTTAACAGCTGTTGTCTATGCTGCAATTTCAACACATATTTTTCAACACCATGCCATTGTATCTAATCGATATGCTCAATATTGTCAGTTACAGTATTGCAACAGAACTTAAAGAGTCTAGCCCTGACATTTTGATCAGGCTTCGTGTATGTACAGAATTTGACAAATTGAACACCAGAGTCTTTACAGTCTAGACAGGTCACAAAGAAAGCCTTGGGGAGTTTAACAAAACTGAATGTCAAAAGTAGGTAGGTTGTGGTTTTTGCTATGAGACATAGTAAATGTGTGATATTCAGTGTGACCACAGCAACTAAATGCAGAGGAGAGTATTATTAACTTCATGCAATGCTATCAGGCTTGGGCCAGAGCAGCTAGAAAGTGGAGGAAAAGGATCTGGGGGTGTTGGTTGACACTCAGCTAAACATAAGCCAGCAGTGTGCTCTGGTGGCCAAAGGCATCCTGGCTTGTATCAGAAGTTGTGTGGCCAGCAGGACCAGGGACATGATTGTCCCCCTGTACTCAGTTTTGGTGAGGCCACAACTCAAGTGCTGTGTTCCGTTTTGAATCTCTCATTACAAAGAAGACACAGAGTCACTGAAGCATGTACAGAGATGGTCAACAAAGCTATGAGGGATCTGGAAGCACAAGCCTTATGAGGAGAGTCTGAGGAAACTGGGATTTTTCAGTCTGGAAGTGAGACGGTTCAGGGGAAACCTAATTGATCTTCATAACTACCTGAAAGGAAATTGTGGTAAGGTGGGGTTGGGCTCTTCTCCCCCATAATTAGTGATACAACTAGAAAGAATGGCCTGAAGTTGCTTTGGAGGAGGTTCAGGTTGTTTATTAGGAATAGCCTTCTCCAACAGAGTGGTAAGGCACAAGAATGGGCTGCCCAAGATGGTGGAAGTCACCTGAAACTATTGGTGAGACTCCAGAAGAAAGAGTTATGTCCTCTGGAAGAATGGACAAGCTACTTGGGGAGATGACAGGGAAGTTGCTAAGGTCTGCAGGGAGAAAGTTAGGACTGCAAAAGTCCAACATGAACTCAGATTGGCCACTGCAGTAAAAGAGAATAAGAAATCTTTATAAATATATCAATGGTAAGAGAAGAACCAAGGAGAATTTCCATCCTTTACTTGATACAGCAGGGAATATGACCTCTAAGGAGAAGGCTGAAGTCCTCAACGTCTTCTTTACATCTGCTTTTAACAGGAAGATCAGTTATCCTCAGGGCACTTTATGCCCTAATCTAGAAGTCTGGGATGCTAAGCAGAATACACCCTCATCATCTTGGGTGAGATCACATGTCATGTGAGTGGCGTTCAGAGGATCTGGCCCAGCCAGGCGGGTTCATGAAAGGCAGATCATGCTTGACCAACCTCATCTTCTACAACTGGGTGACCAGACTGGTAGACAAGGGAAAGGCTGTTGATGTAGTCTACCTAGACTTCAACAAAGTCTTTCACACGGTCTCTCACTGTACCCTCTGACTAGAGGTCCATGCCCAACAGGTAGTGTTTAATGGAGTTTAGTCCAGCTGGTGACTCACTACAAGTGGTGTTCCCCAGGGGTCAGTACTGGGGCCCATCATGTTCAATATCTTTACTAATGACCTAGATGAGAGGATTGAGTGTACGCTCAGTAAGTTTTCAGATTACACCAAATTGGAATGTAGTGTCGATCTGCCTGAGGGTAGGGATGCCCTTCAGAGGGATCTGGATAAGCTGGATCGCTGGGCTGAGGTGAATGGGATGAGGTTCAACAAGGCCAAGTGCCAGGTCCTGCTCTTTGGCCACAATAACCCCATGCAGTGTTGTAGGCTTGGGGATGAGCGGCTGGATGAGTGTGAAGCAGAGAAGGACCTGGGGGTGTTGGTTGATGCTTGGCTGAACATGAGCCAGCAGTGTGCCCAGGTGGCCAAGAGGGCCAACAGCATCCTGGCCTGCATTAGAAATAGTGTGGCCAGCAGGAGCAGGGAGGTGATCATCTGTGAGAATCCTTCTTAGTTTTTTTTTTGGCTCAAAGCTTGCTTCCTGAGGTTTTTCTTGTGATAAGACTCTGAGTGACTTGTCAAGGAGGCAGCTGATGGGTGCTAACTGTGTAACAATCGATATCCCTTTGGGAACATTTGCAAGCCCCTTCCCCCAGAGCTGCTTGCTCTGTAGAAGAGCGGAAGATCTGGCTTGTGGCCAAACCGTTCCAGCTAAGTATGGAAGGCTGGGGGATGATACCATTGTATCTTGCGAAGGCAAGATGCAAGTTGGTGCCTCCCTGCTTCCTCTTATCTGCTGGCAAGGCCAGAAAGATAAGAACAAAGGAGGTTCCTGCTGAGATCCCAGAGCCAGAAGCTGCCACCGCAAGGAGAACTGACTCAACCACCTTGGATTTGAGCTGTCACTCCAAAAAGAGCTGACTCAACCACTTTGAAGCATTGAAAAAGGGCCATCATCACCATGGTCGTCGTCGTCATTGGCAACAGGACAACTCTGCCTGACGACCCACCGCTACTGAAGATCAAAGACTGAACTACGAACCTCGCTGGATCCATGGTGGTGACTATCTCCCTCTTGCTGCCTACAAAGACTCCTTGCTTCTTCTTTCCTATCTTTTCTATCGCCCTCCTTCCCTTCCCCATTACCCTAATTCATAATAGTGTCCGTCCTCCCCTTCCCCATTTCCCTAATTAAGATTTGTAATAAACTGGTCGGACCAACATTTGAACCGTTGCTTCTTAATCTCACGCCGGGTATATAGATAATAAAAGAACCTCCTCTCCCTCCTATAAATTGGAGCGAGACATCATCCCCCTCTACTTAGCACTGAATCAGTCTGACACACTTTTCAATTAGTGCCATTAGAATGTCTTTCAGTTTCTGAGAAATGGAAAACCTATCTGCCTCTTTTGCAAATCCCTAAATCCCCCAAATCCTTACAGATTTTCTTACGGTGTTGTAATTAAATAAAGCATTAAATGTGAGAAGCTCTACGTTACAGAATACCAAATGGACTCCTACATCATTTTAGGAGTCCATACTCTATATAGAATCTTTAACAAAAGATTTTACTTGCTGAA
Source organism: Lagopus leucura (assembly GCF_019238085.1). Lineage (NCBI taxonomy): Eukaryota > Metazoa > Chordata > Aves > Galliformes > Phasianidae > Lagopus > Lagopus leucura. The sequence goes on along the minus strand of NW_024962265.1, from coordinate 8,852,357 downwards.
TAATAATAATAACAATATGTAGAAAAAGTAAGATATAGGCAGTTTGAATATTTAATATGTCTTGAAACTTTGGCAAAAGGAAAGAATTGGTGCTGCTGCCTTCCTGGAAATGCTTTCTAAGAGTTGTTCTGGAAAAGATGAGCTGTAGCATTTTCTTCTAAGAGAGCTCAACATTACTATAAAAATGGCCTACAATCAATGAACAGAAACTACACAAGGCAACAAGTTATGGTGATTAGGAATGCATTGCCTATCAACATGGTTTTCAGAAATGAACAAAGACAGTTTCAAGCATTTACCTGATTAGTTTTAACTTTTACATCTTCTGCAAAAAGGTATTAATTTTAATGGTTTTTGTTTATCTTCATAACATGCAGCTGAATTTTCATAAAATATTACTAAATCCTCTGTGCAGAACGAAATGAAATTTATGCCTCTAACTTCACATGTTCAACTACACTACCAAAGCTGGGAGCAATCTCTTCATGTGGACAGGGAGAGGGATCTCTCCAGAATACACTGTACATCAATGATTTATATACCTTCATACACTATTCAGTGAATTAGGAGTATGACTCATCAGCCAAGGGAAAGGGTTTTCATTGTCAATAGTGACATCTGCACTAACAGCTCTGCACTTTCCTTTACTTCAATGGCAGGAATCATCTAGTCTCATTACTGCTAATTTAAATTGCTTTTCTCACTGGTAAATATAAAACACAAGGCAAACTAGTTCACACAAAGATGTTTACAATGTGAACCTGATGTTTAGGTAATTTTGACAGATCCCTGAGGTTTTGTGCGCGAAATCTTGGCATGTACATTATAGACAAGAATTATATTCATAAAAAGTCTATGGAAATTCTGAACAGTCAGAATTACCATCTGATGCAAACTAATAAACTAATAAATAAGCTAATAAATAAATATATAAATAAATATATTTATTATTTTGTTATATCGCTGGATGAAAGAGATTTCTGTTTTTCCCTCACATGATAGCAATGTGAGCTATCTGAAATGAGACAACCCCAGTTGCTATTTTTCATTTGTATGGCACCTAAAACATTTGTAGTTCAAATCAAAGTTACAGCTTCAGCAACACAAAGTACAAATACAGCAATAATTCAGTAGAAACCCCTAGGGATGGGGTTCTTGTAAAATCTTGACAGTCATGAGAAAGAATGAAAGTGCAGAGAAGTACATATCAAGAAAGTGTGTTCTGCATTGCGAGGCTTTGCTTCAAACAGTAAGTCAGCGAGAAGCTGAGTATCCAGGAGAGCAACCTGCTTTAGCTATCTTTCAAATTGCTTAAGCAAATGCAATCTTCATAGGATTGATTTTTACGTCAGGTGTTGACTGTTTGACAAAACACAACAAAAAAGAAAAACATGATAGATGACTTTATGGTCTAATTTCTCATTTCGACTGTGAAAAAGGGCTACCCACCCTGATAGATACCCACCCTGCCCTCTCCAGATGTGCAGGAGGGTGCACAAGGAGAAAAAAAGCCCAGCTGGTGTGGCAAAGAAAATGTGAAATTATGTTTAACAAGTTCACAGGAATTAGCTAGTGACAAAACACTTGTTGGCAATGACTTCATTTTTCACTTTCTGTGTTTTTCAGAGAAATGCTTACTATTGCCTTGGTTATTCATAACTTGTGAAACTTCAACCATAACTTAGTACTCAGTGGGAAAGGGTGGCCTTAGTAATACCGTAGGAGACAGTTAAGAAAAATAAACAGAGAACAAAAAGAGCAATTTTTTTGTTTTAAAATCATAACATTACATTTAAAGAAACTATTTTCATAGAGTGACCGGTCTTGAATGACCTTGGACAAATCACTTAATTTCCCTTTTTTTTGTCTCTAGATTCTGTATCTTAAAAGTCATAACTGTCATTGCAAATGGATTCATCAATATGCACTGTGTCCTCTTGCTATAAGATAAATAGGCCTTTCTGTTACGAAAATGTTATTGCTGATGCATAACTGGCAAGTTTCTCACCTTGCTGCTATGTCGCTTTTTGCTGACTGAGGGAGAACCAGGTTGGCCAGGGCTGGGAACAGCACTGGAAGCGGCAGAAGTGGTTCCGGAATGGACATGTGATGACTTTTCTACTCCTGAGGAGGCAATCAGAGGTGCCTGCTGTAGGGAAACCTTTTGGAGCTCTGCAGCCAGCTGCTTGGGATCGACCCCTGGGGACTTCGCTTTATCTACTGTATGAAAATAAGAAAGCTTTGTGTTCATAATTGTTAGCATATGCAAATCTATCTTGCCATGGCACAGTGGCTGCTTGTATGCTTTGAGGATACAAAAGGCAATTTATATAAAAGAGGCATCTCTCTAAAACATTGACATACAAATTCCGATCCTTCTACTCAAGACTGTCAAGCAGTGCTACCTATCTTGCAAGCTAACTGAGAAAGCTGTTGTCTATCTGAGGAAAAGTATGATCATTCTGGATCATACTTGAGCAAATTACACTGCTAAAGTATGTAAAGTCTGTAAAGCCTGGTCTCACTGTTGAGACCTTGACCAGTTTCACCAAACAACTCAAATTGTTTCTGTGTTTTTTTTGTATCAAGGTAACATAGGCTTCAAGGCTTGTTATATCTACTTCGGAATAGTTCCAGTTTTCTAAGCACCTTGTCTTAGCATGTCTGGGTGCACAAATAATTGTCTAATGACCAGGTGGCTATGACTTTAATTCCTCTTAGTTACATTTCACTTTGCATTATTGTATGCTGTGAGGCCTATTAATAATTTTGAGATGCAGCGGGGCAACAGTAATTACTCTGTGTAGAAAGAACTATTTCTGCTACTTACAGGAGTACAGGCCTGGGGTGAGTGCAGCCAGTTTTGGGCACAAGATGACAGCTGAGGCCCCAGGGCTACCAGTAACTCACTGGTACTGGCACTAATACAAACTCGGGAGCCAGGCAAAATCAATTTGGGGAACGATGAAAGAAGCAAAGAACAAGTTTTTACTACAGATAAAGTGTACAATATCCAGGCAAGTCATATGTGATGCAGAGCTGCTGACCAGCAGTGGAAAAGCAGAGCACAAAATATGCTAGAAAAATATTAAAAAGCTCTGAGCAGATCCTTAAAGGAAGAGATAGGAATCAGTAACATCATCCATCTCCTGGCAAGGAGGGCTCAGACTCCTTCCAGCAGATTCCTTTGTACACTGTTGACTTTCTGTAATGCCCCTGAAGACAAAGCACTGCTGCAGGGACCAGAAAAGCAAGAGAAGAGGGACCACTGTGACACAGAGAAAGGGGTAACAAGCAGGTTGTCTTCACTCTGTAACAAATGTTAGCTATAGTTTTGTTACTCAAGTTTCCTTTGTGGTAATTAGATGGTGTAGACTATGTCAGTGTGTATTGAACTGAGTCATTAATAAAGGTGGTTTACTTAGTTTGGTTAAACTGTTAAAAAAAATCAGAACTGATCTGAAATAACAGTCGTTTGCTGTATATACTGTTCCAACTTTCAATTACTCCAAAAATGCTTGGCTTTGTATACAAGGTGTGTTCTGTCCTCTTTCTGCCCTCGACAAGATTTTGGATGCAACACATGTGCTTACAAATCTAATATCTTAGCTTACATTAAATACAGATTTCATCTGCTATCCAATGCTCAAATTTTGAAGCAACATCTTATCGCTCACCTGCCTTTACTGGCTCATGTAATTCCAGGTGCTGGGGATTCTCGGAATCCGAGAGCATGTTCAGGTCCCTAAAGAAAGCAATGAGAAGCCTGAGACAAAAGAAAATCTTTCCTGGCACCCTCCTCATTGTATTAAGTAGATAAATGAATAGTGGTACATGACAGAAAGCAGCTCCCAAGAATGGCCCCTTCTTTGCTGATTCAAATTTGCAGTGCTGTTAAGGAGCTAAGAAAAGGTTCTTTAAGGTGAAATCTTTAATGGATTGAACACAATTTTATACATTCTTTATGATGTTTAAATGACTTTCATCTAAATTACACATTTCAGCGAAAATCATGTTATTGCTAAATTACCTGTTTTTTGTTTGTTTGCTTGTTTTGTTTCTTTCTAACGGACAGTAAATTCAGTGGATTGTATGAGTATCAATGAGAGGAGACTGTGGCCTGAAAGTGGGGATATCCTTGTTTGTAAATTACCACGTCAATTTATAATCCATTCTGACTTAACAGAACAAAGAACAAGCCCGCAATCACAATGAATTCTTGTGTTAGTTATTACACTGATGCTTCATGCTAACAAAGGTTCCACCTTAACAACTGTAAATTAAAAAAAAAAAAAAAAAAAAAAAAAAAAAAAAAAAAGCCATGAAAAGCCAAAGGAAAAAATGGAAACAGAAAGATGGGGAAAAACTCACAGTCTTACACATATTTCTGCTTCCCCACACTGTTGAATAATAATATTCTGCACTTCTTCATAGGTTTTTCCAGTCAGGGAGATGCCATTCCATTCCAGAACCTGCATACCTAAGATGGCAAAACAGCATGAGGTAAAGTGCTCAGATTTTCACTAAGGCATCACAAAGATTGCTTAGACAAGAAGATTTGATGTGACATTGAGTGACAGTTGTTTAAGGGGCACAACACATTAGCAAAGCCTTTTCACTTCACACAGATGAGATTGTTGAATATTATTGTCCCATCAGCTATTACTTACCTGTTTAAGTATGTCAGAAGATGAATTCCCTGCTAATTTAAACTATACATGCACTCTTTGCAGTCTAGGTTGCATGATATTGAAAAAAATTTGCAATAACAAAATCATGCAATCCTACCAACATGGCAAGAAGCCATACCATTTTAGATGAGATATTTCCTGGCCAGTCTTGGTAGACAGCTCATTATTTCTTGGTCTTGGTAGATAGCTCATTAACTAATGGGAAATAGCTGTTGAGAATCTGAGCCTCAAAATGGGACTGAATTTGTAAATATGATTTGATAATTGAAATTAATTTTCTCTAGTTTGTCCCTTAAAAAAAGTACAGTTAGATGAGGCTTAGTGAGCTTACTGATTTTCAATGAAAACATCAATTCAAATTTCATATGCCAGCCTGCAAATATGCAGATTTATGTTTTACTTCCATATAAGTTCTTATGAAGAAAGGATCAAAACAGCTGACTACAGCTAGTTCTGGAAGATAGGAAAAGAGCTAAAAAGATAAGCTGAAATAACTGTATACTTAAATGTTCCGTGACTGAGCCAGGAGACTCGGAATGGAGCAAGCAAGCACTATAAGGAAGTTTAACAGTATTTGAGGAGTCAGCCACTCTATAAATCATGATATGTATTCTGATGAGAGATCTTTTGGTTACTGTAAAATTCTTACAAACAAAAAAACACAGGTTAGTATCTGGTAGTTAAAGACTCAAGTTTTGAGAGCTGCATTTGTATTTTGAATAGCTAGTCATAAGGATGGTTCCAAAAGGACTAAATTCTCATAATGCATATAAAAATCCAACCCTCAGACTCCAGAGGTAAAAAATGCTTAATGGGACAAGATATTAATTCTTCATATTCCATTAAAAGCAATATGTTACAAAACAGTTGAAAACCACATCATCCACACAGCAAGGAAAACCACAAACACTTAGTTTGCTACCACTTACACAGATAAAATCAAGTCTTCAGCTGGATTATATTTTTATTTCAAAATCCTGTGCTGTTGCATATAATAAATGGGAAAAATAATGAAGTGAAATGTGGAAATAAACTCATAAGAAATCCTATTGTTAAAGTAATGAGAATTGTTTATGGAATAAAGCAGATGAAATTTTTGGGCAATGAACATGAGAAATAAAAACTATAACATCATCTTATAGCTTTTTATGTAAGATTCCATGATTTAGAATTTGAAATACCAGAGCTGCTTCTAATTTTTCTCAGTAGGAAATTAGCATCTTGTTCTCAGCAGTCAGTTTATGGAAATACAAACTGCTGAATGACTAAAAAGTAATATTTGGAAGGCTGGTTATTGCAAAAATAGATTTGTATTTTTTAATATTTATCCCCTTTCATTTACCAGCCATCATTCAAAAGCATGATCTTGCATTTTCTTGTTATAGCAGATCTGGTATTAAGATCAGTTCCTCTGGAATGAAGCAACAGCATTTATGAATAAATTCAGTTTCTCCAGTTTTCTGCTATACAGATATAACAGCATGGTCTGTCTTTAGACTTCAAGAAAGAAAAGATCTGAAGTTACTTTTATTTTTTTGTCTATGTGTGTGTAGCATTGGATGTTGAGTACAACAGTATGAACTTCTCAAATAAAGCAAATCACCTCTTCCATGTGTTGCTGGCCATGAGAAAGAAAGAAACTTGTTTTAGAATTTTGAGTGAGTAACATTTTTTTTCTAAAATAAATTTGCTGACAAAATGCATTCAGCCACTATCCTAGGTTTTACTCATTCTGTTTGCATAGCTTCTGAATAAAATCTAAGTGTCCATAAGGCTATCATCAAGTTGCTTTAATTCAACAGACCAGCAGGAAGAAGCAGAGCACTGCTGTAGTGCTGGGACTAGGAAATCTCTCATTTTCACTGGTGAGAGTTTCATTGTGGAGTGCAATGGCACCACAGTGACACACTTGGTCAGAAAGGCTAAGCACATATGAACAGTTAAGCAAACAGAAAGGAAATTGAATTTCAACAGCCTCAGTTCACACAGAGATCCATTTAACACTGTCAATATAGGGGTAAATTGCTTTTACTGGTTGCCTCGAGGATTCACCAATGTTAAAATCAAAGCAATTGAAACATGACTTAATTGTTCTGACTGGGAGCCCTGGACCCTAGGAAAAATGTTTGTAGGCAAAAAGCTGATTTCTTTATTCTTAAGGAGCTTTTGCAGGTAGAAGTAACACTGCAAAGAAAACTTTTAAGGATGATGTGAATCTAATAACAGAAAAAGGAAAAAAAAAGTTTTTAATAGTCAGTGGAGACTCGTAATAAAGTTTTCACGTAAAGACCAATCACATCCTGTAATTGGTCTTTGGTAGTCACTTCACATTTCTGAAACTTTGTATGCTCAAATCACCTATGCTTAGGAGAAAAAAATAAACAGGAAAATAAGAAAATGCACATTGCTCCATGGAAACTCTACTGACTGATAGTAATTGTCCTAATAATCAAATTCTTATTTTATTGCATCATTCTTTCTTTTATAATTGCAACAGCTACATCCTGCATAGAGTGAACTACAACTTATTTTTAGCAATATCAGCACCCACAGATCAGCCTTTTACACAAAGAATTCTGCCCTGTTCCACTACACATGATGACATACTATTTACTCAATCCTGTTGGCATCTACTTTGTGGTTAGAATTTGAATCTAGAATCAGAACACATTTATTATTTTCCATTGATTACAAAGTAATTATAGCAGAGAGGGGAATTCATACACACATAAATTCCATGGAGACAGCCATGTTTAGCTGGATTAATATGATCCAACCCCTTCAAAAAGTCATTACAGTCATACTGAACTGAAAATGGCAAACAAACCGTTTATATGCCTGTTGTGTATAAATTCATTTAAATGCATCTGTTACTGGTCACAGTTGGAACAAGATCAAAATCTTAACACGTCTCTGCTCTGACGCGAATAGAACGGAGTTGTTCAGTTAGAAGGGACCTTCAAAGATCATCTAATTGCCTGACCTCTTAAAGGTGAAATAAAAATTAAAGCATATTAGTGAGGGCATTGTCCAAGTATCTCTTGAACACTGACACTGAACACCTCACAAGGAAGCTTGTTGCAGTATTCGACCACCCTCTCAGCAAAGAAATAAGGAAAGAAAGGAAGTATAGCCATATGACCATATTTTTAGTACCCCATAAATGTCTCAACACACCCTGCACTCATTCTAGTTGCTACCCTCAGTGGCTAAGTTACAAGTTTTCTCCCCAAGGGATGGTCAGTGCTTGTACTGTGGTAGTAAGGAAAGGACCTATATTTCATCAAAACCCTCACAGGAAGAAGGTAGAATTCTGATGTATTGCATTATACTACCACACTTTACAATAATGTAATTGCTTTACGCTGTTCAAGTTTTTCAGGCAGTTTTAGCAACCAGTAAAGTTTTAACTTTTAAAATTTTTGCACAGCCATGTACAGCACAATTACTTGTTAACTTATAACAAAAACTGAAAATTCCGCAGAACTGATTTCCTTTTTCTGACAGTTTCACTAGTTATTTGACAGCTTGTAAAATGGAAGATAAGTATTGGTGAAATTTGAAATCTGTAACAGCGGGGAGTCAGGGACTATTCAGAGCAATCTTTGATCAGCCTGGGAAGGAAGGTGCTTGAAATAATTATGCGTAGTCCCTGTGAAGCATTCAGCATGCTTTGCTAATCCTGGAAATATCTGAAACTTTGGGGAAGAGAAAAAATCTTGGTAGCGTGCTTTAAGAATGGTGAAAAAGATGAGTACTAGATCAAACCTAGCACCAGACTTGAGCTTACAACAAATAGATAAACTCAAAGTAGCCTGAATAAATCTGTCTCCAACTATGAGGAATTGGCACTCTGAAATTTGCTGGACTGGTCATGTACTTGAAAATGGGAATCTTCTGATAATTTTTAATGCCTGTGCTAAACATCTGAGCTAATTGCTGGCTACTTAGATTTGTAATCATCACATGTGGAGCAGATGTCAGAAACAATGCTTGTGTAACAGACTTATGTTGGTTTTGCTTGCTGTCAAGTCTCTTGCTGTGTTTTACAGATGCTAAGCATGCAAACATGCAAAATGCAACTAATCACTGATGTTTATCTGTCAGTGTAAAAATATACACTATTTAATCTTAAAGGTTTGAATATGTAAGTAATTGAAATACAGTTTTCCCAGAGAATCTCCATCCTTAGAACTGGTCAAACCCCAGCTGGACTCAGCCCTGAGCAACCTGCTTTCACTGACCATGTTTGGAGCAGGGTGCTTTGAAACAATCTTCAGGTGTGCCTTTTGGTCTCAAAAAGTTTGATATTCTGTGTAAAATAGTTAAATTTTGCTTTACGGACTGTTCAAATGCTTTCTCCATATTTACTGTAACTTTATGTATCAAAGAAAGCAGAAACGGCCAATTCCAGGGGTATTACTTCGAATCTGCACTACGATGTTCTTGAACAGATTAGAGTGCAGGTCCATGAATTAAGTGATTTGTTCTAATTGAGGAATAATGAGTAGTTCATTTCTTTGATTTCCCGTATATGAGTGGGTGCCTACTCAAGATCTTTTTCATGAAGAGAGGAAATATTAAGTGACAATTAAAAAGTTTACAATATTAAACAATCAGAAATTAGTTCCATTATTGAAAACTGTGTTGCTTTACATTCAATTCTAGAAGTTATATATAATTGACTCCTGATCATGGATCACAGTATTTAGGAGTAACTTAAACAAAGTACCTTGGCATAGGTACTTTGCTGTAGTTCCTTTAGATAGATTCTTCATTCCAAAATAAAGAGATAATTGTAGCCAGGCCGTTCTTAGTTACGATAAAGAAAAGATATCCAAGATTTAGAACTGAAATAAAATAGTAAGAACTATGGTCTTTTCATAGTATTTCCTACTACTTGATTTGCTCTTCCATGCTGATACAGAACTTTTGACAACGGAATTGTTTCTTTCTTAAAGATCAGATGACATCATGTTTATGTCACCTTTCATGTGCAGTTACTTTGAAAATAAAATAACTCGGGGCCTAAAAAGGATCCTCATGCTGTGAACTGGCAAACATATTAACCTAGAAATATTTCATGAGGAGATGTCTTTAGTGTGTGTGTTGTGGGTTAACCTGGCAGCAGCTCAACACCCCATGGCTGTTTGTTCAAACCCCCTGTGTGGGATGAAGGAGATAATTGGAAACAAAATAGAAGTTGTGGGTTGTGTTAAAAACTATGTATTAAGATGCAGAGGAAAATGGAAAAGTTAACAATATGGTTATCATTGCATTATATATATATATAGTAGCAACACAATTACTCATCACATGCTGACCAATGCACAGCAACAGTATGACAGCCCAGCTGGACCACAAGGTCTCACCCATGCCAACCAAAGCTCTACAGCTCTCGAGCAGTGGCTGTCCCCAGCCAACTCTCCACAGTTTTATGGCCTTCCACATTAAAATAAAGGAGGAAAGATTTAGATTAGATGTCAGGGGGAATTTTTTTCTGAGAGAGTGGTGAGGTGCTGGAACAAGTTGCCCAGAGGGGTTGTAGATGCCTCGTCCCTGGGAGTGTTCAAGGCCAGGACTGATGGGGGTTAGAATTCTGCCTGCATCAGGAGGGTTGGAACTTGGTGATCCTTGAGGTCCCTTCCAATCCAAGACATTCTATGATTCTGTGATTCTATGGCATGGAATAACCCTTGAGGACTATTCCAACAGAGATGTTGTTCAAGGATTGGGGCCATTAATGCTCCCTTCTGTGGACCTACATGCTGGCTTTCTTTCAGCCTACACTAGTTCTATGAACCATTAGCATTACTCCTGATTTGCACTAATGCAAAGCACTGATTCAAGTGTCCTTTCAAAAAATAAGATTATTAGATACTGGCTGTAAAACAGCTTTAGACTAAGTTTTCCTTTGTACTTGTGTATGCTAAGAGCGACACAAAGTTCAGAATGTGTGCAGAAATGACAGCTTCCCTCAAATGACTGTAAAAGGAGTGATTCAGAGCTCCTTCTACTATTCGACAATATTTATAATATTGGATTTTATATTCAGAAGAATTTTCAGAAGAACCATGAGCTGCATAAAAATACTAGATAAATTACTACTTTTTCTCTGAAGTGAATTTCAGCAAAGTTGTTAGAATTGAGAACATAAACAGCTGATTTATCCATAGAAACAATACAGCAAAGGTTCAAATACCTTATGTGAGTACTTCAGAATATGTCATCTGAGACAGGGAAGAGCTACTTCTACCTTCCCTCTCTGCAACTGGTGAGTTCTTAGCTTTGCGTTAAGATAGTAAGCATCACTGAACGTTGTTATTTTCAATTAGTCTGCAGAACTCTTCAGTTATCAATTATTAGATACCAGGATTTCAGACACAGCATTCTGGAGAGGATTTTGTCAGCCTTGAGAAACTGACCACATGGTATGGGTTACTGAAAAAAGGGTGAGACAAAAGAAAATAGCAATATCAAAGATGTTGTCATGGTTCTATGTTTTTGTTTTTGTTTTTGTTTTTTTGTTTTTGGGTTTCAGTATTCCACATCAAAACATCATGTAGTGTACGGGGCATTAAAGTGTCACTGCCCCAATCCCAGCTACCTATCCCTGTACATTACAGCAGTCACGGGATCTGGCCCTTCCGGGTGGGGGGGGCGCTCTCTTGCTGCCTTGCAGTGGGTGCTGGAGGGTGCTTTCCTAACCGTTCCAAGCTTTTCAGGTTTGAATCGGTCCCGGGAACTCTCTCTCTCTCATCTTGTCTGATTTATTAATCCCAATTGCAATTAAATTGTACATATTGTGTCATCTTGTATTCCGATATTATAGTAAAATAAGTTTTCCTCCATAGATTGTTGCCGCTGCTCTTTTCCTCCCTTCCTTCCTTCCCATTTTTGTGGGACTGGGGTGGGGGGGAGGGCAGAGGCCTGTCGCCCCTGTCACGGACATAGATTGATCTGGTCAACTCCGTGACAGATGTTTAAGTTAATTGGATAATAACACAAAAAAGGAACTTTTTAGAAAAAAAAATGACCTTGATTTGGAAAGCTCATAGTACCTGTTCCCACATCTATCTCCACCATATTCATGTAATTTATTGTATTATGTCTGCTTCCTCCATAGTGATCAAAGGCAGAAATATTTGTTACTTCATCCAGATATTACAAGGATATATGGGTATTAATATATTTTAAAAGCCTGTACTCTGCTTAAGTGCTCTCAATAAATGCATTTTTCAGTCCACTGCCTGGGTGATGAAGCTCTTCTCTTCATCTGAATATGTGAATGTGGATGCATACATAACATTCAAATCATAAATAAATAAAAATAATAATAAAAAAGAATGCCACCTCCAAAAAAACCACTACCAACAAAAAACACAAACAGAATAGGTCTTGGTATTAGAGTTTCTGACTAACTGGTAGACAAAATATATATCCCACTTTTTATCCATTTGCTGATATTTTTCACATTTTCTTCCCTCTTTATTTCTTTCTTTAAGAAATGAGTTGGCAGTGCGATTAGATTTTAAGTTGAAAGAAATCTAAAAATCATCAAAGATTTTATTTCTCTGAATATATTTGCTCCAAATAGAGAAATACTATACTGAGCCACTGAACACCTCTTGAATTTTATTCCCACCTGTAACGCAACGAATGCTATTATGAAGATATGATATCCTTAGTCACTTTTTCTATGCTATTATATTGCAGGGTCTTCTATTTGTTATACTCAATGTGCTCCAGAAGTGTTGCCAGGAGTTAGTAATTACCTCTAAAAAATCAGATAATACAATGTGCAAAAGCTAACTTTTGTATAAGATTCAAAATTGCTCTCCTACTGTAATTTAAGATCTAGACATTAGGGTAGATCCTCCGGTCTTGGTTACACTATAGTTACACACACAGATTGCTGGGATTTATTTTCTGCTTCTTCATAGTTTGCAGGGTTTATTCTTATGCAGAACAAATACATCAGTTTGATTTCTGTTATTATCATTGGTCTGTCTAATTCCCACAGTGGAAAAGAAAATTGGGCTCTCTTAGGCTAGCTGTTTCTATCATAACATAAAATGTGAATGTTAGTGTCTATTTATTTCATAGAAGAGTTAAAATTCAGAGACATTACTTTGAATCACCAGAAAATTCTTTAAAAGTTAAATGTGCACTGAGAACAAGGAAAAACAGTACCAACCACAGTCTGACATTCAACAATAAATTATTTCATGGTCTATTTTCACAGAATCACAAAATCACAGAATTGTAGGGGTTGGAAGGGACCTCCAGAGATCATCGAGTCCAACCGCTCTGCCAAAGCAGGTTCCCTACACCAGGTTGCACAGGTAGGCATCCAGGCAGGTCTTGAACATCTCCACAGAAGGAGACTCCACCACCTCCCTGGGCAGCCTGTTCCAGTGCTCCGTCACCCTCACTGTAAAGAAGTTCTTGCGCATGTTTGTGCAGAACTTCCTATGCTGCAGTTTCCGGCCGTTTCCCCTTGTTCTGTCTCCACTCACCACTGAAAAGAGTCTGGCCTCGCCATTCTGCCCCCCACACCTTAGATATTTATAGACCTGGATCAGGTCCCCTCTCAGTCTTCTTTTCTCAAGGCTGAACAAACCCAGTTCACTCAGCCTTTCCTCATAGGAGAGATGCTCCAGGCCCTTCACCATCTTTGTGGCCCTCCGCTGGACTCTTTCCAAGAGATCCCTGTCTTTTTTGTACTGGGGAGCCCAGAACTGGACGCAGTACTCCAGATGAGGCCTTACCAGGGCAGAGTAGAGGGGGAGGATCACCTCCTTCGGCCTGCTGGACACGCTCTTTTTAATGCACCCCAGTAAGCCATTGGCCTTTTTGGCCACAAAGGGCACACTGCTGGCTCATGGCCAACCTGTCATCCACCAGGACACCCAGGTCCCTTTCTGCAGAGCTCCCTTCCAGCAGGTCATCCTCCAACCTGTACTGGTGCATGGAATTATTCCTCCCCAGATGCAAGACTCTACACTTGCTTTTGTTAAACCTCATCTGTTTTTTTTCTGCCCAGCTCTCCAGCCTATCCAGGTCTTGCTGAATGGCAACACAGCCTTCAGGCGTGTCGGCCAATCCTCCCAACTTCGTATCATCAGCAAACTTGCTGAGGGTGGCCACCATCCCCTCATCAAGGTCATTGATGAAGATGTTGAACAAGACCGGACCCAGCACAGACCCCTGAGGAACACCGCTGGTTACAGGCCTCCAACCGGACTCTGCACCACCAACAGCGACCCTCTGTGCACTGCCAGTCAGCCAGTTCTCAACCCACCTCACTGTCCAGTTAGTTTTCTTTTATTTCTAAAACTTTCTGATGTTTAAAAATAGATTGATGAAAGTCAATGTGTTAATGTATTTCCCTGTGCTGCATGAGTCACCCCAAATTATTTTTTTTGTAGACACTTTAGCTTCCTCTTCCATTTGTCGTTCATATCAATGCTGAATAATTTCCATTATTAAAATAATTATTATATAGACAACAGTTGGAATTATTAAGGATGGATGCACTTTTCATCAAATTGAGATGATAGTAGTGGACCTACCTATCCTCATAGCCGCTATTCTACTACTATCAAATAGCACTGACAAAAGTACAGTCAGAGCAAATCAACTATGCATTTGAGGGTCTTCTTAGCATCTACAGGCAGCTAAACAATACACCACAAATCAGTACAGCTAAAGTTATTAACCCAATACTAAGAACCTCTCTGATTCATAGTCTGCTTTCAGACATATATCATTAGCACACACTATTGCAGATCACCAGCCAGTCTGAACTATAATGCAGAAAGTGATGATCTGGATATATTTATATGACCTGAATTGAAAATTTGAGGAATTTAAATGAAGATTAGAGTTACTGATTATGAAAATAACTATGATAATAAATATAGATGATAAATCAATAGCACTTTCACCACTGCTTACCTTCAAACTTAACATACTACAGTAAAGTTACACAAAGATGATCACATATATGATGCTCAATAAAATGCTCTGGTGCACTGTAATTATCAGTCTGTTTCAGAAAAAAAAATGTTTTTCAAATCATATTGTTCACAGAACAAATTGTATATACTTCACCTGCAATAATGTCTTATGTGAAAATTATAACAACTTTGCCAGAGAGATGAGCTTCCTGTAGGGGACTTTAACTTAAAATCTTAAACATTTCATTATCAGATTGTGTTCACAAAGCAAAATCCTCTTTAAGCACTATATTATGACTTTGTCTTTTCTTTTTTTTCAGAAGTAATAATGTCATAATATACATACAGTAGAATCTAAAATGTGTTGAATCCAACGTCACCTGGATATCAGTACAAAAAATGATACTGCAGTATTTTCTCTTTACAGCCTCCACTATGAATAGTAAGTACATTTTTAAGTGATTTTTTTCCATACCAGTATAACATTATTTTTACATATGAACTTTATGAATTTTAGCTAGTATATCCTTATCTGCACTCTGTGTTTATCAAGATTGGTGTATTCAGAACTCTCTTTATTCATTCGTTTTGTTCTTTCCCTTTTATGTCTTGAGGACAAAATTGTTCTCATTTACAAAAATGCAGTTCTCATAGTTCAGCTTCTCTAGATTGCAACTGAGAATATAATTTTCTCCAGTGATATCTGATTCTGAAGTTTTCTTTTGAAGAGATGAGAGGGAAATGTGATGAGATGCAAGCATACAATAGTTGCAGAAGTTACAATGTATGTCTGAAAAGTCACTCTCTTCATTTTCTAGTCTCCTTAGGATATAAATTACTACAGCAAACAAGAAAAAAAAAATATATAAAACACTGTCCTATTGTCATAACAATTAGAAGCCAAGCACAACAGTTTATGTTAAAAGAAAGCCAACATAACTTACTGGTTTTAAAATTTCTTTTGTGCTTTCAAATAAATAAATACAAGCTCTTCTACAGAAGAGGAGTGAACTTACATCTCATGCAGGGGGAGGCCCTTTGTCTGCTGCTAAGATACAGTCTGATCTTCCCTTTAGCAAATTTAGCAACGTGGATCCAAGAATCACACAGAATCACAGAATCACAGAATCACAAGGTTGGAAACGACCTGCAAGATCATCCAGTCCAACCACCCTCCCATTCCTATCAGTGCCACAAGCTACTAAACCATCTCTCATAGCTCCTCATCCAGCGCCTCTTGAACACTGCCAGGGACAGCGACTCCACCACCTCCCTGGGCAGCCATTCCAGTGCCTGACCACCCTTTGAGAGAAGGGTGAGAGAAGACTGACCCAGACTCCTGTCCCAGTAGCACCTACCTAAATATATGCCAATGGAATATTTATACATGACTCCCTGTCCTGCCCGCAGTCTTTTATCCATTGTATCTTCAACCAAAATATTTCCCAATAAAGAAAGAACACAGGACAGACTGGACTCAGATCAGCTGTCTTTGCTGGATCAAAGAAGATAAATAGTATTTTGCAGCATCTCAAGTGCCACTGAAGTTTCTAGAAAAACTAAGTTGACAGTGACACTTAATCCAGATTAAAGTCTCATAATGCATAGCTATGTAATAGATACCTTAAGAATTAGAAATATGAATGGGAATTTATACATGAAGGACTCCCAGAATGAATGGTGAAGAAAGGAAAAGGAGGTTCATGGCACATTGGTTTGCCATCAAGATCCCAACACTTTTTCCTGTAGCTTCACAGAACCTTGCTTGGGATAAAGAAAGCAACCTAAAATGGGCAAGGTACAACTTGCTATAGCAAAGGACTGATTAAAACCAAGTGCAACCTGAAGCCACAAAGAGAAAGAAGCAAAAAGACAAAGAGTAGGTCTGAAACAGTAAGATCTCAAGGTAAATTCAAAAAAAAAAAAAAAAAAAAAAAAAAAGTAAAGTGAATAATCCAGTAAAGTTGTTCAAAGACTTAAAGGTATGGAGGGGGGATGAAAATTATCATAATATCTATGAACTTCTACAAGTGTGCAAAAGGCATAAGAACCTTGAAGCTGAAGACTCAGTTGCTAGTATCTCTTGGATAAACCACCTGGATGCACACAGCCTGCTACTCAGGATAATGTGAGTATGAGAGAATAACATTAACATGCAGGACTGAGTGAATGCAAATTCCAGTGCCAAGCCTGCAAGTTACTTCCAACGGAGGATCCCCAACATGCGGCTTTTGTTGGGATCCCTGAAGGCAAAGACTCCACCCAAATCTGCATTCTTGCTTGATGCAGCAATAGCTGGTATACTACCACGTTACCACGAAGGAACTAAAGTCCAATCCAGAAAGTAAGTGAATTATTGCCATCATTTAAACACTCAGACAGTGCTAGGAATGTGCAAAGACCATTGTTATGCATTGGATAGCAATGACACTTAAAGTCAGATACAAACAAGAACAGAAAGTTTTTTGTGACTCACAGTGAGCAAATACCACTGTTTGAGTAAAAAGTCGAGCTTTCTTAATGAGAATCACTGAAGACCTTAAAATACCACTCTGTCATAAAGGATAGAATGAGATCTTTACTTGATGTGTTCTAATAGGAGTCACTCTGTCAAATAATCATCTCCTATACCCTGTGGGTAATTTTATATTTTTGACACAATGTGATTATTCAAATATAAAATAGAACTTGCTCTTATCTCAGTTTTTAGTCATGTAACCTGAAAACTAAGGAAACTGAATACAAATTGCTGGCCAAAGCTATGCAGTTCTTAGCTCTTGCTTATATCTATTTTGCTATTGCATATGCATTAGAATTTTTAGGGAAGTAATACTCTTCATAATGCCATAATCATAATCTTTGATATTACATTGTGATCAATATATTCATATTCTATTTCAAGATGAGCTAACTTTTTCAGTAATTTATTGAGTTTTCATATAGGCAGATTCATAATAATGGAAACAATTTAAAGACTCATTTACAAAGTGTAGCATTTTGTAGCTGGAAAATAATTTTTTTTTTGTTTAAATTTCAAAAAGTTTTTTCAGTCTTAAATTTTTAGTTTGATATAATATACAATTTGAAACTAAAGCAATTCTATCACTCTTTTTTTTTTTTTTTTCAGGAAGAAAAGTTTAATTCATTGGAAAGCCAGCTTCAGTTTTCATGCTAACATGGACATAGGCATAAGTGAAGGAGCACAGCTATACTAAAATATGGGAATGGTGTAGATTTTGCTATGTGTCTTTCTTCCAAAAAAGGAGACTTCTTTTTGTTTGATTCTCATGTTTTCCATCATTTCATGGAAGTTTTTATTAACAACAGCAGCTGTCTGGTATTGCAGAAGTGTAAGGGTTGAAGGTGGGTCTTAAATTACAGAACTGCAGAAATGTATGCTTTATGAGGAATATTCTGAGGTGGAAATGGGTGCCCTAGTATTTAATCAAATAGATCAACAGCTCTGGATAAACTTGACTGGATGTGCTAGTTAACTAATTAAGGGAAAAATACATTTTAAAATGGATTCTTAACAAGATGTATTGTTTTTGCTGAAGCGAACACTAACATATTCCCAAATATTAAGAAACTCTTGATTTCTTATGACACAGCAAAATACCTTTCCTTTGTAGAGTTATCAGAAGTGCAGAACTTCAGAATTCTATATATTAGAAAGATTTGATTTTAATCAACATTTGCTCAGCTTCTTTTGTAGAGGTTAATTTGTCATTTGTACAATTTTCTGTCATATAGATTATACTTTGTTTCAGGATCAGAATAGAAACTATACAGAGCATATTTGTTTAAATATTTTCTGGTTAACAATCAATAAACTGAACAAAAGATGAAAATGTATAAAAACATTACTTTGTTTTCATCCAATTTTGAGAATATTTAAAGTAAGAAAGAACATGGAGTATACATGAAAGAAGGAAAGAGCAGTTATATATTAAAAAAAAAAAAAAAATCATCCTTTCACTTTTACCTCACTTTGGGCTAATAGACGAAAAACCAATTTTGAGATGTTTAAAGCTAAGCCTCATGTCTTGGTAGCTGTGTAGGCAAGCTACTCTTAGGATGTTTCATCTCAGCTGACCCTATTTGGAGACAAATTACATCCCTCAGGGCACCTTTCTTCCAGTTGTGGTTTGAAAAGGGAACCACCAAAAAAGCTTAGGTAAGATATTTATTTTTCAGACATCTAAAAATATGTGCATTGATCCCCCTATTTGTCATCTAAAATTAGTATTCTATCAGAAACAAAAATTTACATAGATAAATAGATAAATACACAGATAGATAGATAGATAGATAGATAGGTAGTGATTTATCAAACCTAAGCAACAATGAGAAAAAGAAAATGAGAAATATGGGAATTAACAGATTGGGTTGTACTTTTGCTTCCTCTGTAACCAGCCAGGTTATCAAGAGCAAGCTAATTAGCCTCATTATGCCTCATTTTCCTTATGTGATAGAAAGTAGTAGTAATAGTGAGATTTGCCAGGTACCATTAGTAATGTTTTTGCATCAAGAATCTTACTAACATTAAGATAGTTGTAGGTGATAGCACTTGTGATGTATTAAGGATCAGATAATAATTCCTAAGAATTTATATGCCTATATATCTATAATCATCATTCACATGAATAAATGATTTTAGTAAAAAAAGTTAGGATTTTTCAGTGTTGAGAAATACAGGTTACCTCCCTGTTAGACAAATGAGAGGTAGTAGAAGCCACAAGTTTTCAACAAGTTGCATTTTCAGTAAAGTTGAAAAACTTCCTTTCTGTTTTTGGTATGTTTCTTTTCTTTCAGTCTCAGTAATAAAGTCAAATACAAACTCCGCTTTTAGGATCATCTGGTGAGTGGCATCAATTTTAGCTTAATTTCACTGCTGGTTTAACAGAGATACTAGGTTCTCTCATGTCATGCTAAGGCTGCCCAGAGCAGTTTTTCCAGTTCTCAGAGCAGCCTTCTCTGGGAGCTCAAGCATTACTCAGTTTCTTAGCACAGCCTGAACTAAGAACCATAAGAAAAAAAATGGCAGGTTTCTACTCTTGCTTTTATAAGCAGTCAGAAAGATCAGGCAGTTGGACTCAATGGTCTCTGTAGGTCCCTTCCAACTGCTCTATCTAGTCGAGCAGGAATGGAAGTTTGTGCACTGCCATACTTAAGAGAGCACTGCAATTTGCAAATCTGCAGCATAAAATCAGAGAAAAGGAATTGATCTTCAGTAACAGTTGCTATACACCTCATACTACAGTCCTATCATTGAGATTGGTCCATGACAAACAACTGAAATCACTTTTTTTTTTTTTTCACCTTTTTAATTAGTCTTTTATCTTTCTTAGAAAGCAAATCCTCTGGTGCTTACATATGTCCAATATACTTGCACCTGTCACACAAATTATTTTTCCCACATATCTGCACAACTTTTATCTGCTGGAATTGCAGGAATTGCTTAAGGAAGTAGCATTATTCTCACAAAGAGGGACCATTGTAACAAATGCAAAATTCATGAAGAAAGAAATATGCTTATGAATAAATGTTGCAGGATTAGGTCCATGATTATGCCATTCTCTGCAGGGGTATCTAAAAGGAATTTGAATGCACTGTTACTGAAGTTATACTGCACTTTCAAGATGATTATCTAGCAATTAAGTATCTGATCAACTTATATGAGTGCCCACATAAGATTTAAAAAATGAGCCTTATTGCTTATACTGTAACTATTATTTATATTATAATAAGTTTTTCTTTCTATTATAATGAGCTTTTAGGCCTTAATGGAAAGCTTGATATGCTTGATATGAGAAAAAGAATTTGATATGAAGAACTGCATAGGTAAAAACAAAAAACAATGTGACGATGAATTAATCAATTCTACATCAGATAGCAATGGGAGAGAAACTGCAGAAAAAGAGTAAAGTAATAAAAGTAATGCAAGAATTTTTCTATTTGACTATTCCAAACTGGTGGGTCTTTCTATTGCTGAAAAAGTCTGTTTCACATGCTGGATTTACATTATTCCCAGAAGGCATAAGGTATACATTTTGCCAGATACATCTCTTCTCCATGGAAACTGCAAAACTAATTTCAATAGCAAATCCCATTAAACTGCAGGTTTTTGGAGGGAACTTATATGATAAATGTGTTTTTTTAATTTATTCTAACAGAACTAGAAGAAGTGCTTAGGATTATTACTGTTAATAATAATCATTATTAATAGGAAGCAGATAATTGGATGAATGTGAGGGATGTGCGAATGTTTAAAACTGAACTTCTGAACTCTCAAGCAGATGCCTGGTGCTTGCTAACTGCAACTAATATGGTCTCTTTTGAAATATTGCTAACACCTGGATAAAAAGGAAGTGACCCTTCCTGTGTCCTCCAGTTAACAAGAAGAAATTATGTATTGGGCCAATCATGCGCTGTGCTACTGCATTTAGGCTTATTTTGATTATGGAAACCAGAGACTAGTTGACCCAGAAAAAGCAGAGGATGCAGAAAAGAAGCAATCTCAAAAAGAACACTCCTTGGAAAAGAGTTCCAGGACAGAATGAGGAAAAGACACCAAACAGAGTAGAGATCTCGAAAGTGGATAAGACAATGAAGATCTAGGAGATGGATGGAGACTAGTTCCAGGGAAATCTAGGGATGCCTGAGGTAGGTACCCACAGGTAGCGTGATGTCCTGCCTGACTTTCTTGAGCAGCAGTGAGTGCAAGGAAAGGTGAGAGCTGGTGAACATGGTGGTGGCTGGGAAAGGGTAAGAAGCATGAGATAACTGTGCAGAGTAAGGCTTCTGCTCTCCTTCAGTCTCAGACATAGCCCTATACCTGGATCTCATGTGGGCAGGCCTGTTAGAAGGCAACTAAGGATAAGGCAGTCAGAACAATCAATCACATTGCATTCGTTGCTTGCTAGCTTTAGTGAACTGAGGTATTTATTTATTTTAAATGCATTAAGATAATGGCAAACTCATACTAGCATTGAAATGCATACTGATTTGCAGCAGCTTCCATTTCTTTTCACTGTTGACACCAAAACAAACAATCTCTTATTAGCTAGTCTCTGTATGCTTGTGTGTTTCTTATGATCATCATTAACATATTGAATTGACTGTATATGAAGGAAGAACAAGGCGATGATAATACGTGTTCTTACTGATATCTGTAAATATAGGGATATTATCCTATCTGTGGCCTTCTAGAGAAAGAAAGGGAGAAGTTGTTATTTTAAGAATGAGAAGACCCTGTTTGTGGTTGGCAACAAACAAAAGTGCTGGTTGTTTAAGAACTCATTTACAAGCCTTGTGAACTCACTTTAGTGCTTTTATGCCCAAGTACCAATGTATGTTAAAGATCTCATGGAAGAATACAGCCTACAAGAGCTGATTTGAGATTTCTTGGGCCAAAGGATTAGAAGTTGGGTGATGAATCTGTGAGTGGATAGGGGCAGGAGAGGAGCTGAAAGGATGCACCCACAGCCTGGGCGGTGCTGACAGAGTGGCTGCAAACGCCCACCCTGCTGTTCCACTGATATTGCTGATACAGGCAAATGTGTCCTGATGCAACAGCAGTAAAAGCTGTCTTGATATTTTGACAGTTTTAACCTACCAACCATACAATAGCTCTACAACAACCTCTGGTCCATATTTCTCATCAAATCCACATATAGATGCAGAACTGTTTTTGAATTCTCAACACTGCATCTGCTCTTAGCTTTGCTAGCTATTGCAATGGCCTATTTGCCCTGAAAAGCATGTAACAAGTGAAATATCAGGCTTAATTTTTAAACAGACAAACGAAAGTGTTAAACTAACATTTCAACTCTGTAGGGTCAAACACAAATGTGTACTGCAGATCAACAAAGACAAATGAGTTTGATCATTTCATTTTTAAGACTGCCTTCATTTCATCAAAGTTATTGCACAGGTGAAGTTCTTTTTGTCAGGTCTGATATATTGTTTCAGACAAATGAAGCAAAATAATTACATGTGCCTTTTTATATCAAACCACCAAACATTCCCAGGTGAAAGAAGAAAAAACAGATGTGACCTTACATATTTTCTTTCTTCCAGAGCAAATTTTAACAAAAAAAACCTGCATCTTAAAACTGAACAATTATAATTGTGAAACATTGTGTATCAGATATGTAACAATAGACATAAATAAGGTAAAAAAATACATAAACAAGAATAAAAAGTGTTAACTGCAACTATAAATCCTACCAACATACCAAAGGTAATAAAATGAAGTGCAAATGATACTGTATGCTTTAAAGATGAAAGAGTTTGAGTAATTCTCCTTAGGTAAAAAGTACCCGGGGAATTGCTATAAACTCATCAGCATTTCAAAGGAATTTCTTTATCTTCATCAAAGCTAATAATTACTTTCTTTAAAATTAATGATCCATGTTAATTCAATTTGATTTTTTTTTTACAGATGGTAATAAATATTGTCTTGAATATGTATATATACATATGTAGGTATGTATATATGTATATATATATATATATATATAACATAATTTGAAATAAATAGTCTAATAACTTTTCCCAGTTAATTCCAATAGCTCATAGGCAGTAGAAATATAATTGCAAACTCTATTTCTTCTTTGTCAGTTGCCTGGAGTCCTGGGGGATCACTCCTAAATTATGCTCTATACCTCTTCCTTCAAGGGGGATGAAAAGAACTGAACACACAGTGTGTCCCAAATAACTATAAATATGAACTGCAAATGGAAACCTTTTTCATTCACAAACACATCTCTACAAAGCCTGCACTTTTATGAATTGAATTTCATCATACTGAGAATAATTGTACTTGTTCTGCTGATTTAATTGGCAGTTGAGAAATGGGAATGATGTCTTAATTGTAATTCTAATCCTATTGCTCACAGTCTGGTTAGGGATGACACTACTGAGAAGACAGGACCAACAGGAGACATGGCATCACATACCATGTAATTCATAGAATATCATTATTCTTGAATTATGAGAGCAGACATACATTAGTATGCAGTAAAAGATACTATGGGTTAATTAGTAGGAGTTGATACTGTGTTGTACTTATAGAGGGAGTTTCTATATTATACTTTCTATGTCATGGTCATATACAAAACCACACATATGACTACAACTGTATGTATGTTTACAAGGACACTTGCACACACACACATGCATATACATATATAGCTATATGTCTGTCCATGTATCCAAGAAAGCCAATGGAATCCTGGCTTGTATGAGAAATAGTGTTGTCAAAAGCAGTAGGGAGGTTAATTTTCTCTCTGTACTCAGCTCTGGTGAGGTCACACCTTCTGTACTTTTGGGTCCATCACTACAAGAAAGACATTGAGGCCTTGGAGCTTATCCAGAGAGGGGCAATGAAGCTGGTGAGGGGGTCTAGAACACAGGTCTTATGAGGAGCGGCTGAGGAAACAGTAGTTGTTTAGTCTGGAGGGTCAGGGATGACGTTATAGCTCTCTGTAACTACCTGAAGGGAGGTTGTGGCAAGGTAGGGGTCAGTCTCTTCTCGGACTAGAGGGAATGCCCTCAAGTTGTGCCAGGGAAGATTCAGGGTAGATGTTAGGAAAAATTTACTCTCTGAAGTAGTGGTCAGACTCTGGAATGGGCTGCCCAGGAAGGTGGTGAAGTCACTATTCCTGGAGGTGTTCAAGAAATGTGTAGATGTCACACTAAGGGACATCATTTAGTGAGGAAATATTGGTGATAGGTGGATGTTGGACTGGATGACTTTGGAGGTCTTTTCCAACCTTGGTAATTCTATGATTCTATGATCTGTATAATTAGACATATGTGTTTAATCTGGTATTTCTGGGACATGCTACAACTGCTAGTCTGATCATACAGACATTCTACTTTTTGATGTCTGCCTTTAAACAGCTACCTGCTACAGGAGGGCCATAGAGTTTTACATGGGCAGATGGTGGTAGGACAAAGAGCTGGGTGGGGCTAAACTATGAAGCCTGCTCCAAAATCTTATTTAATGATGTTTGACCATGACATCAGAGGTAGGTGTTGGTGGCATGGCAATAGAGGTTGAACCTTCCCATGAACATTCTGCTATATTTTGTTTCGGTGCGACCGACAGCAACAGAGGGGCAGTCTGACCAAATGGTGTCTGACATGGAAGTGCAAATGAAGCAAAAGCATGGAACTGAATTTCTCCATGTGGAAAAAACGGCACCCACTGACACTCATTGATACTTGCTGAATGTTTATGGAGAACCAAAAAATAGATACCAGAACTTAGAAGGTGTTGAGGCTGAATGTCCAGAGAAGCTGTGCACCATGCTTGGAGGTGTGCAAGGCCAGCTTGAATAGACCCCTGAGCAGCTTGATCTGGTGAGTTGTAACCCCACCCATAGCAGGGGATTGGAACAGGATGTTCTTTAAGGTCCCTTCCAACCCTGGACATTCTATGAAATCAGAGCAGCTGGACAATGATCAAGCTTCTCTCCCTCCAAACCGCCATGCCCCCTCACTCCCTTCTTAAATTTAAAGTTAAGAAATGCAGAAGTCTTTGTACCAACTGTGGGGATTGGTAAGTATTCACTCCTAGACCATGTGCATGATATCCCAAGATATATAATTATGTATGCTCAGTTAGAAATTCTTAGTTTGAAGTATTAACTAATATAGGTCTTTATAGACCTCTAGCAAAAGCGTCCCTGTATAGTTTAATACACTTGAAATTCAGGAGTTTGAGGGCTGCCCATTAGGTGGCACCAAATTTTTCTGTATGTATAGAAAGTGTAGGAAGCAGAGAGGAGTTTATCTGCTGCAGCCACAAGGTACTTTCCCAGGTATCTCTCTCCAAGCTAGCTCTCCCTTAGCATTCAGCAGCAGGACTTCTGAAATGACACTGACTTGTGAAATGTCAGTGTGCTTCACTGCCATGTCTGATCCAGACCCTTCTGTAACTGTTAGTCTGTTGTGACACTGTTTTAATCACATCTACAGTTCTGGCAGCATCACACTCAACAAGGGTCATTGTTGCACTTGAAGGCATTTTCATTCCTTCTTTAGAGCTTTCCTATTTCCTAAACAGTGGGAAGTGTTTTTTCTTTTCTCATGCTCTTTGAAGTTTCTGAGTCAGAAGAGAACTCCTACTTTTCAACTAAACCAGTCAGCTTCCACTGTGTGAATTGCTGCCACTGAAATAGCCTGACATATCGAAGAATAGTACAGTGATCTGTGAATAAAAAGATGAAAAATTTTCCTTTATTTAGTATTGTCTAAAATTAAAGCTACTTCTGCTTCCTTGTAAATAGTAGTCATGAAAGTTCTTGCCAATAATTTTGCTTCCGTTTACCCTTTCCTTCAACATATCTCAGAACATCTTGTTTTCTTCTAATCAGTCCCTTCAGATGCATTTGGAAAATATAATCCATAAACTTAACATGAAACTTTGCTGAATTTAGACATGTCAATGCTTCTTTCTAGTGAGTAGTCTCCAAACTGTGCATATGAGCAGCAAATGTATGAATTATATGGATTGATTCCACTTCACCCACACAATGACAGAAGTAATTTAGCAAGCTCAGTGCTCACATACTGATGAACATTTCCTTGAATGACTAATTTCCTTTTACTGTGCCATCTTAAAGGTTAATTTCATGGATTTCTGTACAGCACATGATGTAGTAACTAAGAAATAATCAAAATTTCTATTCATTTATATGACTGGTCAGCACTACTAAATGGCTCTGTCATTGCAGTGAGGCAAATAAATAGTACTCATCTAATTTTTCTGTGCAAATAGATTCTAATGAGGAATAAGAGATTGCTTTTCACCACATTGCTTTCCACACAGATCTATAAATCTTTTGCTTTAGCACTAACTACCCTCATATCCTCTGCACTACTGCTCGCTTTTCTGCACGTTTTGTCTGCCATAATGTAGCTATTGTACCCTAATTCCACAGCATAGATCTGTCCCAGTTTACTGTGCATTTTCTAATCTGGCCTGTCTCACTTGTGCAGCATATATGCTCATAAACAAGTATGCTAAAGAAACACCGTTGGGCACAGTTGGCACCATTACGCAAAATGTTATTAGGAGTCTTCTCCTTGCCCTGGTGAGAGGTCCTTAGAAGGAGGAGTAATAAGCCCCATAGTACTCCTGAAAACCTACCTTCATAGAACAGGGCCTGTATCCACTACTGAAACCTGCTCATCTGGGTATGTGAGTTTGAAGTATTTTGTTCCAAGGCATATTCCTTCCCAGGCTGAGCTTGTTTGGGATGGGAACAGAGCATCAAGGGAGAACAAGTAAGCATGTAAGAAGAATCCAGACCCCTTCTCTTTGTAACTGCCAGTTTCTTTTTGTAGATGTGCATATTTGTCTCTCTGATCTATTCCTGTTGGCCTTTTATGAATAGATTTATGAAAACAACGACACAGAAAATCCTTACAATTCCAAAGACTAAGGAACAATTATGTTACAAGCACTACTGCTCCAAGATTGTACTGCTTCTTCTCCCTCAACCATTCTTCATAGGAGAGGTGCTCCAGCCCTCTGATCATCTTAGTGGCCCTCCTCTGCACCCGCTCCAAGAGCGCCACATCCTTTCTGTGTTGGGGTCCCCAGGCCTGGATGCAGTACTGCTGATGGGGCTTTGCAAGAGCCGAGTAGAGCTCAAACTGTTTGAACCGAATTAAACAGAAATTTTCAGCCATTCTGTAAAGTCACTCAGAATGCTTTATTTTGGACTGACTGCTCAGAATCAAAAAGAAGAAGGATTAAAGTACTGTGAACAGATTAATAAAATCCCTCTTAATTTGCAGATGTTTGTCACATAGCAATATATCAGTGAGAAAGACCTTTTGTGAAAATCATTTTAAGACCCAAAACAATTGTAGAGTAATAATATCTGTTCATTGATAACATATCAATGAACCCAAACAGTCAAACTCCAGAGCTATACTGACATACTTTCAAAATTGCTTCCTAATTTTATTTATCAAAACTTATATTAGCAGATTTAAATGACAGGTCAAAGTACACAGTGAAAAAGCTCATATTTGTAATAATGTTTAGCATTTTCAGTACTGCTTCTAAGAAATTCAACTTCTCTTTGGTACCTTTAAATCCCTTCCAGAGCAAAGTTGAAAACCTACATATATAAATCAGTTTCCCTAAGTGAAATAGTTTAGTAAACGTCATTGTATCACCTGCTGCATATTAAGGGCTGACTCCTGTAGTAGTCTTTATTAATACCAGGTGATTATTTTAATCCAATTCCAGCTCCAGTCAAAGAAATTAACACTGCAATGCTATTGAATCTAAGCAGTCTGATTTATTTTTCTCCTAAATAAGGGAAAAGCAAACACAAAGCAACTATGAAATTTCAGGAAATTACTCCCTGCCAGTTATTAAGCTAACACTGATTTATGGCAATAACAAATGGGCTGGTTTAGCAGTAAATGATAAATGCAGTCTGTAGGCAAATTGGATTACTAGACATGGCCAGTATGAGTTTCAAAGAACTGGCTAATCAGTTGGAGAAAACCTACACCTTGCACAGAGATTTAATTAAAGGAAAATTCAGCTGGAATGAGCAATACTTACAAACAGCCGGGGTGTTCTACAGTTTCACGGAAAATAATGTTTAAGAAATTTTATGTTTCATAACAAGACGTTTTGGGGAATAACAGGGATATGTAAAATAATGCCACAAAGAAAAGCACACTGAGATCTAGTTTCCAAGTCATGTTAGCTGAGGAATAAATTGTTCAGCGCCTCTGACTTTTGCTTGGCACATCTCAACATTAATTTCTAGGAAAATGACAGATAACAACTTATGAATGTTATTGAATTCAGGTGCTGAAGAAGAAAATCACCTAATGCAAGTGTACATTCAATAACAAAGGCTGGAGTATCCTGGAATATCACAATACTTGTACAGTAGCATGGCAATACTGAATGAGAGAAGCCAACATCACAGTAGACATTTCTGGATGCTCTCAAAAATCATGAATTTTTGCCCAATATCTAATTTTAATCTATAGATAAAACACTTCAGCTTTACATGAAGTCCTATAATTAGTCCTGTGGACCTCCTAACATACATGGAATTGTTCTCAGACCATTTTATTTAATTTATTATACCTGAGATCTAACTGAACATTGTCGCTGAGAAAAGTTTATTATGTATGCTCTGTGTGGTACATATCTCATTGCTATTTGTTATGTTAAAGATGCACAAGTGAGAGAATAGTTAATAATCTGTTTTCACGCAATCAGTGTGGCGAAACATCACAGCCAAAAACAGTGTATTATAACATAAATAAAAACCACTAGGCCAGTATCAACAGAAAAACAGATAGGAAATTTAACAACTGAGCAACTTAGAACCAGACTTCACAGTGGAAATGTTTGTGACTGTCAGATTCGAGTAACTACCTTCTAACTGGGGATGACATTATAACATTCTTTGAAGCTGTAAATCATGAAGGGATGTTGAGAAAGCCACAGCTACAATCAACAAGAAAAATAACATACTGTTTTATCTAGAATATCTTTCCAGTGAACAATTTAATGTATTGGTTCTCCTGTTCGGCCTTAAACATTTTCAACATTATATGGCACTTTGTTTCAAGTCAATTATTATACTCAGCCTGTGACTGTGCAGTTAGTTTTGTACAAATGGCAATATAGTTCAAATAAACTCTAATTCAGTTGAATTAGAGTTGGCAAAGTCTGGTTCATTTTCAGTTGAGAAGCTTACTTAGCAAAGGCAAAAATGTTATGGTATCCCCTTGAAAAAACAGAAGACATGTAACTTGTTCATGTTTTTACCCAGCACATAATTAACTGTACCTGTGATTCTATGATAATATGTCCTAGAAACATTAAGGTTGGATAATACCTCTAAGACCATCATGTGCATCTGTGAACCCATGGCATTATGATGACTGAAAGCAATGAAATAAATAATAAGATATTTTTCATGGGTCTACTGGGAAATATGCAAGAATTTTGGCTTTAGTTAATGGTTAAACATTATTTTAATACTTTTGAATCTCTTCATATGTTCATCTTTTTAATGAAGACTACATTACTTTCTACAGCTATGAAATTCTCTTTCTATTGAGAAATGTATTAAAAAATGTGTTGAAATTAATATTTTGTAATAAATAATCAATAAGGGTGATAAATTCCGCATTAGTGTTATTACCTAGGGATGCAAACCTTGCACTGTATACTCTTCGCTGGGTAATTAACAGACTGGAGAGCAGGGCCCAGAATGTGGTTGTGAATGGAGTTAAATCCAGCTGGCAACTGGTCATCAGTAGTGTCCCCCAGAGGTCCGTACTGGGGCCTGTCCTGTTTAGTATCTTTATTGATGACCTAGATGAGGGGATTGAGTGCACCCTCATAAAGGATGACACAATCTGCAAAGGGAGGAAGGGTCGATCTGCCTGAGGGTAGGAAGGCCCTACAGATGGATTTGGACAGGCTGGATCACTGGGCTGAGGCCAATGGGATGAGTTCAATAAGACCAAGTGCCAGTTCTTCACTTTGGCCACAAATAACCCCAGGAAAATTGGGCTATAGTGGCTGGAAGACTGGGTAGAGGAAAAGGATCTGGTGGTGTTGGTCAGCATTCAGCTGAACATGCATCAGCAGTATGCTCATATAGCCAAGGCCAATGGCATCCTGGCGCGTATTAGAAACAGAGTTGCCAGAAGAACTGGGGAGGTCATCAGCCCTTTGGACTCAGCCATGGTGAGGCTGCGCCTTGAGTACTATGTTGAGTGTAGTGGGCTGTCACTACAAGAAAGACACTGAGGCCCTGGAGTGTGTTTGGAGAAGGGCAATGAAGCTGTGAGTAATCTGGAGTGCAAATCACATGAGGAGCAACTGAGGGAGCTGAGAGATGTTGTAGATCTCCACAACTTCCTGAAAGGAGGCTGTGGTGAGATGGAGGTCAGCTTCTTCTTCTGCATAACTAGTGAAAGGACTAAAGGGAATGGCCTCAAGTTATGCCAAGGAAGATTCAGGGTGGATGTTAGCAAAAATTTACACTCTGAACTAGTGTGAACGGGCTGCCCAGGAAGGTGATGGAATCCATTGTCCCTGGAAATGTTCAGGAGATGTGTAGATGTTGTTCTAGAAACATGGTTTAGTGAGGAAATATTGGTGGTAAGCGGACATGTGGACCAGATGATCTTGGAGGTTTTTTCCAGCCTTAATGATTCTACAATTTTACTTTATTTAACATAGATGTATTTTATTAAGGCCAGAATGGAATTCTCGTTCTTGCACTGTTATAAACCCTTCATATAGAGAGGTAGCAAAACAATGCAGATTCCACCTTTCTTTCCCATTCCTTGTTATTGATGCACTTAACTGAAAAGTTATAATTGAAAATTGTTTTTGAAAATTTTGAAAATCATTTTTTGACGGAATAAAAATCAAGGCAAAGATGTAGAACTTTCCCAGAAAGTGCCTTAACTATCACAGTAAATAATAGGGTTAATGGTTTGGAAGAAAGACCATTTCCAAAATGGAGAGCAAGATCCAAACTCAAAATAGATTTTACTCATTTTTAAAAGAATTTAGTATTGATCTCATCAAGTGCATGCTCTTTTAGAAGCTAAATTATCTCAGCAACTGAACATCAGTTGAGCTGAGGAAGGCCTAGAATCAAGGTTTCCTATTCACTTGGCAGGCACTGAACCTGCCTGTTACATAAAAGCAGTCAGATCATCTTGATCTATATGTGATGATCTGGAAACACTGTTAAAATCTACATGTTCCAAATGCAAATGAATGTTCCAAAACATTCACTGTGTCCTTTCAGAGACTTTCAGAGCTTAGACCTGGAGAACTTAGAACTTAGAACTTAGAGCAAATGTCAGGACTCTCAGACTTGAAATGCTCCCTCAATGTAGTATAAAATAGTTATAGAAAATAGAAAATAGAAAATAGTTATTACCACAAGATTATTATTACTGTTTTACTGAGCTGAACATAATTCTAAAGCCCATTATTTTGCAATTACATTGTTAGTGTCATCGCTCTAGCCTCACAATAACACAAATCAAGCAACAAATTACACTTTTCTAGAAATTATGAGATCTAAGCACATAGCAAAAGCATTTTGAAAAGTTACCTGGAACACATTGATGCACCTATAATGTAATTTCAGGTTTTCAATTGTAGTATAAAGCCCAGAAATCTTAATAGAATTATGCTTGCTGCTGTACTTATCAAACAGTTATCAAACTGTTTTTATTCCTTTCAGATCTGAAGCGCATTCCAATTATAAACAAACAGAAATAATATAGATTTCAACAAGTTCTTGGTCAGATATTTTAGAATCAGTATAGAAAAACAATACAGCAGAGCATACTTTTTTTTTTTTTTTTTTTTTTTTCCCATAAGCATTTGGGCATCTTTTTGCAACAACACTTGTGGGACTAGAAACTTCAAAATTACAAAAAGATTTCTTATTAACTACTTGGAATGAGTTTAATTGAAGCCTAGAGATTCACTTTTATTCTTTTCCAAATTTTGGAATAGGTTCTTGTTTGGAACAAAAACAAGATTTGATTTTTTTTCTGTTTAATGGTATCTAACTTTAGCTACTTATAATTTAGATAATTTACATTTTGGGGCTTCAATTTCATATGCATCTTAAGTTATACGCTAAGTGTTTTCTTTCAGCTTTTTAATATAAAAGTGTGAAGTTGTAGCCATCTAATTTAACTGGTAAGCCTCAAATACGTATAGATGTTAAAACAATAAATATGGATAAAGAGTAGTGTTTTTTAATGAACAAAGTTTTGACCTGTTTTCTGTCAAATTATATGATCACCTGCTCCTTTCCTCTCAAGGAAACCTAAAGATTTCCATAGGAAACTTTTTATAGCCATTCTTTATGGATAATCTAATTAGACTGTGGAATACAAGCAATTTAAAATAATATCATTATGTTTTGGTGGGGTTTTTTTGTTTGTTTGTTTAAGAATGTTCATTGGATTTCTGTTTTTAATCTGACTTTTAAAATATTCATTTTCTCTGTTAATTTACATAATATTCCTATTTGGAAATGTACTATATTGCAAAAGTGTTTGCAGAAAATTGCTTTTCCTGCTTGAGTTTCTAACAATGAGTAAGAAAGTCATTGTTAGGTCTCATAAGTTCAGAGCGCAGACCAGTTCAGCACCTCCTCTGTAAAGCTGTAAAGCAACTGATACCAGATGAAGCAGATTATAAAACCTTGGAACAATTCTGGAATTGCTTGCTTACTCAGTTTTTTTGTTTGTTTGTTTATTTGTTTCCGATTTTGCTTTGATCTTGGAGAGGGGAGGGTTCTTTTTGTATTCTTATTTGTTTTGTTTTGTTTTTCTTTAGTATCTTCAGAGATTGGTGGATTTAATTTAAGCAGTTTAGGAAAAAAAATTGTTTTTCTCCTTCTCTGTTTATTACTCAATACTTCAGAAAGCACAGGCCTTATGTATATGATCACATCACTTTTAAAAACATCAAAGCACAGTTCTACAATCAACCATTGAAATCTGTGTTCAAGCCTTACATATTACCATGTGCAAAGCCCATCTGAAGGATAAATAACATTCTACTGTTGGAAAACCTATTTTCAGTAGTCCTCCTTTCTTCACAGGAAATTGTCAATAACTGTTAAAAGTCCTCAGAAGATTTCTAGCATCTTGGAAGAATCAAATGAGTAAACATCTATCTATAAAATATTTTTATATAACAAGTAATTGAAGAAAATCTGCTTGCTACTACCTATTTTCATTGGCAAGTAAACATGATCCTCATAGGCCTCTTCACGTCTGGGCAGCATCTTGCAAAGTACTAACACACTACTTCTGAGATATTCAGTGGCAGCACATATTTTTATTGACTTGCTAAATATTTTAACACAGTTTTTGTAACCCAGGAGCAAGGAATATGATCTAAGAAGACATTGCTATATGTCACTTGTACTTCAAGATAGCCCTCACAGATTTCACTGATTTTTTTTTTTCCCTATTAAAATCACCTTAAAGTAAATTCCCAGCCTGCTACTTTCAGCTCACAGTAGTGTGCACAACAAGAAGCAAAGTCAGGACATTTTCACCTTCCTGGTTCAAGTCTTTCTCAAACAACACAATCCACTGTTACAGAAAAAGTCTTTCCCATTCCATCCATAATAAAATCTTCTTGGAATGCCAAAGAGTAACTGTTCCTTAAAAGCAACAAACAAAGGCTTCTTGTTTTGTGTGATGTGCTATTGAATGCACAGTGTACGCACTTAATATCTACATTTTAGGTTACCAGTGAGCCTGTTCGCCTAAAGGAAATACATCACTTCTCTATAGAGTCACTGGGGACAGGAGTGTGATTTGCTGATTTCTATAGGGAAAGCAAGATAGTCTTGGTTTAGGTACTGGAAGATTTACACTTATAAGCACTTGGTTGCTTTGAAAAGAAACACAGAAGCCTGTCCGTGTCAGCAGAAGATGAGAATCAGAGCAATAGAAGCAGAGATTTTTTATGCAAGTCAAAATTCAAAACTCTTTTAGCATCCACAGTAACTATGCATCTTGACAGGCCTAGTTTTTTTGTGCCTTTATTATTTTCTAATATCAGGTATAACTTTATCTGGAGAATGCCATTCACCTGTCCATCTGTCATAATCCCTGGGGAAACTTTTCCCCTAAATGTTTTGGGCCCAGCAACTAAAACTGTGTCTCCAGATGAGAATCCCCACTGTGCCCACAGAGCTAGCTCTGCATACTCTATTTTCCTCCAGTGCTGACCAAATCAGAAGCATTCTTTGGAAGCAATGAAGGCTCTTTCCAAGAAATACCTGGATTTTCTTCCTGACATGAGCTATCCATCAGGGTCCTGATAATAACCAGCTCTCAAAAGCATTTTGACTACTGATTTATAACTCCACAGTTGTATGTGAGTACTTAATGAGAGAAGTGCTTTCAATTATGATTTTAGTAGAATGTTACTGAAAACTAGTTATATCAATAATGACATTTATAAGACTAATCTTCCATAACTTCTCTTATAAATTTTCTGACATATGTTTGTAGCCTGACTTCTGTCTTTGCTCTTCTCTTCATTACTTCTGGAATGTTTAGTCATTGTGTCTGGGTCTACTATCTGCTTGAAGCATCCACGTTATTTTGCTTGTCTTTATAAATCAGACTTTCCTACTTAAGACAAAGCAGAAGTTCCCTAAGGAGATATTTTGATGGATTTATTTATTTGTTATAACAAATCCAATTTCCTGGCGCAATTTGTATGACAGGACTTTTCCACAACAATGACTTTCAGCGATAATTAGTTGTTCAAGATCATGATCATAAAGAAAGTGTGATCTATACTAGTTTAACAGGGCTAACTGCAGGAGTGAAAACACTGTAAACTGCCTATTGCAAGAGGCCTGGTCATTACTGATTCTAATATATATAAACGTAATGCTTAATTCTCATACCTTTAAAAAAATCATGAGCACCCAGTAACTTTTCTTTCTATATTTTGGTTTAGATTACACAAAAGTATTTTATATTTACAAACAACAAAACAAAACAAACAACCAAAACAAAACAAAAAACAAATCACTACCTCTTATTTTGTTCACAGCTTCTTTGATTAAGTCAATACTGCTCAGATATATATACTTAAGCCTGAAGCCCAGGGAATGAACTGCGAGCAAACTTCTCTCCTCTAGCCTCACGGAATAAGCACAGGTAGCACAATAAATCACTAAAACTAATTTACAGAGAATGAGGAAAAGTTAGTTATTTGTTTCCTCCAGTGCAGTTATAAATTAAAGCAGTCAAACTACAAAACAGGAATGCAGTACAGAAAGACTGCTTCTTTTAATTTAAGATGATTCAAAGTTTTCTGCGAATCTTTTTTTCCCTTCTTGTGTTCCTTTTAATTTCATTTCATCATCTTTCAACTTCATCATGTTATCTACCTTCTGCCAGGATTGTAATTATCAGAGAGACACAAGAAGTGATGCTGGCTGTTCACTGTCCCTAGCTTCATGAAGACTGGGAAATCTCTTCACTGTGATGCACTGATTGATGTTTCTAATTTTAGCTCTCTAAGCAGCAAGCAGCTCTCACTACTGTCTCTTAAAACTCATGGTTAAGATCTGCTGCCTGTTGATCTTCCCACTGACAGATGACCAAGACCAGTCAGTATTACATTTAAGTCCATCTGTAATTCAGGATAAAGAGGGAAGTGGGGCAAAAGGAGTAGGGGAAGAATAGTGACTTACTACTTCTGTTTAGGTTTTCAAATTATTTAGGTACCCATGACCATTCCAGCCACACTCCATTTTCCAAGCAACATCCAAAGTATGTCTATGATATGACAAGAGAGAGTTTCAATAAGATGAACAGACATTACATACTATTTCCTTCATCAAAGGAAACTTTGGAAATTGGGTCTAGTCTTTTTCAGCCCCTGGGGGAATCCAAACTAGTCCAAAAGTACTTTGAAAAAGTTGCATAAAAATCTTTTATTTTTTCTGCTCTTTTCAGACTGCTAAGCAGCCCAGTTACATGTCCCGCTGTCCTTCCATGAGGATTTATGTCACCTCTTTCTGATGCCAGAAAGGCATAAAAAACTTGGATAATTGTGATTGAAAAATTATTAGCTGAAAGCATACGAAGAACATCCATGAGGCGTGGCTAAGATGGAATAGCTTCTGGAAGTTGGCTAATTTCCACTTTTACCTGGATAAAAAATGAAAAAGCTGCTTTATTTCTGGATTTTTTTGCTCATAATCCAAAAATACTTTGCAGACTAAACAGTGATGCTAACAGTCTAATAGCCTCTATATGATATTTCTTATATCCAAACATCTTAATTATAATAGACAACCAAAGTAGAGTTCATAATCTCCCTAGATTAGCCATCTTGTCTCTGATCTTTAGCCTTATTTGCATTTCCCACAGAGGAAGCATTGCAGGTAGCATAAAACTCAAGATGTTTCCAGTTTATGTGGTTTATGCAGACTGCACATTGTGTTCTTGTGCACAAGGAATTGTACATGAACCACAAACCTGCTAGTTGTCTTTCAGCTCTCACTTTTTGACTCCCCTAGACTCAAAGTTGCTAAATATTTCATACTTCTGCATCTTTCATATTTCAGTCACATTTCTGAGTGGTCAAATGTGTGCTGTTGTTTTCTTGGGGCTTTTTTTTTGGTTTGTTGGTTGCAGATTTGTTTGTTTCTTTGTTTCTTCATTCATATGTAACCGTAGAAGATTACTACCTAACACAGCAGTTTCTCTCTTTGCCATCCCCTATACTTCTTTATCTACTATCTAAAGTAGATAAAGTACATAAAGTAGTATCTAAAGTATCTAAAGTAGATAAAGTAGTATCTACTTTATATACTATCTTTATCTACTCTTTATCGCAATTTTCTTTTTGACTAATCTGCCTGTCTTGGAAATAATGAAGACCTGTGGTAATGACACCTGCATCTGTCTAGACATGGGTCTTAATGAGCCATGTGTATTTGTTTTCTGCCTTCAAATAATCCTCTTACATTCTTCTACAGCATTGCCAGAGGCTATGGGCTGCTTCCTCCTCCAGAGGAAGAAACAGAAGTGTGGCAATCTCACTATAATCGTTTTTGTTGTGAACTTGTGTGACCCACTTGTTCTTAACTCTCCATTTTGAGAACTCAAGTAGCCCCAGGCTTAGGCGGGAGAAAAAGGCTCCCTGTCTGGGCCTAAAGCTTACAGGAAAGCACATTCAGGATGTTTAAATTTGTATCACAAGCCAAAGTCTGCCCCATAGGTGAGAGCTGTATTGCATTGTGGTTATGGCAGACTTCTGATAAGGCTTTCTGTGTCTTCCTCCTTTAGAGAATTGAAACTGAGAAAACTGACTGCTATCTGAAGTCCATAGAGGTAATCCAGGCAGTTCTTTTCTCCTATCTTTTTCCTCTTTATGTTCAACGTGGAAAACACTCCTTATTGATCTAGATGTGTCTCTCTTTTGCCAGTAACAGCATGATGATTTGGTACACACTGATCACCTCATATGTCAGTCCTGAAGTGGAAAGATACATGAGAGCAAACAATGAAAAACTTATTTCTCCCCATACTAGCTTAAAATCTGAGAGGGAATTTGAGTCCATGGCTATGGCCTCTCATAAAAGTCCAAGGAAAAAGTGTTTAGTTTCTCTCTGAGGAGTGATTCTAATGGTTTTCACCTCATATTAGGCCATTACAAAGACAGAGACTTAGAGTTGTGCATCTAAGGTCTTACAAAAGGAAACTCTGACACTTGAATATGTAAGAATATGTAAGACCTTCTATTGAAGTTGGAACAAGAGCAAGAATAGAAACATGCATGGGGAGACTTCAGGTTTATTTTCTGAAGGCATTCTAAAGTTCTGAGATTGCAAAGATTTCTAAAGATGAGAGAGGACTCTGATACGCACAATAAGGAACTGGCCATTCAAAATACAGTCCAGAAGAGAACAGGTCATGTCACCTTGAGAACTTCCAGAAGAATGGAAAGCAGCCTATCCAGTTGAATCCTAAAAGATATTGGTTATATTTAATAACTTATCACTTATATGCAGACTTTGATGTTGAAGACACTGGATGTGCTTTGTCAACCTCTTGTTACCTGTCATCAGGCTGCAGTCTGCTTTTCTTAGAGTATCTTCATGATGTTTTGTGAAATATCATTTCTTGTACTCTAATGGAGTAGTTATTAATCAAGATCAAAACAACTGTCAAAGGATATGGACAAAGGGGCAGGACACCATTAACTGCCACAGAACTCTCAAATGGCAGTACATTTTCTCTCTTCAAACCTTTGTAACTACTTAAACTGGATGGCTTTATATTTCACTGTATGTACATATATACATCAGGAGGAATTTCTTCTAATATCATTGGACCAGCTTCAAGATGGGGAATTCTAAAATATCCTTGTGTATTGAATATTTTTATTAAATTATAAAACACTGAATTCAATCAAACTGAATTCTCAATTATACGTGATGATGAGACTCTGTCTTCATTATATACCATTTTCTTATTTTTATGTTTGAGAAGATATTATTTGAAGTTGGTATATGTTGTACTCATTATGCTTCTGATAATTTTACAAAAAGCTGATCAGTACCATGGTTGCTGATGACTGGAGGAAATACAGTAAGATTACCACAAATCAAATTCACCATTAGCAAGTTCAGACCATGCAAGTCTCCTAGGATCATCAGAAGACCAGAAAGGCAAGGATTCTCCTCTGGATTATGGTGTTAGCTAGCTTAAGCATTGCAAGGCTCATTTATTGAAAGCTTGGAACAATGACTCTCATAGTTCACAAGCACCTAAGCTTTCCAGTCAACCTGTCAGAATGGTCCAATGAAAGCACTGGAATGCTGAAGGCATGCAGTAACTCCATATTACTTGGTAATACACATTAATATTTTACTTCTGTGCTTTACTCTAGTTTCTTATGTTTCTGAAAAATTCTGGCAGTATAAAATGCCATTTCCTATGTAGATTTACCCGGAAGAATATAACTGAACTATTTCTGTCAACACAAGAGGGAGCACAGACACATCTATCAAATAGTTCCTGCACTTGATGAATTCAGTGGAATGAGTCTTCCACCTCCAGTTTTTTGTGATGCCAATGAGTGATGAGTCAGATATATTTTTGACATCTGAAAGTAATTCAAGTTGAGAAAACCGAGGAAGACTGGTATTTGCCAGTCAGAACTATAAATAAAATTGTCATCACTAACAGACTCCTCCAAAGCTATTTAAATAGGCTAAAATGTTATGGATTCCTATTCCCTAAGGACAGAATGCTATCTGTATTTTAAAATGTATCATTTCTTCACAGATGTAGTCACGCAGACAGTGGGTAGGACATTGCTTCCATTACAACCACAGTAAATCTATCCTTTTCCTCACTCTACCAACAGGATTTTCAGATGAAGAATAAATGGGATGGGATGGGATGGGATGGGATGGGATGGGATGGGATGGGATTTTTTGCAGTGAATTGTATTCTTGGAAAGGCTAACGAGTTGTGATATTAACTTGCATGACATTGTTCAGTTGATGAGTAGGTATGTTCACTACTTTGAAGTCAGACAGCATTTTAGCACATAAAGTGACTCATGATTACTCTACAAATGACTAATATGAAATAATTGTCATTTACAGATAACCACATATAAAGCTTTCTGTATGTGATGTGAGAAAGAGTCAACACCTTGATAAGATATTTATATGAATAAATAAATTTAAAAAAGCTTCAAAAAGCATCATGTAAACAGAAAGGAAAGCAAGCTACCCTGTTTGAATTTCTCCAGTAGTTACTGTGAATTCAAGATGCTCTTGAGCACTGCTAAAAAAACAGCCATATGGTGAGGAAGAAGTACTTTAAACCTCAATTCTCAGAAGAGCTCCCAGTGAGAGGAACCAAAAGTGTGGAGAAAATTCCAGGTGCTAATTGCTCATCCTCCTTCATGAAACATCCAGTCTTTAGGAAATACGGAATAACTGTATTCTCCTCATTACCTGCTTGCTACTGCATGATTCAGTGCAGCTATGAGAGACTCACTTCTTTCTATGGAGTGAGCCAAAACAAATACAAACTTCAGAAGACAATCAATTAAGAACAATTCTTTCATTACTTACGTGCAATAAATAACATCCTTCTACCATTTGATAAGTAAGATACTACATGTTTAATCTGAATGATAAAATCTATTCCATAGGGAAAAAAAGAAAGATATCTTTGTATATCATTCCTTTGCCCTAACTTTAAGTTAACAATGACAGAGGTGTATGTGCTCTCTTTTATGTAAATCTTTAAAATATTGACCAAAAACAAAAACCAAAGCAAACAAACAAACAAACAAAAAAAGAAAAACAACCACCAAGGATGTAAAAAGTGCTAGGAACGACATGAATGCAGAGGAGACTGTGCTGTTATAAATACACTTTTGAACTATTCTATAACCCAGTTACTTCGCTGTTCTATTTGTAAACTACTTTTGATTTAATTGTGACTTCTGTTGCATGTTTTCTATTCAGAAAGTTTACGTGAATTGAATTTTACCTGGGAGAACTATTCTTCTTGCTTGCCTTCTTTCTTTTGCCATCATTTTCTGGATAACCATTTTTATTGAAGAAATACAAATAACTAGATGAATTATTTAAAAACACACTTTATATTTTTGTCCATGGACGCCATTTCAGGTGCATACATATATTCTTATAAGAAAAAGGAACTAGTTATAGAAAGATCATTTATGTGACTATGCATAAAATGTTATTAGAAGGAATTATCACATCTGCTATAATACCTGATAATGTAAAAATTACTCCGCATATATTTAACTTTAGTTGTGTAAAGGTAGCTGTTTGGTGTAATGCAATCATCTTAGAGTGAAGTAAATGAGGAAGACACTCCCACTTCTTGAAATAGAAGTCTATGAAAGATGAAATGAATTGCCCTTGTGTAGATGCTTCTTTTTCTCCATTGCCTGTTGACTCTTTTAAACTGGAAAATTAAAATGAACGAGATGAATTCAGTCAAGTCTGACTTTAGGGATCATCACCAAAAAAGGGCTAGTGTGTGTCACAGAACAGAAGTGGACTTGTGATTCATTTGGAAGGCGTGACTAAGAAAAGTGATTCTACAAAGATATACCCAGGTGA
Source organism: Lagopus leucura (assembly GCF_019238085.1). Taxonomy (NCBI): domain Eukaryota; kingdom Metazoa; phylum Chordata; class Aves; order Galliformes; family Phasianidae; genus Lagopus; species Lagopus leucura. The sequence continues at coordinate 8,810,978 of NW_024962265.1, read as the reverse complement.
CCAAGCCAGGTAAACATCTTCAAAATGACACATATCCATAAAATATGTGACACAGTTGGACTCTCTCCGTACAGTCTTACCCCCAATGCAGAAGACAGAATGCTGGCACAAATAAAAGAAGACATACCAGAATACTGCTCACCATGGTAACTCTCTGGCTATAAAAGGCATGAAAGAATCTTCTTTGATTCTTTTTCTGTTTTAAGACAGATGGAAGTTTAAAAGGGCTCTGAGTTACATCTCTGCCCTTGCACAAGATTACATTTGTTATGTGAGAGTAAAACGATATGACAGTATATTATAAACAGTCCTACTGTAGCCCCAATACTCTCTTGCTTCCACTTTTTGATAATGCATTTAGCTTACCTTCTATCAGCTTCCCTGTCTGCTCTGCATTGCCCCCAGGCAAGACCTTGGCAATGTATGCTCCAATTTCTCCGCTGCTTCCTGGAATTTCTTTCCCACCTACAACTCGGATTCCCAGTCCATTGCCTGAGATCAAAAGAAACAGGAAACAGAGATGAAGCAATGAATAATTCATTGGAAAGAAAGAAAGAGACAAATCATCAGTAGGATTTCCTCAACAACTTCTGGATGTGATCAGAAGAATGAGGTCCCATCCATTACATTCTCAAAGAATTAACTTTGAGAGAGTTAGGAGTGTTCAGTTTGCTTTCGGTGAAGGAAAACATTTTCTTGAGTAAATACTGTATCACTGGCATCACACATACAATTCATCCACTAAAACTGCATTGAAGTCCATCTTGCCTTTTTCTGACAGCCCTACTGTACTGTAAAATGACAGTTCGCATGGCAAACCTATTTCAAACAAACCTTAATTTGGAGTATTAATTAAATTCGACTAACAAGCTAGAAATCTATGTGAAGTGTGGATTCACAGGATAGCTTTATCATATGCCGAAAACATGAATACAATTTTGCTGGAAAATTATAGTAGATGAGCTTTTAGAATCATACAGACAGGTTGACAGATCATTGACATTCTCTTGCAAAGCATGTACGTTTATATCTACCTGTATTCAGTAGATACTGATATTTTTGTTAAATATTTGCTTTTAATTAACAGCTTTTACATCAGAAAATGTACAAATTATCAGAATGGAGAACAGCCTACAATCACTTTATGGTAATGCACTATCAAATCTGACATATTTTCTTTTTACTTTAAAAATTACAGAGATTGAAACATTATGTTCACTTTGATTTTCTTAGCTGGAGAGAACCAAATCATTCTCTTATATAGAGGAAAAAAAAAAATAGGAGTGGAAAAAAAGCTTAAAAATACTCTTATAAAGCTAATCTTATGTACTGTCATGCTACCGTGTTACTTAAAAAAAAACATTTTCTGTACAAAAGAAACATGCAAATTCATTCTTTGAGGAAAAAAGAAAATTACACAAGAGATGATTTACACTTGATTTGGGAATGTAAAAGACTTTTTGCTCATTTTTATTGGAACAGTTAAATAATTAATTTTCAAATTATTAAATTTATACTCTAAACCTGCTTAATGATTAAACTAATCAGATATATCAAGTTCATCACACAATTTCTTTGCAAAGTTGCATCTCTTTAGATTTAGGTTTTTCCCAGGAGTACAATTACTGCTTTGATAGCTCAGCTCTGAGATCACACTAGAAGGCGGTTACTCACACTGAGCTCCTGGTCATAGAAGTTTCTACTCGTTTTTCTATCCCAGCTTATCTAAGTTTATATCCTTTGTGACTCAGCTTTCGTCATAACTGCATATGAGACATTTTCAAATAACCATTTTATTTTCTTTTGAATCCCAAACAGCACAACAAAGAGGAAACAAATCCCAGAGTCACTATGAAGTTGAAAATACTCAGCATGAAATTCATACCATGAAATTTCTGAGTAAGTTCCCTGGAATTTTTAGCAAATATGTCCTCTCACTATATGTCTGTCTTTTTTTTTTTTTTTTTTTTTTTTTTTTTTTGTACTTTGAAGACCTGAGCAATATCTTTAACAAAATCAGCTTCTTGCAACCTTTTACTTCTGTGAATGTTAAGTTATGCAAATGTAGTATAAAAGAACGCAAATTTTTGTCAGACTCTCTTTGGACATGATGAGTGAACAGCCATTTTAACAGCAAATTAAGAATTGGAAAAGCATAAATATTTGAGCTTCTGGGGACCCTCTGAAGTAAAAATGCAAAGATATCTATATCATCAGCATAAAACGACTTCACTGTAATACCCAAGTTACAGGCACAGGGAATCACACAGAATCACATAGAATCACATAGAATCACAAGGTTGGAAAGGACCTACAAGATCATCTAGTCCAACTGTCCTCTTATCACCATAACTACCCACTAAGCTACTAAACCATATCTCATAGCACCTCATCCAGATGTCTCTTGAACACTGCCAAGGAAGATGACTCCACCACTCCAGCACTTGACCACTCTTTAAGAGAAAAATATTTTCCTTATATCTAATCTAAATCTCCCCTGGTGCAACTTGTGGCCATTTCCTCAGATCCTATTTGTTTCCTAGAAGAAGAGGCCGATCCCCTCCTCATCAAACCTTCCTTCAGGAAGTCGTAGAGTGCAATGAGGTTTCGCCTGAGCCTCCTCTTCTCCAGACTAAACAATCCCAACTCCCTCAGTCACTCCTCATAAAGCTTGTGCTCCAGAACCCTCACCAGTTTCATTGCCCTTCTCTGGACACATTCATTAAATTTCTGCTATATATCCAACATAGTAGTTAATACTCCTTTAATTATAAGCTCAGTATGGATGATAGTCAATTTACTATTGCTGTTTGGCTGTTTCTAATGCAAATAATTTGAATTATAGATGGGATATGGTGTTCTAAACAATAGCTAAAATTGAATGATTAATGTCTGAATATGTCAGAATAGACAGATATTAAAATTAAGACTCAAAGACTAAAACAAAAGCAACAACAGAAAAAAGGAGATCTGAGAAACTGTGTGTTTGATGATACTTTTAAGCTACCTTCATTCAGTGTGATACATTAGTCAATGTCATTGCAAACAGAGATAGCGAGGTAAATATTTTCTATATATATAGTATACATAAGCAGATTTGAAGTCCAGATTAGTGAACTACTGTATTAATCTTAATATGACATAAGATACGTTAACTGACAAAAATGGAATCTTTGCTGTGAATGAAAGAGGGCACCTTTCTGAACTCTGGCTATTAAATTCTATGGAAAATATCTTCAGGAACACATCTCTTCAAAGGGAATTTTACATACTTAAGATCCAATGCTTTTTAGGATGCTTCAAAGCTAGAAGACTCTAATTAAAGGCAACTGTTTTTACTGATATCCCAAGGCTGTGAGCCTACCCTTCCGTCTAATCTTTACTAAAGCCTTAAGATGCAGCATGCAAAGAAAAACAGAACAAAAGCCTAATCCTAAATTTTAATAACAGAGATCATACAACTAAATTTATTTTTTAAAACAATAAACAAATACAGGTACTAAATCATTACAATTAGCTTATAAGCCATTGATTTATATAATTGAAAGCATAAACACAAGAGCTTCAATGAATATTTAAAATGCTTAATAAAAGATTATTTTACCCCAATTATTTTACTTTATAACTTTCAAAATGACATTTTTCTCTTTATTTCATCTCCTTCTAGACAAAACAAACTTCAGCAATGTATATTCACATGTGTATATTTGAGCAGTGATCAACAAATTGGCACTGATAAATTCTATCACTGGTGAGATGGCAAGGATTCTGCAGAAGTGTTTTAAAATATTCTTTTTTCCATTATCTCCATCACGGGGTACTTTGCATTCAGTCTGACTTATTTATTCTAAACATGTGTAGCAGAGTGTTCTGCAGAACACTGCGAAATCCTATTCCCTTGTATCCCACAGTAGAAAGACAAGATACATGACTCAACTGACAAAAAAAAAATACATTCTGCTTGAGTAGGCTGACCATAAGTTACAGTTTGGTCATGCTTTGCCATTATAGAGATAATAAAGATCAGATCACTGGCTATCAGTAGCTGCTGCTCTGTTCACAAGATAGGTCATGAAATCTTACCATCTTTTTTCTACTTAGTCATACAGCTCTGTAGAACCACTACTGTATAAGTAACTTATGTTTCCTGTTATTGTTTCAGTGTCTAAGGGATGATTAGATGTGACTTTCCAAACAAATGTCAATAACAACCTATATAAATGGCATAAAGTAACTAAAAAAAAAAAAAAAGAGAGAGAGGGAGAGAGAGAGGGAGAGAGAGAAACGGAGTGCAGAGGAACACTGAGTAACTTTTGGCACACCGGGCTTTTTCCTGTCTTTATACAGCATTGAAAAAAAAAAAAGAAAAAAAAAAAAAGTTTGCAAGGATCTTTTTTCTGTATAAAACAAAACAGAATTTAAGCATCAAATGAGGGGATTGATATTGCTTAACTTCTAGGGAAGCCCCATACAGTAATAGCAACTGAATCACTGGCCTGAGAATGCAGCCATGTGACCCAGAAGCTCTGTGCAAACTGTTCATACTCTAACTCAAACAAGTATTTCCTCTGGGCTAAATTTCCAAATGCCTGAAACCATTTGTCTCATTAGATGAACAAAGCAAGGAAAAAAAATCAGGATGTGCTACAGATATTCACGGAATGACTTGGGTTGGAAGGGACCTTAAAGATAATCCAGTTCCAACCTCCTGCTATGGGCAAGGTTGCCACCTACTAGATCAGGCACTAGATCAGGTACTAGACCTGGTCTTGAACATCTCCAAGGATGGAAAATCCAGAACTTCTCTGGGCAATATGTCAGTGCCTCACCATCCTCACAGTGAAAAATTTCCCCTACACTCTCATATAAGTCTCCCCTCTTTTAGTTTAAAACGATTCCCCCTTGTCCTATCACTATCTGCTCATGTAATTTATATCCTTCAAGTACTGGAAGGCTGCAGTGAGGTCTGCCCTGAGCCTTCTCAATGTTGAACAATCCCAGCTCTCTCAGCCTGTCTTCATGTGAGAGGTGTTTCACCCTTGTGACCCTCCTCTGATCCCACTCCAACAGCTCCACAACTTTCTTGTGCTGGGAACCCCAGTACTAGGTGCAGTATTCCAGATGGAGCCTTACAAGGGCAGAGTGGGGAAGAACAGTGACTTCCCTCGCCCCATTGGCCACACCTTTTTTGGTGCAGCCTAGGAAACCATTGGTCTTCTGGGCTGCAAGTGCACACTGCTGACTCATGTTAGATTTTTCAACCACCAGGACCCCAAGTCCATCTCTGCAGAGCTGCTCTCCATGAGTACTTCTTACATTCTGTACACATTTGGCATTTCTGTGATCCACTTGGCTTTGTTGAAACTCATTAGGTTCACATAAGTTCACTTCTCCAGCTTGTCCATGTCCCTTTGGACATCCCTCCCTTCTATCAACTGTTCCACTCAACTTAGTGTTGCACGCAAACTTGCTGAGTGTGCACTCAATTCCACAGTCTATGTCACTGACAAAGATGCTAAAAGAGTACTGATCCCAGCACAATCCTCTTAAGGAAACCACTGTTCACTGCTTTCCACCCAGACATACATCTGCTGATCACAATGCTCCCAGTGTGACCTCCCAGTCAGTTCTTTATACACTGAATGATCCACCCTTCAAATCCATATATCTTCAAGTTAGAGATAAGTATGTGGGGTGGGACCAAGTCAATGGCATTGCAGAAGTCCAGGTAGATAAAATCAGTTGCTTTTCCTTTGTCTACCATCACTCCATCACAGAAGGGCAGCAGACTGGTCACACACAGTCTGCCTTTGGATTATGTCTTCATCTCATGTCTCAATATCTCTTCCAGGAGTATCTTCTCCATGACCTTCCCAGGTGACTGGCCTCTAGTTCCCAAGACTTCCTTTCCCCCTTTCTTATAAATGGGAGTGGTATTTCCTTTTCTCCAAGTCACAGTTACTTTGCCTTGCAGCCATTGCTTTTTAAATATAATAGAGAGTGGTTTGGCAATCACATCAGCCAGTTCCTTCAGGATCCCGGGATACATGTCATCCAGCCTCAAACAGATTCAGTCTCATGAAATGGTCTCCAACTGGCTCTTCTCTTACAGTAGGACATATTTTGCTCCCTCAAGCCCCTCTAACGCATTCAGGGATGTGAGAGAGATGGGAAGCCTTTCACTGAAGGCTGAGGCAAAGAACTCATCAAGTAACTCAGCCTTCTCCATGTTTGTTGTAGCCAGTTTTCTCTTTTCATTTATCAGAGGGTGTTCACTCTCTTTCTATCTCTTCTGTACCTGTAGAATCCAGTCTTGTTATTTTTCATATCCCTTGCCAAGCTCAGTTCCATCTGTACTTTCCTGATCCAACCTCTGCAGGTCTGGACTACATCCCTATATTACTTCCAGGCCACAAATCCCTGCTTCTACAGCCTGTACATGTTCCTCTTTTCCCTCATTTTGACCAGCAGGTCCTTCCTGAATCAGCCATGCTGGTTTCCTGCCTCCTGTCTTTCTTAAGCTGAGGCATGGAGAACTCTTGCGCACTCAGAAAATTGTCCTTACACACTGCCAGCTCAGAACTTCTCCTTTGTCCCAAAAGACAGCTTCCCACAGGATATCATTCAGTAATTTCTTGAATAGCCAAAAGTTTGCTCTTTCAGAATTTAGGGTCCTGACTATGCTTTTTTTGCCTGGACCGTATTCTTCAAGGCCACAAACTCACATGAGTTTGAATGAATTGGCACAAGAAACTCTAAGTAAGAGAGTCAGTAGAAATATGACTCAAATATGACAAGTCACAGCCAGATATAGAACTTTCAGAATTTTTAATACATATTTTAGAAAGTATGATATTTTAGAAAGATGTGTCTACATCTGGATATATAGAGGCAGTATGCCTCTATATATTTGGATTTCTAGAGCCTAAGGTCATGCCCTTCAAGACAGTAGTTGAAAATCATTAGCTATTTCTCTTGATTTCTAGGTGCTTTGAAGTTGAATCTTTACAGAGTAAACTGGAAAAAACTGAATTGGACTTGAATTGAAAAATGCCCATGAGGACAATGACAAGTGTCCTTGTGTAATTTGGAAAGGAAGATATGTTTATGTTTCAACACAGAAATTCGGTTTTTTGTTTCCAAGACCCGAAGCATAGACATACTGCCAAGGGACGTAAAAAAAAAGTCCAAATATGGTCTTCATCACTTTCTAACACTTTCAAAAACAAAATTTGAAACCAGACAGCTGAATTATAGCAAAAAAGGACAATAGTGATCTTTTTTTGGATAAGATGCAGTGGCAGCCATTAAAAAAATGCATGAGGATAAGAAATGAAAAAGAGATATTAGGTACAATCAATTTTGTAATATGACAAAATATCATGCTGCAGCAATAAGAACAAATTTAGACATATGATAGGGTTCTGGTAGGTCCTCATCTGTGGGAACAATTTTGCATCACATTCCACTGTCTGTATGAATAGAATTGTCAGCCACGGGAAACAATGAAAAAGAAAGATCTCTCGTCAAAGAGTTCAGATTTAAAAGTGATGAAAAATAAACTATTTACATATTGTTATAATAAAACAATTTGGAAAGTCTGGAGAATAGACAGAAAGGAAATATGACAAAACAAGCAAAAATAATTTAGGTCAGGCATTTGGAAAGCAACAGGAAAAGAAATGCTTATAGTCAAATCCAGGATAAATTTTTATTTGCCTTATTATTGCTATACAATTATATGGAACACATACTATGACGAGCCATATCAAAGCATGGTTGTCTAGGATAGGTAAAACATTTTCAAGATTGTCCTCAAGAGATTTGTTTTGGCATTTTCTAAGCTCAATTCAAGCAATTCACTTAAATGAAGTTGTTTACTAAAAGCATGATTAAATTTTCTCAGTTATTGTACCTTTTAGCCATTCATAATTAAGGCATAAAGTATACGTGAGGCCAAATCCTGAGCTGATGAAATTCATTTATATTCTGGATGTTTTACTAACATAACATTGATTTATATCAGCTGAGAAAGAGTTTCATGAGGGTTTGTACACTGGTTTTCATTCTGAAAGATCATAAAGTACTTTCTAATTTAGCTTCTTGGGACACTTACTACAGCTCTAGAAAACAAGAGACAAGCTTTTTTTTTTTGACAATTTGTCACATCAGAGTAAGATTACTGATGCATGTTTACTGATAGACACCACTGGTGCAAGAGATGCCACTGACTGACAACTGTGCTCAATTAAGATGTTTTGAACTCTCCCATCCCAATTGCCTTTGCTATTTAAGGGACAGCAACAGATTTAATGTAAATATGATGTAGTAAGTAATATATGTGTATACTGGCTTCACTATAACGTATAAACTAAGGATTTTAGGAAGAAGTAGTTCTATATTAAACTCACAGAAGCATTCACTGCTTCTATGGTTGAACGTGGCTTCCAGACTGCTGGAAGTTATGAGAACATTGCACTCCTGTCCTCTTTTCTTACACATCTGCCATCCATGATAAAGTGCTAAAAAAGGTTGTGTTTGACCTAACGAGACTGCTCTAATATTTACTGCATTTAGGAAAGGTTTGCACTTGTAAGGGGTGATAATTTATACCTGCTGAAAGTCTTTTCCAGGGAGATGCATGGACTTGTCCAACTCAGAGTAATGCTTCTGGTAACAGCCCTGGATGCTGCTAGCCTTCTTCTTCTGCTAGGGTGTACAGTGTGTAGCTTACTTCCTACAGTGACCTTCCCAGTGGCCTCTTCTGCAGATTTTCTTCCCAGCCAAACAGTCCTTGCCTTGTGACATTGTGTGGGTTTTCTCCTCTTCAGGGGTGGGATATGTATTTGTCCTTCAATTTTACAAGTTTTCTATTGGCCCATTCCTTCTGTCAGTCTTGGTCCCTCTAAATGGCAGCCCTGACCTCAAGAATTTTCCATAATCCAAAGCCATCTCTAAGTTATGAAGGTTTACTCCATCATCTCCTCCACATCACTGATAACAGTATGAAATGATGTAAGTCCCCAGATTCATTATGTGCCCTTGGAAAAACACAGCCCATTAACCACTGCTCTCTAAATCCATCTGAACAGCTTTTTAGTCATCACATTGTCCAGACATCCTGACTATATGTAAATGTAAAGCTTCACAAAACATTACAGATTCTTACAAGAATGAACCATAACAGACAATCTTTAATCTGCTCAGACAGTATTTCAGTCAATCATATTTGGCTTCACTGTAAAAAAAAAAAAAAAAAAAAAAAAAAAGACATTTTTAATTCTACAGAATTAGCTTTTGCTTTTCGTTTTTTGTTAATGGTCTTCTTAACAAGGGGAAAAAATTGATTCATATTTCACATAGAGTGAGTCAACTCTCTCATCATAAGAAAGAGTTACATAAATTATGCTCTGCTCATTTGTCACAACTTAATTAGTATATTATGAATCTGGCATATTAGTGATTTTTTATTACAGTGCAAATAACAGGTTAGTTCTAGGAGAATGTTACCAGTTATCTTAACATCTTGGACCAAAACTTAAAACTGTTTGGCTTTGTTTAAGCATTTTGTAAGTAGGTTTCCATGCTTTGACACTATCTATATTTTGTTAACGAAAATAACAAGTAAAGGCTTGAAGACTTACCTTATACTAAATTCTCTTAGTATATTCTTAGTTCTCAACCTAAGTTCTCTTAACTACAACTTTGTGTGCTGACCCTTTATTAAAAACATTGCATAATGTCTCTTGGTACTACAGACTCATACAAACTGTATACAGGTGTTTATGTAACTAATCAAACATTTTTTTTTTTTTTTTTCCAATACAACTCTTAAAGCAAAGAAAATCTGTGTGATATTTGTGCAAATGTGTATTGGCAATGGCTAAACCAAAGCTGCTCTTTGAAGAGTGTGCGTATCGTGGGGAACATTTATGTCCCCACGACATATGGGGCACCTGGTCAATGTTTTGAGGAATCTGTAGAAGATATCACTGCCTGTTTTTTAAAGGTACCCAGTAATGCCTCAGTACAATTCTTCTCGAAGGAAAATCAAAAGAATATCTCAACCAAATGGCTCTGCTGCACAAGGGAATCAACAGATATAGTGCTGCATAGGTATCTGTCATGAATGAGGAATAGTTTATGAAACCATTCAGTGTATAATATCCTTCTTCCAAAACAGATAACACCTGCAGCCACTTAATTCTTTGAAAAAAAACCTGAACTTTACAATGAGAAAAATACTACATGTTTGGGGTGTTTAATTCATTAAAAGAAGTGATATGATATGAATATAAATTGCAGAAAATAAGTGAAAGAATTGTAATTCCTTTGTCATTAAGCTTCAAATTAACTTTTGACTCATTGCTTGGAAAAGTGCCTAAGCTGGCAGCAGGACAGACAGAAGCTTAATGTGTGTTCTCATAAGAGGCATCACAGTGCAGCTGTTCATGCAGTCCCACTGCAAGAACGGAGTTGCCATTTGACAGTTCATTTCTTACAACCACTCAGCCTATGGAGTTGGGCCAGCTTTGTATCTATAAACAGGGAACTGTCCACTAAGACACATGTTGAGACCTTCAGTTCATTTCACATGCTCTCTCCCTGACGATAACAGACGCTACTGAATGAGGTTATAAACTGTATCCAAACACTTCTCATCTGCCTTGGATTTAAACTTATGTCTTTAGGTAATGACATCCCATTACTTCTGTTGTACCAGCTTAGGCAGGTAATAAATCAAATGAAAACAAAATAAAACACAGAAAAATAATGCTTCTACACTTTAAAATGGGGCAGTTAACAAAGTGATTTTGAGTTCATTTTTCTTGTTTGGTTGGTTGCTATTTTAGAATATCAGCACAGTGACACTTGACATGCTGCATCTTATTTGTATTATATAAGTTTGACATCTAAAAAAAAAATCTTGAAATATCTATTACAGAAGGAAAATGATTTATGAATTAAATAATTTAGTAGTCAATTAGCTGCTTAGTAAAATTAATCCCTTAAAATACTCATTTTTGTGACAGGGATGAGGATAAAATATTTATCTACATTGTTGCTTTAAACACTGAACTCTTCATTTCCATATCTAGAGAATTAAATTTTCTCCATTTCAGTGACCTGTAAAATCAGAAATCTTAACCTGATTCATCCTGCTGCCAGACCTCCTGAAAGTGCACACCTAACACACTTCAGAGAACTGACGAAATAAATTGAGAATAGGAGGCAATCATCCTCAAAATGTTACAGCACCCTGCTCTGGAAAATGTATCCAAATCAAAGGGGTATTTGTCACTGGGTGATGTGGAGCAATGTGGTCCTTTCAGCATCCAGTCTTCCCCACTTAGTTTGATTGTTCCATAGCTTCTTCATTATAGCCATAGACATTCATCACATCTAACTTAAGATCTCTACAGGACCAAAATCTCAGTCTAAGACACTTTGTGCTTCCTTTGTAATCAAGAAAGAAAAATAGTGTTATTTGCCCTTTCTAACTGCCTCATTCTAATGTAGTTAGAATAGTATAATTACTATTTTTTATAGCAAGTATTCAAAGATGGGAAAACAGGGTCTTCATTTCCCTCTGAGAGTTGCTAAGATCATTCATATCTCCCCTGAGAAGTGAAACCTTAATCTGGTATCTCTGTGCATTTAACTTTCATTAGTTGGACTTCTGTCAGTTTTGCCCTAATGTCCTTGACATTCATCCAATCAATGACAGACCTTCCTGAGTATCTCCTTTTCTAGTTCTTTAAGAGAAAGTGCTGAGCTGTGTTAGACACAGTTAGAAATTGACAGATGCTATTTCAGTGTCTTTCAATCTCACTGTTACATGCCTGCTTTCCTTTTGGCTTTCAATGAGAAACAGAGGGCTCAGCAGAATTCTAACTCTCAGTAATTGCAGTGATCTGCTTCTGCATCCTTTTCTGCATTAGAGCTATGAAAGCAAATTGCACCTTTATTATCAGTAGACAGATTGATCTCCCAGTTACTTCTCCTCATCTTGTGGTCTCACTAAACTTTCTTAAATAGGTATTCATACACTGAAAAGTGTATAAACAAATGGACCTGCCAAAAAGATTTCACAGGAATCATTTTAAACACACACACTAGTGCACTTCAAATAATGTTTGTTCAGGTAAAAGGAACATAAACATAGAATATGTGGTAGCCTGGCTGTAACAGCTCTGTCTCTTTCTCTTTACTGATTTAGCTTTTGTGCCACATCTCTGATAAGCAGAGAGTGCTTGAGGGAATTATGGTCGTTAATTACAGATTAGATCCTTCCCCAGTGACAAATGACTGCTGGAGGAGGATATTTTTAATGCAAATTATTATCTTAGTTCTTCACAATGCTAAAGCATAGAAAAAGGATAAGCAATCATCTGTGAAAAGAGTCTGAGGACAAGTGACAACTTTTACACTTTTACCCTAAGTCCATTATTACTATGCCATATTCAGTATGGCCTATGACTGTACATAATGTGTTGAGTTTTCTTCCTTGATTAAACATCATATATTCACTGCACTTCATTATTTTGCTGTAAGAACTTACAGGTGAAAGAAGTCTAAATATGAAGGTGAAAGAAGTCTAAACATATTGGGTTATTTGTTCAGAGACTGTAGCTGTGTAGATTTGACACAGAAAAGAATTTCTAATTCTCCTCCTCTTTTCTCTCTGAATAAGTATCCCATGAGTTGGCATGCTTAAGAAATGTGGTGCTGGGTACAAGAATTAACAGCCCTTATAAGAGTATGAGGCATCTCTGACGTGTGTGCAGCCTTGCAGGTACCCCATCATGCTATTAGCTGTTTCACTGACATCACTGCTAGAGTGAAGATTAGGGACACAATCTTCTGCACTCAGTCACTCAGTCTAATTCTCTCTCTCTCTCTTTTTTTTTTTTTTCTCTCTACTATAAAGTTCACAGCTTTTTCTGATTTGTTTCTTTGCTTTTTTTCTCATCAGAATTGAAGAGGATGTTCCATAACATAGACAGCCTGCCTGCCCACAGGTACGTTTTGCTTCTCAGAAGCACAAGACATCCCATATTTGGAAAGGGGATAGTAATTGTGACTGAGTCCCCAGTGAGACAAACCTGCAAGAATTATTTTGACATTCATGCACTCCTTGTACAGAGCTATTGAGATTCATCTACCTCATTGGGAAGAACAGGATGTATTTTTTTCTCCTTGCAACATTTCCAAAGAGTCTGGCCACATTTTAATGTCATCAGCAGCCATGTCCTCCTTTGCCTTCTTCAAATGTTACTCTGAAGTGTTGAAAACCAGAAGAGGAAATGCCGGCAGAATAAAAAAGTACTTATTCTGTTAATGCTAAAGGATCCAAAGGAATCAAGGGAATCTCAGTGAAAGCAAACAGTGAGTTTCTGGAGTGTTAAGTACTGATACATTATCATTCATTGATCACTGCCATCCTTGCTTTGCCAGCTCACCAGAACCATGATGCCAATTCTATTATTTTTTTTTTAATGTTGCAAATTATTTGTCTTTGCAGAGAAAATCCTTGGCATTTCCTTCCTATCCATCAGTCTTGCCTGAGGAAGGGACAGTGCCTACCTTGAACAGAAGAGCTGTGAGTTTTAGATGATGGCATATGCTGGAGTACACTTTCATTTTTCATTCAGAGCTACTGTTCTCTTGCCATCACAATTTTTCATTCTTAAACAACTCATTTATATGCTAAAATTTGATAAATGTTTCAGTGTGCAAAATTATGCCAGATTACATAAGAGACACCAAAGGTATCTGTATCTTTCATTAAGCAAGAAAGCAAATAAATAGAATTCATGTGCACAAAATACGTAATGAGAGAGACTGAATTTTATAGGAATTGGGATTATTCTTACTACTGATATTTATATTGAGACAATTTCTGAAACCCTTATCATACAGTAAGCTCCACTATGGTAACCATGTGGTGAGATATTAGATTGGATATAAGAAAAAGACTTTTATTGATTAGGGTGCTGAGGCACTGGAACAGGCTGCCTCCAGAGAGACCCATTCCTGGAGACATCCGAGGTCAGGCTGGAATTCAAATTATTGATGGTAATAGAAGGATGAAATTTGTTTTGTCCTATACTTGTAGCTGTGGTATAGCTGGTACACACTCATGCTGTGCTTGTGCTTACCCAGCACACATTACTTAAGGTACACTATTTGTGTACTTAAATGTTGATCTATTTTCCCCATGGAGAACCTGGCAGTTTCAGGAATCTCTCCAGGCTGTTCCTGCTGTTAAACTGACCAAACTGCACGTACAGTATTTAAATGATCAGCAGAAACTATTCTTGCTTGTGTTGAAAAGACCACATAGGACAGTCTTTTATGCACAGCCAGAACAGAGGATGCTCTGTGCATACTGTCAGACAATCAGAGCCAATGGATGATGCACACCCTGCCGTGGGCACACAGGACCTGAACACAAGTCCTAGATGTGAGTTCAGGAACTCAAGCATTCAGAGAGTCTTATCCAAGGCAGCTGCAAGAATATTTGGACAGACTCACACTGCCTGGCTGTCCTCTGAGGAGATCCAGGTCCAGCCTTGGGCATTATCATGTTTGTCTTTTTTTCCTAACGTACACTTTTCCTGTGCATATGCAACAAGAATATGGTGAAGAGATAAACAAAAAATGATTCAACACCTCAGTTGGTACTTTTGACAGGAAAGAGGGTGAAGGAGAGAAAGGCAGAGGGAGAGGAAAGGGGGATGGAGAAAGGGTGGGGAAGAGAACAAGAGAGAGGGAAGAAACCAAGAAAAAAAGAAAGAATCCAACCAGCCAGCCATCCAACTACAGCATCTAGATTAATACACAAAAACTTCATTGGTGTCTAGCTGATTAAATGAAGAAGCTGTGGAGGAATCAGAGTATATGTTGTTTGATTTACCATTATTTTAAGAAATTTCTGTTTTGTAATAGATTTCCAAGTCTGCCTCACTGTCTGGCTAATGAGACTTACTAGAAGTTTGCTGATGCCAGTTAATCAAAGTTGAATTTTTAAAGCAAACAAAAACCACATGTGCAGCTCTGGGAGAGCCCACTTTCAAAGTTCAAGGCTCAGCAGGAAGCACTGCGCAGGTAAAGAGCTTTTCTGCTTTAATTCCTGGGCTCTGAGTTGGGGGAAGGAGCGAGTTGTGAAGTCAAGAAGTTACAGTACCTAAAACATGTACAATGAGTGAGAAACATGACAATATCTTCTTGTTCATCTACTCCCTACTGGTACCTTGTTTCACCCTTTCACTCCTCTGCAGAATCTGCACTTCAGTGCTCTAATACTTGTAGGGAAATCTGTATACACTCCACACAGTCGTATGTGTCTGCAGGGCTTCGGGGATTTACCTGGATCACAAACCAAAAGTATGATGGCAGCTGGCATAGCAGTCCAATACAGCACAGCTACAGAAGCGAGCTTTAGCATGGGCTATGGAACCTTGAGGCAATAATCAATCCTGTGTGATCTCATGCTGAGCAGAGCATTAATAAGTGGGAAACCAATATCTACACCTTGGTTGTCCAATCGTCACTTACAAGGTATTTCCCCTGATGCATGGTTGCCAGCAGCACAGCTAGTGGAGAATTTGGAATATTTTAAGTGTAAGTAATTTGACACAGGAGACTCGGGCCTTCAGCAACATTAAGACATGAACTACACAAGGTTGTGTGGCTGTCATTCCACTTGTTCTCATAAGAGAGCAGCTTGGATCACAGCATGACTCATCACTCCCCGAGGCAAAAAAGTCTCCAGGAGGATACTCCTGTTGGCTGCAAGGCCCCAGGCAGGGAAGGCTGACAGAAGTGAGGATGCTGCTTTCAAATGATGCTGCGTGGGTGGAAGGTCCTGATGTATTCCAAAATCTTTAGTGGGTGTTACACTGTGTGACTAGTAAGAAAATGCCTGATAATATATACAGAAAATTCATGTAACACCCTAAATATGAGGTAGATGTGGGGAGTGGGAGTGATCAAGATTTTACTGCCAGAAACCTTGTGTAAACAATATTTAGCAATTCAAGTGAGTTGATGCCACTTTCTAGTTAATGCTGAAGGGAACACCAAAGCTGGCAGTCGGTAATTACTTCTGCACAGAAACAGGGTTTGACACACACTACTGCAATTCTTTAAATGGAAAGAAAGTCTTACGGTTCCAAAACAAACCCACTTAAAAGCACGTACCTCTGAAAGAGACCATGGAAAAACCTCTTAATTTTTTATCGACACTGTATGTGAAAAGAGTGCAATTCCAAAAGTTCCATCAGACAAACCTTACCCTTGCAACATCTGTAACATGCAGTGGTTTGCAACCTGATACCTAAAAGGTCAGACTGCACTCCTGCTTACAGCTGGGAGGGGAATGGACGTAACTTCTGCCACTTTCTTCTCCTTGGCAAGCAGAATCTCATGTGAACATATGCATGAGTTAGGCAAAAGAGAAAAAATCTGAAATTCTGTGAAAAATTTCCCTATGTGAAGATATCACAGAAAAATGGAATCTTATTTTTCCAATAACCTCTTCTGTAGAAGAGTCCCAGTAGCTCTGCAGAAAGAATAAAATTCTCCATTCTATTCCTGCTGAATACCTACATAAGCCTACCTATTTTTCTGATTCCCCTGTTGAATATTACCAAAGCTTCTCCTGAAAAGAATACAGTTATATAAAAAGCAATTGCAAAGCAGACTACTGATATGTACATTACAACAGATTTTCCCTCTGCTCTTAATGTCTACATAGCTTAAGTATCTCAAACAGTTGTTGTGACCTTTTTTTCTGCACTGCTGCTTTCCATTACAACCAAATAGCAAAATGTAAGATGACCACTGAATCTCTGCTGCATAAAACACAGGAAAAAAATTTAATAGGACAAATACTTTTCATCAGTCATGCTAATCACTTAATGTCTCATAGAGGGTTGTTGCTGTTTACCTGAAACTGTGTGATCCTTTGGGTCTCGCAGTAGTTTGAGTCTTGCATGAGGGAAAAGATACTGCAGGGGCTTCCCATTTATCTGAGGAACACAAATATGCATGTCATTAAGAGATAACATAACATTAATTGTAACAAGTATTTTAGACAGTTAAAACAGAAACAAGCAAATGAACTTATTTCATCAAGGGAAATATCACAACTCTGTGACTCAAACATCCCCTGACTTTCGAGACATGTTTGTCTGATCAGAAAATCCTTCTGCAGGGGAATCAATATTTGCTTCCAAAAAACTGAGATTCAGTTTCAGTATGGCAGCAGTTCTCTTTTTATTTCCTAATGACTGGAAGGTGATTTCTGTCATCTGTAGTTTTTCTTAGCATTAATCCTTTGTCCAAACAATGTTTGAGAGGAGAATAAGAAGACATACAATCTCTGTAATTGTTATAAAATACCGCTCATATGGACCTAAACAAATGGTGGTGAATGTGCAAACAGCCATAAGTTACTGTTCTAGTTTTATCAAAGAAAAATGAACTAATGTACTTCTTCATCAAATCTTAAAAGCTTTTTAAAAGGCCTGACCTAAAACTTAACGGACTACTGTTTATATAATCATGAGTGGCAATTCACTTGGGCTAATACTGCAAAATGTCATAGCTGAAAGCAGTGTGTTTTCAAAAGCCAGCTACAATCACACCACCTGCCCTATGTGATGGGTACAGAAGGGGCCAAGCAGCACGTATCAGCCCATCTATCAGAGAAGCTTGCTGTGTATTCTCACCAAAACACCTCTGCAGAGTGTTTTACCACTCACACACCTCACATCCATCACACACTGTTTTTGTCTGCAGTTGTTGTCTTTCAGAAGCATAGAAGAATCCAGCATCTCTTCTGAGCCTGAGCTCTGTACCCTGGCTGAGAGATGGCAGCAGAGCTGCCTGGGGCTGCTCATGGCTGGGTGTCAATGGGACCTGCAGTGGAATTCGGGAGCTGGTGGAACGATGTCAATCAGTATGAACACATGGATGTCTGAATGTATCAGCAGCCTGCTGCCAGGTGGTTATTACTATTATTTATGGTTAAGTAGCATTTAAAAGGACTAAGCTCCTCCTGAACTAAACTCTTCAAATTCGGTCTCTGCTCTGGAGAGCCTTATGATGTTAATGGATAGCATACAGAAGTGACAGGAGGGGAAACAGAGAAGTCAAGTCCCACAGTGAGCAGGAGTTCATACATCATTTGTCATAATTCAGTCTCTTTTCTAGTGGATGGCACTGCATCTAGAAGGATGAAACCCTCTCATAGCATACTGTAGTTTCAGCCATAATTTACCTCAGACGAAAGAGAAATCTGGTAAAGGACAAGTACTGCAGAATAAATCAGAACAGAGATCAGGCAGACTTTATGACTTACCCTGGAATTCTGCCAGAATAGAGGGTTTAATGCTAGTAAAAGTGTGCACAGTGCCATGAGTTGTACATGCATATAAATGGATAGGGACATTGTTTTCCCAGTTATTAAAATCAGCAAGTGTAGTTCAACAGTAAAAATGATGATGCATTTATCACGTGTAGCTTCCATAAAATTGTAAAAAATCTTTAAAATAAATGTATCTAATTTTATTTTTAATTCAGCAAATAAGAAGTAATACAAAGTAATAAAGTTCAAGAGAAGCAGCATGAAGATACTAGAGCATATACTTAGTTGGGATCCATCTTGGTGGAAGCAATTCAAATTTAATTGAGGAACATTGCAGCTCATAAACTTCAACTTATAATTTCTTTATTCGGTATTGCTCTATCTTGTCTTTCTTTAGCAGAATTGCTTTCTGAGTAAAAAATAATCCAAGAATATGCAAAAGCGTATTGTATAAAATTCACTGACAAATATATCAGAAAATATAGACTGTCTCCTGCTTTAGTATATTACTTTCTCATTACTTTCATTTCCAGAATTTTATGATAAGTATAAATCTTAGTGATTCATAAAGTCGTGAACAAAAGCATTAACGTTTATTAACATTCAGGGTAGCATATTATTTTCTATTGTTGGTGGGAATCAGTGCTTAAATTGAACATGACATTGGGCGCTTGCCTTCAGAATGGTTTTGTGTCTGAAAATGGCAGGAGAATACATACGAAAGAACAGGAGTTGATGTAAACAGAGTATGCAAGGAATGACAATTATGTTGGTTTTGATGGTTTTAATTTAACCATTAATGCCCGTATTTATCTGAAATGATATTCAAAACCCTGCACAACACAAGTCGCTTTGTATTTGCATTTGTTCGCATTTTTTACTTTTTCAGAAGGTGGTTTCCGTTACCTGAATGTATGTCCTGGGGCCTTCTTGTTGACTTGTCCCCCAGTTATCACCGTGAAGACAGAGAGGGCCCCTACTGCAATCACACAGTCACTCAAGGGTGCAGGAGTGTAGGAGGTGAAAGCCTCCAAGCCTAGATTTAGGTCACAGGGCTTTAAGGTGACTTGACCCTCCACTACAAAACCCACAGCATTATGCCATAGGTCCTTGCCATGGAGATCCTTTCCTCACCATTCCAGGAGCAGCCAGTACACTCAAGCAATGAGTCAGTCAGCACTGATAACATTATCCTCCTCTGATTACAGCACATTTAAACTCTCCAGCGTATCTTTCCCCCAAGCATCCCATTTGAGTTGACACAGGACTCACGTCACATTTTTCAGCACATTACTCAGAGAGCCCTTGAGGGCTCCATCCCAGTGAGCTAAATGAAAACTGGAGTATAAAGCATTTCCTCCAGGAATTTTAGCTCTGGTCATGTTTGATGTTATCACTCAGCATTAAGCCCTTCTGAGAAATTGAATGAAGAACAGATAGTTGTGCTGAGGTTTTCTACCACTGTTATAGAAAATCAATTCAAATATATACTCTATTTTCTCCTTGTTGTCTTTTAGTCTGATAAAGAAATTCTATGGAAGCTTCACAGAAGTTAATTCTATCAGGTAATGAGGACAATTAAGAAGGGTAAATTTCCTTAGTGTTTTATTTATGTAGAACTAAAGTGCATTAAATGTATTTTGATATTCCAGGCAAAGTCTGTAACAATAGCTATAAAGTATGACCTGGGCTTTGGAGCAAGTCAACACAGCCACTGAAAGCCCTGATTTTAAATAGTGCTGCACTCTCTTTCCACCAAAATCTGGGACAATTTGATAAGCTGAACCTCAGTCCTTAAGTGTGGGGGTAGTTATTTATGAAATCCAGTCTTAAAGGGATGGAGGATATTCAGATTGATGAGTTAGAGAGTATCAGTTCTAATTTCTGAATACCAAAGGCCACTGTACGAGTACAGAAGCCTAGTGACAGCCAGAACCAGGAAATTCTATAGCTGAGGCAATCATGATTCTTTGAGCTTTTGCATTTCCTCTGCACAGAGCAAGAATACCAAGTTCTCTGGAAATCCTAGCAGTGCAAATATCTCTGTACTGACAGATCTCTGATGATCAGATATTTTGCAGAAATATTTGGGAAAAATGGTAACAAATGCAAGGTTCCTGTACATGAATGCAATGAAAAGGGAGTGATGCTTGCTTTTTCGTGGAGGTGAGTGTTGCACTCTGAATTTTGATACACATCATTCTGTCATTCAGTGAGAATTGAGTGACTGAAAAATGAACAACTGCCTGCTAAATTCTATCTAGACTTACAATGAGGTGGCAGCAAACAAGTAACACATTTGATATTCTAACAACTGCACTCCTATTTCTTCATTATTTCCAGAGAATATGAAAAGAAAAGGATAACAATAAAAATATGACTCCCCAAAGCCTGAAATAGAGTAAGTAGTTTTCTAGAAATTCAATATAATCTCCTTGAGAGTTGGAAAACTATCAAAACTAAGTATT
The DNA here is from genome assembly GCF_019238085.1 of Lagopus leucura. Classification (NCBI taxonomy): domain Eukaryota; kingdom Metazoa; phylum Chordata; class Aves; order Galliformes; family Phasianidae; genus Lagopus; species Lagopus leucura. The sequence goes on along the minus strand of NW_024962265.1, from coordinate 8,790,134 downwards.
CTGGATTTGTAGAATCTGGAAAAGAAGTTCACAAGTAGTCTTCTGGATCTCTTTCATAAACATTCTCATTTTGACACCGCTGCTTACTTCATGACCCATTTTTCATCATTCTTAAATGAAATATTTCAGCATAGTTAAATAGAATATTATTTAATGTCCTAAAATTGCACGAGTTACGTGTTATTTCAAGGAAATGGTACAGTTCTAAGGACCAAGATGAGACATAGGAGAATGATATTTCAAAGATTTAATCTATAGAAGTCTACATTTATTTTTGTGCTCAGAAAACTCTTGCCAAAATGAAGTGATGACAATACACTGGCATTATTATGAGTTTATTAATCATTTAGGGCTTAAAAGATCAGCTGCAGTCACAGGAAGGTCTGTATTTAACTCCCTCCATTAAGAAGCTACTTGTCTCCTGTTGATGTAATCTCACTGTGCATCTTTTTTCATGACCCCTTTTTCCCCTGGCACATCCTCATAGTGTTCCTTCACAGCCTGTTTGAAACAGCCATATTATTTCAGGATATGCAAATAACTTTCACAAAAATTAATCACTAAAAGCTGTGATATCTGGGGATTAAAAGAAGTCCCTGGTTAACTGGCAGTGACCAAGTGTACTGTTAGGGTCAACAGGGATCAGTGAGAAATCTGCAACAGATTACATACTGATTAGGTTTAAACCACATTTACTCTCCTCAGGTAAGCAGTTCAGAATCATTGCACAGGGAAACAGCAATTAAGGCAGTACACTGCACTGCAATTGAATGTGATTTAAAAATACTATGTGGAGTTAAAGAAGTTGCTATAGAAACAAATATATTTTAATATTAGTAATACAGTATATGTGAGCTTAATTCCTTGTTTATAAGAAATCTGTGGAAACTTGGAAGTTCAGGCTTGTCACTCTGCTGCACAGTTGCTTCAAAATCAAGGTGTGTGCTTTATTTATTACCTTTACATGTACAAGCTCTGTGAGACATAATTGAGCAATTCTGATTTCATCTAGTAAGTAAATTGGAGTATCACATGTGAAACAAAATCTCAAATACAAATATGATTGAAGTCAGCAAAGCTTTTTTTTTTTTAAAAAAAAAGAAATACACGTAGCAAATTTAGCAAATGTACAGTGTGTTTTGAAACTTTGACTGATCTGACAAAGAGATTCATGCTATTCATGGAAATACTTCCTTCTGCAGTTGGTTTGTGCTGTGTATAGAATATTGAGAGGTGCAAATGGTTAACTCAGAGTCATCCTAATTGATTTCCAGAAAGCTTCTGCAGCCAGGATGGCTCCAGGTGAAGCCGGACGTGTTCATATGGTGAGGATGAGAAACAGTTTGTCATCTGGAGCCCCACAACACGAGGCTGGACATCTCTGCGCAGAATTGGTCTTGTGGATACAGTAGAGAAAGCACGGGGCAACGAATTCAGAATTCAATGTGAAGCTAAGGAATGAAACATTTAAAATGACTCTGACATTTCTTACCTTGTCTTAAAATAATTTTGTATCTGTATTCGTATGAAAATCATTTATTGTCTCAAATGTTCACAGATACTTAACATACACAATTTCTGAGCAACATTTTGACAATGCAGATGATGCTGAATTGGTGAGAACTGTCATTTCTCACTTCTGCAGACATGGTGAAATAATTTTGCATTGTTAAGTGCTGTAGCTAACCTGGATTGCAAGAGATGAAGGGGGAACTGCTCTTTCCTCTACACTGCTTTTCTTCTGCAGCAGCTTTACGTTTTTGTTCACAGAACTTACAATAGTAAAAGCAGCACAAAGAACTATTCAGAACATGATCACTCTCCCATTTCCAACTAGAAAAACTTTTAAAAATGCCTTTGGCAGGATTTTAAATGCACCATCTCTCTTTCCATACAAACATGGGGATAGTACAGTAGCTTTAGAGAGGATAAAAAAATTCTTTGTTGAAATAATTTGAGAAACTCTAGCTGCCTTAAGATCTCCTCCCTCAAAACTTTGATCAAAGTCCTTGAAGCAGTCCTAGTGCAGCGCTATTTAAACAAAGATCAGACCTTCTTGATGAGTAAGAAGTCTTGGAACAATTTCCAAGGGCAAAGCAAGGATCTGAAGAATTAAATACATCTTACTGAACATGTCCATATCAGCTTATCAGTATTTCTCTTCTTGTGCCAACGTGATTACTAACATAAATTTTTAATTTTATGTCATGATGCTGAAGTAGTCAAATACTATTGTGTATGTTGAGAGCAATGCATATTTTCATGAGGATGAATGTGTTCTGGCATGTTTTGTTTTTGTTACCACTGACATTAAGAGCTGTGAAGATGAAAACATCCTTTATCTTGCCATTAAGCTGGTTCATTGTGAGAGCTATTTGAATAGATTCGTTGTAAAGATTATCTTGTAAAGATTATCTTCTAAAGCCTTCTTTGCCAGCAAGAAGGACTCAGTACAACTTAGGCTGTATAAATCTGTGAATATGCTAAACTAGAGATAGGCAAAAGAAAAAAAAAAAGTAAGTCACAGCTAGTATTGTAAGATATTTGGAAGCTTACTTCATAAAACTCATGAATCCTCATGAAACCTACATTCTATTGTCAAATATGCTCACCAGCCAAAATAGTTCCTATCACTGCATGAGAATAGGATTTTCTGCTCAGGTGCTATAGAGGAATAAACATAGCACGCTGAGTTCTTAAGGAGAATAAATTGGCCATGCCATACTTTCTCTTGCTTCCATTACATCTTTTGGAAAACAATGTAATCAGTGTTGGTCAGTAAAAATGACAGCTGAAATAATCAAGTGAAGAACTTAAAGATATCAAATGAAATTTATAAACTCAATTAATACCAAGAGGGTATTTGGTGGTTTACTAAGTTGAACTGGATTTCAAATAATCAAATTTGAAAAACAGTATGGTATTTTTCTTTTCACTACAATAAATGAGGTATTCTAATTATTAGATTGATTCATTCTTTCTGATTTATTTTACACTTGATCACAGAATGAAATTACATTGACCAACTAAAGTGCAAGCTAATGTAAATGGGACAAAAGCAGTTCTTTTCTTTAGACAACTATAAGGAGGTTGAATTTGAATGGAATAAATCTGGTAAGGTAAAATCAGACCAACCATGGATTTTATTTACAGAAATACCTGCTATATTTATAGTTCTGTTTATAGTTTAGTTCCTTAAAGGTATGTTTCAGAAAGTCAAAGACAATGTATGAAATTAATACTTAAATACAGAGAAATGCTATTTTAATGCCATCATCAAGTATTGATGACAAATACAGGTTCAGTAGCACGTCAACTGAATTACTGGAATTTGATTAATCCTACAGTCTGTCCACTGTTGAACACTATGATGATTAAATTTTCAAACACTTATCAAACTAAAGGAATGGCTTACTTGACAGCTTATTTGATCTTGGTGTTGACTTGGTGGTCGAGAGTGGGACAACTTCTCGGGCAGCCTTCTGTCGAGGCCATGTCCATTCTCCAAACGAGATTCCCTGGGCTTGTCAAACCAATCTGTTTCTTCACGACGGAGATGATAGGCTTTGAAAACCAAGGAAAGGTAAAACGTTCTGTTCCAGTGCTGGGCAAAGGGCAGTAATGTGCATTGTGCATAGCAAGCATGCATAGTGGTTATTAATTGGCCATGCAGCTAAAGCAAAGTAACAGGTGAGAATTCAGACATTGAATCGAGGCATAATTTAGCTGTAAGTGATAAAGCAGAGTGAGAAGATTCTGTTTAGGTTGAAACTATGGATATTAAATATCAGAAGAAATCTACTGCTGAGTGCTGTAGCCATTTCTTCCCTTCTGATAGCTCAGAAATACACTGTAGATTCCACGTATTTCTAAAACATTTAATGAAAAAAGAGTCAAATTTAAAAAAAAAAAAACAAAAACCAAAAAAACGAAAAACAAAAAACCTGAAAACCTTCAAAATCTTCAGCTACTTGACAAACTAACTTCCTAAACTGAGCTTTTTCAATTTGGAGATCGTTTAAAACTAGTTCTATGAAAACTGAGCCTGTTTATTAAATCATGTCATCCCAAATTAAAGAAGATAGAAAGTAAAAGAAATCTATTATCTTTCTAATTCTAAGCAGAAATTTTTCAGGTGTTATCATTTTGAATTTCATCCTCTGATTTTTCAGTAAGAACCTTCCTTGTGTCTGGAAAGCTAGAGTGTTAGCTAGAATGTTCTTCATGCAATAAATCACTTAGTTTTTATATTCGCAATAGTTTTAAACTGGTATAAAATGTGTTGTATTAGATACTTGCTGTGGATGAAGTAGCACTGTTTCAATGAAATCAGTTTTGCAAATGCATTTTATGCCTACTGACTCTTGGGTCCTATGTGTTCAGTAACATTTCTGCTAAATGAAATTCAGGTTTCCATCTACACTGCCCATCAGTGTAAACCAAAACAATACACAGCTAAATATAATCCAATGAAAGTTTGAATGTTATGTTGTAATAATAAAGAATTTGAGAATTAAGAAGAAAAACAGTATGTTTCAGCAAAAATTCTAGAAAACGCAAACCTAACATAAGGTCAGTTGTTGCTATAGTAACAGGAGTGAATGCAATTGTACCTTAACACAGAATGTAAAGTGCAAAATGGTAGTGTCCACATCCTACCTATTTAGTTGTTAAACATAACCAACTTAGTTTAGTAAATGATTGGAAAAAAAGTTGAATGGAAAAACAAAGTCATACTTTTTTTTGACTATTTCACTCAATTACTTCAAGAATAGGAGAATATATGCACAATTTTTTAAAAGTACCCTTCTATATGTCCTATTTGTGGTAAAAACAACCATCCTGTATAATAGTAGGTCTTGCAAAAAGACTCTTCATCTTTGTTATGCAGTCTCTTCCTGCTTCACTGTGCACAAATTTTATCTATTACAAATGGTTTAAAAATTATCCTATAGATCAGCATATATGCATTAAATATAAACATTATTGAAGATTAGATATTGGATGGTGAGTAATTAGTTACTGAATAACTGGTCCCCATAAACCACGACAATCTAATACACGCATCATTTATGCTTTACACATTTATAGCAAATGGCTAGTGCTTGCATGTACCACTGTAACTCATCTTGACAGAACTTCTTACTGGGGCTTGTATTGAAAACCTAATGAAGCTTTTTGATCCCAGATAATAATGCTGACTATGGCAATCCATGTCACCAGCTGAGCAGAAAACAAATTTTTTTCTCCCCCCATCTCACCTGAAATTAATTCTGCTAGATTTATTTCACAAAAAAGCTAGCACATACATAGAACTTTTATGCTGCAGTTCTCACCAACCATTCTCCTCAAAATGAGATAAATGTGTGCATTTTGTATGATTTTTTTAAAAACATGGATGCATATATAGACACACACATGTCACGCTCATATGTATATATACACATTATTTTGGGCTTGATTGGTTGAGATTTGTTTCAGCTGGAAGCCTGAGAACAGCCAACATGTCTTCTGATGTCCTTAGTCAAAACGAACACTAGTTTTAGAGGACATGCTCTTGTTCTAAGCTAACAGTATGCACTCAGACTGCTCCACCTGTGAAAATTCCTGCTGGAGTCAATAAGGTCCTGTGCTGCTAGTGAAACAGTTTTAAAAGGTGACATTGGACTCCAGGCAGTGGAATCTGAGAAACTTCTTCAGGGATATCCCTGACCTTAACCACTCACAGATGAAATCACTCTGTATTCCATTGGTTAAAAAATACAAAGGGTCAGTTGTGTTGTACTAATCATTTCTGTTGTAGAATTAACAAAGCAGTATATAAAAGAGAAAAAATAATCCTTGAGATAAGAAAAAGAACAATTTCTCTCTCCTTAGCTGATCGACAGGGCCTATTTACCTTAATCCAATTTAGCACTAGCTTCAGTGTTCTTGAAAATTAGCATCTTCAGCATACCTTGTAGTTTGTTAAAACTGTGGCATCTTTGGGGTTAATAAATAACTACTTGCTGTATCAGAGCTTTCACAGCACCCATAATGCTGGGAGACTGATAAATGTTCCAAAAGCTCAGAACACTATTTTCAATGAGGATATCTGGATGCTGTGTTCTTTTGATAATAAAACCAATTTTTTATCTTGTTTGAAGCTTGGAATCCTAGTGCAGTTACTACTTAAGCACCAAAACTCTTTCTTAAGATGTACTAAAGCTATGTAGATGCAGTTTATTAAAGTTATGTAGTGAAAAACAGAAAGTTTGGCCTTGCAGTCCTATCTGTATTTTCTGTTATTTGCTATGGAATATGACTTCTAAAAAATGAACATCAAGTCAAGCACATGCCTCAATTTGGACTGAATACAAGCAGTTTAACATTAATATCCTAACTTTTCATTTTTAAAAGTACTTAGACATGAAAACTTGAGCTCTGATAATCATTAGCACAATACTTTCCTAAGATTGTGCTTTAGGCTGATTTCTTTTCATGAAATCTCATCAACACCATGCAATAGCAAGGGGGTGGGAGGAAAGGGAAAAGATGAAAAGCTAAAGTTGAATGCAACCTGCCAGGGTTCCAGAGCAACTGTCCACTGTCAGGGCACTACAGAGAGAAGTGCAGTCCTGAGAAAGGAAGTCCACAACTTTTTGAAAAACTAATACATCTTCTGGAACATTTCGTATCTTACACTCATGTTACAGGAATTATTTGCAACTCAAACTGCTTCTTTTTAGACAGCATATTTGAAGATAATATCATAATGTGTTTTGATTTCTCAAGAAGAAAAAAAAGTTTGTGAAAAATTAGAAACAATATTGCTAAACAGGGAAGCCCTGATATTCAGATATATATGTCAATCTAGTAAATAACAGTCAAATCATGATAGAATGCTTCTGATAGAGTCGAACTAATCAGAGGTTAAGTTAAAACCAAAACAGATTCAACCTAACATGTAACATGTATGCCTTGTACAAATATATAATGCACTGTAGTGCAGAAAAACAATTCCCTATGATCTGTTTATATGAGGTAAAAACCCAGTTTTTGCAGTCCAGTTTGATTATTCTTATTTTTCAGGAGGAAAGTCCTGTGTGTTGCAGAATGTGACCCTGTAATGACCCTTAATGGTCACAAATTGAGTCGAGACATGGTAACACCTATCTATTTAAATTGCATCTTGGGGTCTTTCTTTTAGTTGACTTCTGGTTTAATTATAGAGCTGTGTGTGCTAAGAACAGTGAGAATACTAAAATTTGTGATAAAATTAAAAAAAAAAAACAAAACAAACAAACAAAAAAACAAAGGTGGCAGACTTGAACCTCCTCTGAAACACAGACTTCATGAGGAGACTATTTACAGAATATATTGTGGTACCGGGAAGGCAAATAGATTTCATTTCTCTAATGTTCATGAAAGATCCAGTTTATGTAAAAAGGCAATAATGCAACAAGGAATAGCGAGGTTAATATAAACCTGAAAAATAAACCATACTACTTCATAATCATGCAAATCTGTCTTTATAGACAATCATTGCCATTTACAGACAATATTGCGCATGCAAAGTCTCTTTTATTGTGCAGTAAATACACATAAGAAAAAGTTAAGGGAGCGCATACAATTTTGAACATATTAATTTCATTTTCTTTCAGTCTGGCTTTATGATCTTTAAACAATTTAGAATATATTAAATCTGAACTGACTAAAACAAAAGTGGTACATAGTTTGCAATTATTCAGTACTTAACATCAGCTGTAATACTCTGCTGTACTTACTTAGAAGAAACATTTTTAATTGCACCATTTATAATACATCAGAAAGGTTCCTTTCACGAACCTAAGTGAGATAAACTCTTGTGCTTACTTGGCAGACATATTGTATGTGGTGCATAGAAAACCAGCTACACTGCATTCTCCATCAATAGAAGTAAAATACTTTATGAAAGTTTATTGAAAGATGTGATTGTCTTGCACCATCCAAATGACAAATTATCTTACATCATCACAAGTTTGAATGCACGGAAATCCACATGACAGGATGCTTTCAACAAACCGTATGTAAAATGTTATTTTGCTACCATGTTAAGCTCTATATGGTTCTAACATACAATATGTACTTAATGAACATACTATTTCAATGTAAATGTAGATCTAAAGTGGTGCATCAAGAGATGGAATTATTGGCTCTTGAATTCTACAATGAAATTTCATGCAAATAAAATCACTAGAGGCTTTTATAAAGGATTTAGGAGATTGTGTCCAAATCCCAACAAAAACTATTGCAAATAAGTTCAATGATCCACAGTCACCGGAGAAGGCTCCACATAAAGACTGATGGTAGGGCACACATTGTACACAGAATATTCTACACACTATCATTAGAAAAGTAGATAATAACAAGAGAAAAGGAAAATGCACAAGCAAAACCAAAAGGAATGCAAATCAACAATACAGCGAGCATGCCAGAGTAGCGTAACACCATCCAGAAACTGCTGTTAGGGTAAAATAAAAAAACAACAACAACCAAAAAACTCAAAAAAAAAATGTAGTTACATAGAAGATGCACCAAGGAACATGAAGAATGAGTCTTTGTAGTATAACAAAAATTAGACACATGCATAGAAATGAGGGTTTGTGTTGTGATAGTAAGATACCAGTCTGAGGCCTAATTTACCTTCACTGTCTGACATGGCATGCTGGAAGTCATCCATGATGAAGGCTATATCTCGATCATAGCCTCGAGTCCGTGACTCCTCCCTCATATGTTGCTGGACCTCAGGTAATGAATGGCTTGATCCAAACTGGTCCCTGGTATCTGCAGATATTGGTGGTAAGGGTCCAGCTGCTGCTCTTGCCATTCCCATTGGTTGACCAACGGGACTTAGTGGGCTTTCTTCCTCTGAGTTCTGTGCTACAATTGGGATCCTTCCCCTGCTTTGGCTAATAGGTAGACTGGTGGGTTTAGTTCTTCCAGAAGGTGTTGCATGGCTAAACGAAACATCTAGGGGTTCAGCTTCTTGGGCTTTCAGCCTTAAAGAAGAACTGGAAGAATCCCTTTTCAAAGACAAATCAAGCCCATAAACTGAGGAGGGTCGGGATGAGGGTCTAGATCTACTACCACTGCTATAAGACTTGTCTGCTTCATCTTGTAATGTGGATCTCATTGTTGGACCTAGTGCAGCCCCGAGGCCTGCACCAATGGATGAAGTTAGTGGTGTGCCCATGTATTTTTGTTGGTCAGTGATGTTTTTTCTAAGGCCAAAAGTTATATCATCCTGAAGAAGCCTTGCCCTAGTAGTAATTCCCCCAAGCGATGATGTGCTTGATGAAGTCATGTAGGTTGAATAGTCAGGCTCAAGGTCTCTACTTTCTTGGATAGGTGAAAACTTTGTTAGTTTGGGGTCTATCAAACCTTTCTTGTGTTTTGACTGCTTCTGGTAAAGGAGGGCTGCTGGAAGCTGCTTAGCAGCCTGTTTCTCAAGGGTAAGCCTACCTATGCTATATTTCTCAGACTTGGGAAAGTGCCTGAAGCTGCCCTCCGGGTGGTAATACTGTGATAGGCCAGCCAAGTGATCAAGACTTTCTGCACCTCTACGGAACTCCTGCTTTATCTGGTGTTTCAGAAGTTTGAGCTCATAAGGGTCCTCCATTGGGTCTTCATCAGCTTTAACATAGGAATGTAACCTAGAAGAAGTCTGCAGTGGTGCTAGGAAGTCTGATACTTCTTGTGCTCTCCTGGCCTCAGTTGTGCGAAGCAGTCGATCTGTTTTGGTTAGATCTTTTTCATGGAGGCTAAAACCAGAACCAAGTGTTCCTGTTCCTTTAGTAAGCTCACCTATATCATCAATCAGTACATAATTTCGGGGTGTGTGGTGGTGGTCTATATCTGCATAGAATGAATCTGCAGATATGCTTGATATAGGGCTGCTTGCTATGCTGTTTCTCTCATCTAATCCTATCCTTAAGTCCAAGGTAGTGTACTTACTGCCTAGCTGGGATACTGCGTAATTATTGTCAGTTGAAACTGGTGCTATCATGAGAGGTTGATTGCGAATCACATCATAGTTTGTTGTTATCTTAGGCTCCAAATATAATGGAGTTTGTCTTGCCTTTGGCTGTATCACCATCATCTGTGATGAGAGTTGATAGGATGGCTGTTGAGTTGGTGGAGGTTGAGCCTGTGGAGTAAAGGACATAGTAGCTCCTGTTTGGAAAGCTGTCTGGGTCTGATAGGGGGAAACCTGCTGGTGATACAAAGGCTGCTGTTGTTGGTAATGTGACTGCTGTGTGAACTGAGTTGGTGCTTGCGTAGGCAGAGCAGGAGATGAATACTGATACTGAGCATATGGGCTTGTAGCAGGGGCAAACTGTGTCTCAGGCTGGGTTTGTGGTGGCATAAACTGATTGAATTCTGTCTGGGGTGCAGTACGTGGTCTTTCCAAGCCGTGTTGAGTTTCTATTCTGGTTGACCTGGTACTATTAACTTCACTGTCTGACATATAATCACGTTCTTCTGCTACTCCTTGGAGATAGGCACGCTCTCTCTTTTCTCTTTCTTTCAATAAGGCTTCTTTCCTCCTATTAATGCCCATTTCCAAATACCTCAGTTTGGCATCTATTTCTTTTTCCTCCTCATCTAGCTCTGCTTGCTTCTTCCTAAGCTTGGCTGATTCCCGTTCAACCAGATCCAATTCTCTGTCTATATCCTGAAGAATTTTGGCTCTGGCCATAGTGGTGGTCCTACAAATCCTTCTGCGTGAAACTGATCCCACAGAAGTATATGCTGACTGAGTTCCTGCTGTTGCTTCCTCTGGAGGTGGGTTGGGCAGAGTCCTCTTCACCTTTTTCTGAGTGCCAGATGGAGTGATGCTTGAAGAACCTTTTGTCTGCAACAGAAGAAACAAGACTCAATCACTATTCTGGAGGCTTGATTGCCTATAGATCACAAGGAATCTAAAACCTTATTAATGGTATGGCTTTGTATCTTAGCCACATACTTTCTGTAACAAAGAGGAAGCATGTGGTGTCCTCGAATAAACTTCAGGAAACAGGATCATATAAATTCTTGTAGCCTGTTGAAGATCAAGAAGATGAGCAGTCTAATGCAAAATAAGGGAGATACTCACTAGGGCTTTGTTTAACCTGACACTGAAAAATTTATGTTATATTCTTGAAATGGAATTAATACTGTAATTTAAAAGTTACTTTTTTAAATCTTGACATACCTAAACACATACATTATATGTATATGTGTTAGGGTGAGGTTAGTATATGCAGATCTATGCACTGTCCTTTTACTTAACATTTAATGGAATAATTTATATGTATAATTATAAATGTACATACATAGATATTTACGTCTATATATAAACATGTACAGTGTAATAGAAATCTCTGAGTAAGATTCTGAGTGCATACTGATCAGTTACAACTTGAACTAAAATCCAGACATCAAAGAACTTTCTAGTGCCAACCTACTTGGTACAACAGGTAGTCCAGTCCCTTAGTCAACCTTCCTGTTTTTCTTTAACTCCACTGCTATACATTACAGCATCAAAATTTATGCGACATAAAAATACAATAATCTACTTCATGCCAGGTGCGCAGAACTCCCCACAGTTAATAGTAGGAGGGTGATTAATGCTTCTCTAAGAAAAGTACATATCATATACTGATGAGACACTTTTTGGAGCTCTCTACTCTCTCCATCAGCTAGGAAACAGGCTAGTTACACACAACTAGTTAGATGCAAGCTACAATGCCCTCTACATTACTAGTGCTTGTGAAAGGTTTTGAAGTAAATTTAGGCTCCTTTTCAATATAGATACAATGAAACATTAAATTTGAATGATTCGGAGATTGTACCCTGTCTTTCCAACAGCTTCTTATGGATTTTGCCGTAGTTAAGAATAAAGAATTGGTCTATACACGTACACAGGAATAATCACACCAGCTATTATAGAATGCAGCCTTCTGAGAGAAAAAATACAGAAACACTTCAGTGATCTTTAAGTAACGAAATAAAAAGAATATTAACCAACTTGTCACTTCTGCCTCCACAGGCAAGCACAGTACTTTCCAAGCATTAACTATTATTAATTAAAAATGGAATTTCTACTTAAATAAATGCTACTTCACTCAAATAAGAAGTAAATAGGAATAATTTTAATTAGCAATAAAATAGCAGTTGTCCTAGTTTGTTTGACAAGAAAGTCTAAAAGTTTTTAGAGAGCTGACAACCTCTTTTTCTGCTAAGCTTAAGCTAATCTCAGCAAATCACAATAATCCACATTTGTAATGGATCTTTAGAAAAACATTCAGTACATTTTCAAGTGCCATTTAATCTCTTTTCAACGTCTTCATTTCAATACCATCAACTTTTGTATGTTTCAGATTTCAATAAATGTAATTTAATTTTGTTTTCAACTTCCCTTTCAACTTCAGTGTCCATTCCCCAAACCCATATTGTGCCAACAAATCAAAGAACATAATTTTTTCTAGCTGTAGTGTGTAGCTACAATCAAAGACGAATTAATCATCTACAGTAGGTCTAGTTGGCTATTAATTTATATTGTAAATTCAGCCCAATACCACTATTCTCCCCTCCCATATTCATATAGCAATCACAGATGGTGAATTGATCACAGATGGTCACCAGTTTTGGGGAACAGCTATTAATAACACACTCATTAAAAGATCTGTAACATTTTACAAAATTATTTTTGGATGCTAGCTATATTGCTGATGAATAAATCCCATGTCAACTAAAACTGCACTGTATTGAAAAAAGTGTCGTCGTTTAATATCTTTGTCTACATAAAAAGACTACATTTGTTTACATATCAGATTGATGAACACTACAGGAAGACCTGAGGCTTGCTTTTGGAGAAGTATTTACAACCTATAGAACTCAGCTACTACTCTCATAAGATTTACACTTGAAAAAATGATTTTAATACTGTGATAAAATGTTATTTTCTTTCTTCCTAGATATTTTCATGATCAGTTGTATCAACATGTTACCTAGGAACTGTGTTAGTAGATGTAAAGGAAGTTCAACTTCAGTATTTTGGTAGATAAAAATTTAGAGTAGTAGTAAAATTATTTATTTATTTATTTATTTTGCATTTTCTTTGCTGGAAGGGATTGGGGAAAACAGCCAAGCTAGGTCTGATCTACACCAAATTCTAATCTCTTTAAGCAGCAAGAAAATATTGGATCAAGAAAGTATTGGAAGTGGAAAGGAATATTTCCACTATCAACGCTCTGTGTATTTTAGATTACTGCAGTATGAGCATAAAATTATGCTCATTTTAGGTTTAAAGTATCCAAAGGAAAGAGAGAAGAAACCTTCATTGGACTACTACAGAAAGAAATTAAAAAATCATCAAGTATGGACAAGCATTCCTCAGGCTTACAATTACTATGTAAATGCTAAGTTGGATGTAAGGCAGGTGACGTTAGTGAGCTCTTTGGTTTAAGAAGCCATAATATTTTCTGCCATATCTTATCATATTTTCCACCTTCCTCATTCTAAGCTATCTGCTTCTTGTCATCTGTTATTGTCTTCCGTGATTTTTAAAAATCTTTCTGTGTTTAGCAAATCATTGCTTTGCATGCTGACTGTAAATCTCTAGAACTAATTTATTCTGCTTCTTTTACCATGACAACCTTATAAAAGTATTACTTTATGGCTGGTGATTACATAGAATTTCAACCTACTCTGGGACTTCCCTTTGGGATGGATACAATGGTAGTCATATCAGCTTCTGAGGTGAACCTGAACTTGCAAAAATAACCCCAAAGCTTGTGCTTGAGACAAAGCTATAGATATGCTTCCCTCAGTACTACAGAGTAAAAAACTGACAAAGAAACAAGTTTGCCCAAGGCAGGGATGTTGGAGCTCAATAATATTTAAGGTCACTTCCAACCCACGCCATTCTATGATCCTATGATCCCTTCTCCCAGTAATTTGTATTGTTAACAAAGTTTTGAAAATAAAAATAGGAGAAGAATACATTCCTCAGTCTTGCAGTTTAATGACAAGATCACAGAGAGGAACTCAAAATACAAACAGGTTTAGCAAAATCTTTCTGCCTGACAACATTGCTAGCTGATTGAGGGAAGGGAATTGTATTGCTCTGCTCTGTGCAGATGCAGCCTCACCTTGAATACTGTAGGCAATTTTGGGCAACACAGCATAAGAAAGACATAAAACTGTTACAGAACATCAAAACGAGGGCTATGGCAAAGGGTTTAGAGGGGAAGACATATGAGGAGTGGCTGAAGTCATTTGCTTTGTTCAGCCTGAAGAATACAAAAGGAGGCCTCATGGTGGCCTACAGCTTCCCCACTGCCATGGTTTAACCCAGCAAGCAGCTCAGCACCATACTGCTGTTTGCTCACTTCCCATCAGTGTGATGGAGAAGGAAACTGGAAAAAAGGTAAATAGATTGCAGTAGATAGTGATGTTAGACTACCTACACTCCATGACACCATGAAAACTAAAAGTAAACCATGTCACAGCAGAAGACACCCCTTTGCCACAAACCTCTGCGAACTCAACAGTGTGGAGGAAAGTGTTGTACACCACAGAGGAACAAAAAATATTTCTCATTCAAGTTTTTGTGGACCCTTCTGGACTTTACATCTGTGATGTAGATACCATATAGCCAATGGCTAGAGGTTTGTTACTCTTGGTAACAAACAGAGCAAGAACACTGAGGAAGTTCTCTCAACTACCTGGTACAACATCCATGACAAATCACAGTTTGGAAACCAAGTAAAGGAGAACAGAAATTTTGCAACATAAGGAAAATGTATTCAAAAGTGTATTTATAAAATAATACAGTGGAATAATACAAACTCTGCACAATGTCTAACCATCAATAAAACCCTACCAGCCAACCAGCACTGTCTTTCCTCAGGTGTCCTTGCTGATAATGGGAGTGGAAGAAGAGTAAGAAGAGTCAGATGAGCTGAATTTGGCCTTGTGTATAGGAGGGAAATACCCTGTTTCATGAGTAATATGACAGCTTTTCTTTAATGGAACTATCATCTTTTACTTTTCTGGAGCAATTTTGCTCTGGGAACTGAGCAGTGGAGCAGAAAACTAGTTCCTAAATCACACAGCAGCATTGGAATGCCAGTCAGTCTGATTTTCTCTCCTTTTTTTTTTTTTTTCTTCACTCCTTTGGATGCTTTGTAGTGATAAGTATCACCCTGTCAAAACCAGTATAATTTTTTTAGAAATAGTCTATTCCAAAACAATATGCATTTTTTTCTTTCATATCTTTCAGTTAGAGTCTCTCATTCTTCAAATGAGCAATTCTGTACTTCCCATCCTTTTGCTCCTTTCTTTTTCTCTGTGAAATTGTTTGAAATTGACACTTTTACTTCAAATGCAAGAGGAACAGCACAGTGCACTCCCTAACAGCTGATGTGACATGAGATATCAATGTCTTTCCTCAATAAAACACATAAAAGGACATATGCTTCTTTTGATCACAGGAGGAAAAAGGAGAAATTCAATGAAAATTTGATATTCAAACTACAGACAGATGTGGAGTTCACACGGTGGTTTTCAAAGTGATCCAAATTAAATAATCCCAGTTCCCTCAGCTGCTCTTAATAAGATTTGTGCTACAGATCCCTCAGCAGCTTTGTTGCCCTTCTCTGGACATGCTCCAGGGCCTCAATGTCTTTCCTTTAATGAGGGGCCCAGTCAAGTGCAGCCTCACCAGTGATGAGTACAGAGGAATGATCATCTCTCTGGTCCTTACAGAGTTTTAATTATGCACGTATATCAGTATATTAAAAACTACAAATAAACTTCACAGAAAGAAAACACTCCTCTCCCAATCCCCAATACTGTATTTTTACTATAAACTCTAGCTAGTATTCCATGTACTATTTTACTACAGACATAGTTCAGAACTGGCCTGATTTAATAAGGATTTTTTCATACCATCAATTCAGAGATACTTTTGTGGAGTAAAATCTTTCCCTAACTGTAAATTCTTTGTGATTTTTTTTTTCAGAAGATAGTCAGAAAGTATCCAAATGAATGGATTTATCTAGATTCTATCTTCCTCATGACTCACAAAAGTTTTTGAAGATAAGGTTTTTGAAAAATACTCTGCTTCTATAACCTGAAAGATTATGGAATAAATGACAAAACATTTTGTACAAAGTATGTTGAAGTCTCTGCACTGCATAACAAGTTGTAAAAGAGAAAGATTCACCACCTGAAGAAAAAAATAATGACAGAACTAAAATTGCTATAAGTTGGTGCTTAATAATAGAAAAAGGCTGCAGACTGACGAGGGCTATATTCTATATTACAATACATTATACCACACTATAACACCATTAGTGTTTCTTCATCATCACTTATTTTTTTACCCTGTCGTTTCAGCAGCAGTGTGCATTATGTAAAGGAGTTCAAAACTGCAGATACATACTCAGAAATTCCCAGCTTAACCTGTGGAAAGTTATCAGGTCTGTGAAGCAGATGGACCGTTTGCTCCCTGTGTTTAATAAAGATAAAAATTGTTGTATGCACATGATGTGCTGTTATCTCCAGCACTCTCTGTTTTCAGATTTAATTAATTAATGGCACAGAGCTGTACCTAAGTAGCACATTCTGATGCAGAGGCTATGTGATTCTGCCACTGGTATTTCAAACCAGTTATTTTAAAGGATACTGTACAGCAGGATTAATTGTAAATTTCAGATTTAGTTGATAATGAAGCTATTTGTGGCAGTAGAAAAAAGCACCACACTCCTTCATCTTGGAAGGACAAAGCTAGGTAATAAATCTTTTTTGCATGGGCTCATTCACTCACTGTAATTAATAATGCACTGTTTCACATCATGTAACATACATGATTATACGTAATTCCTTTCAATCAGAAGAACATTCTTCCTGTTTGAAGCTCAGATCTCATCTACTGAAAATTTTACTGGATTGCGAAGAGTCCCAGTCAGTGAGAACATACTTCTAATTCTCTCCCTTTGCAGTCAGAGAATCCTGGCCAGAAAGTGCTGGTGAGAAAAATTCAGAACAGTTTATGCTTATCAGTAGGACATGTGTTTGCTGAATTAACACCATCTGTTTTCAACTGATATCAGACTACTTTCAGTTTTCAGATTAATTAAAGAAAAAAAGTACCCTCTCTCAAAAACAATGGAAGTATTAATCTTGTTTTACAATAAAAAGCAAACAAACAAAGAAGGTGTGAGAAAATCTTGTCTTTTTCTGCCTACTCTCTGCTACTTGCTTCCTCCAGTGGATAGTGGCTGACAGCACCTCATATGCTGCTCCACAGCCTGTGTTTATTTGCTAGACTGAGAATTCATCTGCCCAAATGCAGACATAAGGTACAGAGCTAATCTGAGCTAGTCTTCCACACTATTGAACTGAAAGAAAGCAGATTTTTAATTCAGCTCTCCCCATAATGACACCTGTTTCTCATAATGGCTGTAGAAACAACCTCATGTGACACAAACGTGACCCGTACATGCCTCAAGACAGAGAATGGCAGTTCCACTCCTAGCAATTGCTGCAGTTTGAATTCCTGTTTTTGCCTTCTCATGCAGCAGCTGTTTTGTAGCTGAATTCAATCATTTTCTCCATGCAGGAATCTCACCACCTCAGCAGTCAGAGGCTTTGGGCTCCATTCTTTCTGACTTAGAGGCAGTGTTTATTCCATTCTGCACTTCTAATGCTTTGCTCCCCTGGTCTAGATTAAAGGAGACAGAGTGAGTAGAGCCTTATTAATCACTTTCTCTGAAATGTGGTTCATGCTGGGGGACAACAGCCATGTAAGTCTGGCTGTAAAACACAGATTAGACAAACTTCTCAAGCATCTGACTGCATAATGCAGGTCTTTCTTTATGTGGCTACACCTCCTGTCTTTTCAGCTCAACCCTGAGTTCATCCACACTGCTGTGTGCCTGGAAAACAACTTGTATTAATTTTCCTTTCTTCCCTTTCCAAAAGTGCTCTAAAATTTACTACTGCAACATTTTCTACTGTAGAAAAACACACTTCTTACTCCCCTCCAGTAGCATATAAGCTCTGCAAGGTTTACCAGGTTTGGTTTATCGGAACCAACAGTGCTTCATGGTGGTGGCACAGCTATCAAAATATCCAGCATTACTCCAGTGAACAACAGCACAGTTGAAGGAGTCAGCTCAGTACAACTGACACAGAACAATTTGATAAACCTGTGTTATATCATCAGCTAAAAACTCTCAAATAAGCCGAAATCCTCATTCCAGAATGTGTGTTTACACTGTCTAATTCTACATAACAGATTGAATAGTGAAGTTAAGAAGACTAATGATGATTATATTTCTACATCCATATTAGAAGGCATGACAAGACCCTTTATTCAACCAGACTTTTGTTGTGAAGTAGCAGAGACATGCAAAAAAGGTAAAAAAACCTCAGAGGCTAAATTTCATATGAACACTTACATGTAACATTTTAAAACAGAATTTGGTCAGGCAGACTGTAGACAGTGGTTTATGACACTCGCCTTTCCTGTTGACTCCTCGTTTCCAAGTTTCATCTCATTCCAACAACTCAGAAGCCTTCTAGTCTGCAGCAAGTTCTACACAATCTCCTCCACCTCATCTGGACAGGTCATTTTCTCCATCAGTTCAGCTTGTGAACCCATTCCTGTCACTTCTCTGCAGTTTCTCGGCACCTCTCTGAACTTCTGCATGCAACATTTTTTCCCCTCTCTCTCCACTCCTCTTTCTCTGAAGCATGAGAATTCCCTCTAAAATATGCTCTGCTGCTCCCAGGATAGGAGCAATCTCTCTCCAGAAGCTTCCAGCTAAGCCAAATGAATGAAACCAAACCTGACAACAAACACAAGAGCAGATCATCTGCCACAGATGGCCATACTTATGAAGTGTGAAAACCACTCACAGTATGCCCAGATTTTCTGTTACTTTTTTTCTACAAAGTGTACTAGCCAGACCACACAAAAAATATATCCCCATTCTTATTCTCACATAAAAGTGGATATTCCAGTTTGATAGAAACCCATTTTTAAGCAATACAAGTTAAACAAAACCAAATTACCTTCTCACACTCCACTCAAAATCTCCAAAGAGCCCATCTTTTGAAGGTAGCACTAATATGCTTACTAATTAGCTTACAAAGAAACTTGCTATATTGGTATATTGATACAAAATAGAACTTTTCATGGAAGAAGAACAGCTTTCATTATTTCACCTGTTTAAATTTATATCTTTTTCTTTTTTTCTTTTTATGATATATTTGCTGATATATTTTTAAAGCTGACTGTTTTAGGAATTATTATATATAATTTATATGACACTGAAATTTTCAGAAAAGCAAGTGCTCCATTTTTTTATAAATTCATCCAACAGCTTATTGTCAATGTGACATTCAAACTGCATAGGGACAGGGAAGAAGAAAGCAGTGATATTCAATGAATTTTCTTTCTCCTATTTTAATATCAATATTTAGACTCATAACTTTCTTATTTTCTGTTATAAACAGGACAGGAAGATAGAAATTTGGTGAGCTTATAGTAATGTAGTTGAAGAAAAAGCACAAGAAAAATAGAACGTGCTTTTCACAGTGCTTACCATGGTCAAATAAGATTGTGCTGCCTGGAAAAATACAGAAATCCAGATCTTATACCTGAGCCTTCTGGTTTCTGAATTTATTCAGATGAGGTATCAGCTAGGATTGTTTCCATATACACACTTGGATTCTTTATCTTTTCTGCCTTTTTTATGTGTGTTCTTCTCATTGTCAAGTCATTTCTCATAATGAAGATTGTTGCTAATTCATTTTTAGATCACTGAAGGAGGAACCTAGTATGGTTTTTTACAGTACTTTCTGATGATACTACTTATGTTAATTGATCTTTGATAAGTACATAAACAAAAATAAAGAACATTTCCATAATCTGTAATGCTTATAGAACTAGCTGCTTCAGTATTTTAGCAGGAAACATTGCTTTAATTTTCAGATCTCTCTTATGGAATCTGAATGCATAGTAATCATTCCAGTACCTCACTGTACATATAGCAGACAGGAGCCAGGCTGGCTGAATAGTGATGATGATTATTTTGACTGATGAATCATCAATGCCATTTACCTTACCATGCATTGTCTAGGGGCTCTGCACGAGTGTGCAATTCTTTATCATGTAGTTTGAACATCAGCTTATGTGCAATCAGCAAGTACTGAAGTTATGATTAAATATTTCTCTTTATTTGCTCTCCTCTCCTGGAGAACATTCAGTGACTTGGTATCTGACCACAGTCAACAGTTTTAAACTATGATGTTGCTTTTCCACCACAACCTTGATTCCCTCCTCAAGCATTTTATAGGTTATATATTCATGAAATATTACTACAATGCAGTAATATAGTAATAATTTCAGAGAGGTAAGATCACCAAGAATTAGAAAAGGGAACATAAATATCCAATATATTTTAGCACAAAGTAACATAAGAAGAATAATATTTCATAAATTGTAGAGCAATTCAAATTCAAGACCAAGTAATGATGAATAAACCACTGTCACAGTGGTTTCTTATAAAAAGCAAACCTTGAGCTCTTTGCAAGACATAAAAAGATACTGTGAAGAGAAGATAATGCTATTACTTTCTTTTATGATCATAGATCTGGAACATATAATTAGCCTGCTCCACCAAGAAGAAATTTCCTATTACTTATGGAACTATATAACAACATTCTAATTTAGGAGAAATATTTAAAAATATATATATTTCAAAATATTTCAACGTATAAATTATATAAAATATAAAAGATATATATTTTTCAATTCTGTCTTCAGATTAAAAAAAAAGAAATTTCATAGATATAAAAAAAATGTTTTGTTTTTAATGGTTAACACTTAGTAAACATTTAAAAGGAACCTTATGACAATTTTCTGTGCGTAAAACAAGTTCTGTAAGAGAGGAAAATAACACCTAACCTGAGAAGCCTACCAACTATTCTTTTCTGAAAGTATATGAATTAGTCGCTGTCATAGACAAAAGTTGGAAGGAGATAGACACTGACATGAAACTGTGCTGCAGAGTCTATTCTCACAGAACTGTTCCAATTTTTGAACTGCGTTTGGAAACATAACAACAGCTACAACAGAAAGACGGAGAGCATTCAACTTGTTCTTCAGCCTTTTCATGCTATATGACCAGCTCAGGAAAAACTACAAATTATTGATTGCTCTTCATCTGTTCTGCACTAAATTTTCCAGACTAAGCTCCAACTCTGAACACTCTGAACTGCAGGAAATAATAATTATAATACATTTCTTTAAAAAATGTCTTGGTATCTAATAATAAATTATTTGTACTGTATCTTTCAGCAAATGGCAGTGACTTTCAGAAAGACATTTAGAAATACAGTGCTATCCTAAGCCATTTGTATGTTTCTCCCTATTACATAATAATTGACTATTTAGTATTTGACATTGAAATATACTTTATGTTTCTTTCTTATGCTCTCTTATGTGACCAGGAGACCTTTCTTGTTCCACTTTATTTTCTCTTTTATTTCTCACTCTATGTCTGTGTAGCATAATGTAGCAATATGGGTAAGATAGCTGTCAAAGTTACTAGTGATTGGTGTAAATAGCATAAAAAATCTGATGCAGAAGAATTCTAGGTCTCAGCCATTCTGTCAGTATCTCTAGTTCATAATATACATTCGAAGCAATTCCATATATCAGACTCCTGGTTTTTAAAGCAAACAGCTGATTATCATTGCCTGTCACTTTCCAACAACTTTATTGACTGTATTGTCACAGAATGACAGAATTACAGAATGACTGAGTTTAGAAGAGACTGGTAGAAGTCTTCTGATTCGGACCTCTGGCTCAAGCAGGGCCAGCCGCATGAAGCTGCAAGGACCATGTTCAGACAAATTCTGAGGAAGGAAAAATATTTCTAGAACAATTTAGACAAACAAATCTTTTTACAATTAATAAAGACTTTTTTTTTCCCCAAAAAATATTTCCAATAACATTAAAATAAAATAAAATAAAATAAAATAAAATAAAATAAACACAAAGAATCGTGG
>NW_024962265.1:8731058-8767578 GCF_019238085.1 Lagopus leucura | reverse complement strand
ATTTTTCCAAATCACTGTGTTTGACAGCTTAATGGTGAGCACTGGCTAGTGTTTCCTGAACTGTGTTATGTATAAAGCAGCATAAGACATACTCAAGGGTATATAATTTACTTCTGATATGAAGCAGTACAATGGCCCGAGTGTCATCACTCTTGAGCTAGACAGCAATAACACTAACTGGTAAAGCATGGGAAAGGTTTCTACACTTCGTCTATCCGAATGTATATTCACATATCAAAAACATTAAAATCCTTGGGTACTAAAGGCAGTATAAGCCAATTAAGATGTTTGGAGCTTGAGGAGAGCTGCTGCTATACAAAGGGAGGCTAAAAGTTCCCTGTGTTTGCAGAAGACAGCTAATTGATGTCTTCACACAGAGGGTGATGACACACTGGAATAGGATGCTCAACAAGGTTGTGGATGCCCCCATCCACAAAGGCATTCAAAGTCAGGCTGAATGTGGCTCTGGGCAGCCTGGTCTAGTGGTTGGCAACCCTGCACATAGCAGGGAAGTTAAAACTACATGATCATTATGGTCCCTTTCAACCAAGGCCATTCTATGATTCAAATATCAGAGGTGGGATTACTGAATGTAGACTTACAACCTTCTAAGAGATGCACAGTGAGGGACTGAAATCACAAGTTGCACAAGGGAAATCATGAATTCTTTGCTATGGGAGCAATTAAGCTCCAGAACAGGCTGCCCAAAGAGGCTGTGAAATCTGCAGAGATTCTCAAAATTCAAGAGGCTGTCCAACCTAACTTTAAAACTAGCCCAACTTTGAGGTGGAGGTGGGACTATATTATCTCAACACACTGCTCCCAATCTGTTGAGTTGGTGATCTTTTTCTCAGGCACTATGATGGCTGAAGTGCTTGGCTATTTAATGTTTTTAGAAGGCAATACAGGCAATCACATCCTTATGGATTTCTTGTCAAGATGCTGTGGAAGGTGAGAAACAGTAGGGATTTCAGTATTTGTTCTTACTAAATAAGAGCTTCAATGTAGGCAAGTATTCTACAAGTGCAGTGTTGTTGAGATTAAAGATACAATTAGTCATGTCTACAAAATATCCTTCAGAAAAGCCACTTTGCTTTTATTTATGTATATATGTATATGTACATATGAAAAAGAACAATTTTAAGTTAAACAGTAACAGATGCATGAAGCAAAACAATGTTACTTTTGTAACTTGTCACAAGTTGTTGTCGTCTTCTATGAGCTCTTCCACCAAATGATGAAGAAATTAAAAAAATAAAATGCCTAGGTTATAATTCTCTCAGACAGGCAATGTTCAACGAGGCTGTAAGAACATAAGGACTCAGAGCAGCCTACACTACTGCTGTCAAAAGAACGACTTTTAAAGAAGTATGTGGAAGCATTACTATAAAACTCTCTGTACTATTATATCACTAATCAAATGAGCAAAGGACAAACTTGTTGATTCCTTTCCTTCCTTTCCACTTCCTTTCTACAAGGCTGTAATATTTCTACTACAGAAATTATACTTGGGTATAACAAAAGGAGCATCAATGTGATGTAAGTGATTAACCAGACAGTAAAATTTCTGAAAAAGACAGCCACTGGCTCCAACTTACACTCAGACAAATGTATCAGCTTCTTTCACTGTTACCCTCTACACCATCTACATGTTGCCCAGCAAGATTGTGGATGCCTCCTCCCTGGAAGCATTCAGGGCCAGGCTGGATGGGGCTGTGAGCAAACCAGTTGAGTGAGAGGAGCCCCTGCCTATAGAAGAGGGGTTGAAACCAGGTAATTTTAAAGGTCCCTTCCAACCCAAATCATTCTATGATTCTATTATATATGCAACAAAACCACAACAATGCAAGAGGATATAGAAAATGTGCTCCATAAGTTCATTGAGTAAATACTACTTACATGCTGCATTATGATTTCCTGAGGTGCAGCGTTCTAATCCTATACATGATTAGAAAATAAACATCAAGGCTCAAATTCCTTTTCTCCATATTAGGCATAAATTTTAGGGAGGTAACTCTCATTCTGATTCACCTTGTCTATCATCTCTCCTGATCTTTTCACTTATGGCAACTGCTGACTGTCTACACCTAGCAGTTGTCCAGATTTGCAGAAATCAGCATTTAAGTTATTTATCTCACACATACTGAGAAAGTCTCCAGCATTTAATCCTCTTCAGATCCTTCATCTATACTACTTATTTTTAAACTCTGTCTTTACTTTTAGTTAATGGCTAGCTCACCTGAGGATCCTACACCAGAGAATAGGCTTGCCAGGCAGTGTAAGAGCACCAGCAGACTCAATGCTTGAGCTGCATTTGGCAATAGCCAACAGCTTGCCAAGTGAGTAAGGCAACAGAATGAAAGCTGCACTTCAGCAGGAACCACTCAGATAGCATGAGAGAAGGTGTCAGAGAGGGACTGGCTGGGAAACAGAAGTAGGGATTTGCAAGGAGATCAGAGAGAAGATATGGACAGATGGGGAATGTGAACAGAAACAGAGCCTAGATCCAAATCCAGTCTGTGAGAATGCAAGAAGTTCTGGAGAAGGAGAGCCAAAAGGCAGGCTTCATCCGTACTCTCACACAGAAGGATAGAAGGAATACCAAGAAAGAAATTTCAAGCTCTGCCCAAGCATTTTATACTTTAAGTCATACCTGAATTTTGATTTTTTTAGTACTTTTATTGTCACACTTCTGAAATTTGATGGATTGATTTTGTTTTTATTATTTTTAATTTTCTACCTGTATTGTCTGTACCATTCCTGAATTTCATCTTGGAACATTGTGTAGAATTGCTGTTCTGCTTTCCAAAGTGACTGGGATTCCTGTACTGAATTGATCTGAAAATGATATGTGAGTGCATTTTTCCTACAATCTAAATTGCAATTAAATATTTAAAGAGTCAAGTCTATGACCAAATCTTGTTTGTTCCACTTAAAGCTGCTGTCCAATTTGACAGTGACCAATTTAACCTGATAGCTCTTTTCAGTTTGCAGATGGAAAGTATAGTTCCATTAAAAAATAGTAATTGCTAAATATTAGCTTATGAATAAATAATGGTACACTGGAGGAAGAAATTAAAGAAAGGCAGTAGAAAGAACTATTTTGTCAGTATTTCCTAATACTTACATTGGATTTTTGAGCATCAATATGTAAACCACATGCCTACAATTAAATCTCAGATTAATTCAGAATTGTGAATACAGTTATTTACTTTAATAAATACTTTTTAACACAAAAACATTTACTTAGAAAATCAATGTCAAAACAGAAACATTTTGAGAATGAGGACCAAGGTGAAGTGCTCATAAGTTTAGTTCTGTCATAAGCAAGTCTTATTAATTTCAAAAAATAATTATTAGGTGTTATTAGCCCAAATGATGGTGTAGCACTTATGGCAAGAGAGAATCAGATTTAGCAAATATTTCCAGAGATGAGATGTAAATCTTCAGAGCTGTGAGCGATGATTTATAACATTAATAATGCATTATTCACTATTAACACACTTGCAGCTTAGACATTAAAGACTAGCCTGATTTTATCCTTCCCTGTTTATTTTATCTTATTTTATTTATTTGTTTTGAGTGAGCATCAGATCATTAGTTTTGAAAGTACTGAGGTACTTTTCATATATTTTCAAGTAGAACATATGAGCCATCATCTTTTTTTTTGTTTTGTTTTGTTTTGTTTTGTTTGTTCTTGCCAGTCTTGGATTACTTCCAAGTAAAATTTAATCACATTTGGCTGATCAAGGCAATATTTAATAAACTTTTAAAAATATCTTAATGATATTAAAAGAAGTGCTGGAAATAAAGCTCACATTATGAGATAAAGTTTTGGAGAAGGCATTAGTTTTCTACTTTGACAAGAATAAATTCCATGTTTTTCTCTAATTACTTCACATTGGGAAAGTTTGCAGGGAGGTTTTTGTGCATGCAAACTAGATGCCTTCTGGAGAAAGCTCTGGAGAATCTCTGTTCTAAGGATATCTCAAATGTATTCAAATCTCAGTAGGGAAAAGCAGCCCAAACCAATGACTCCATTTGGACAACATCAAACCACAGGCTGAATCCAGTCCAATGTTAGATTCTCCAGCTGCAAAAAAGCATACTTGCAGAGGCTTTAGCATCAGCTAATGTGATCTGCTGTTCTGCTTTTAGTATACCAAATATCTGTCTGATAGGGCACACTCAGTGCTTCCTTTGCAGGGAAGCTTTTATAGAAGTTGATCTTCTGTCAAAGTTTCTGAGGATGTATGCTCATTTTCTCGGTACAATTATTCTAAGTTTTTGTCATTGCTGCTCCTAAGAGAGTGGACAGAATAAAATGCAAGAAGTTGAACTAGTCAGCAGAACATGTGAAAGAATCTGTCTTGAGTTCAGACAGGTTAGTCCTGTCCATCTATGATAAGCAGACAATTACACTAGTAGAAATGGTATCCTCCTCCTTTCTATTCAGATAAAACTACTGCATTCCATGGCTTGGCAAGAGAGAACAGTTTGAGGCAAAACAGAACTAAATAAGTTCAAGCTTAATAGTCAATGTATGCTACTCTTCTTCTATGTCTGCTTTATTCTGCTGTACATATGTATAGTATTTGTTACTCTAAAGCAGAGAACATTTATATTGATCTTTCCCTACACCCAAAAAGGATTCCTAAAATGGAATCATGGGGTTTGATAACCAAGTCAGCTGGAAACGAGTGCAGAGATTACAGTATCTTCATTCTTCTCTGTCTTTTATAGAAGACAAAAAATTGAGGACTGTGGCCATGGGTTCTTTTTTAATGTGTAAATGAGAGCTGGCTAACAGGGAGATGGATGAGCTGTCAGCAGGTAAGAAAAGGTTTAAGTGACAGAAAGCCTAGACTCTGTGTCAGCTCTACCATAAATCTCACACTTTAAAATAGATTATGAAGGGTCTCCTTTGAAAAGAAAAAGATTGAATATAATATATTTTTTTTTCTGCTATGCATGAGTATCCCTGTATTGAATATAGAAGGTATGAATTCAACTAATTTAAAAGTAACAGGCAATTCAGAATGACCCAGTTAAATACTTAGAAAACGAGGCTTATATGATATGTTGACCAAATGTGAGATAGTCTTCTCTGTTTTAAAATCTGACAGATGGAAAAAAAGGTGGCTTATTTAATTCACAGAAAAGTTATTCCAAAAGATTTAAAATACAGCAAAAGAAGCAGTAGCTTGAAATGTTAACAGATCTCTAAACTGTAAATGCTTCAAACCTTCAGTGGAAAAAGCAATCCCAAATCTAATGAAATGCTGAAGTGTAAAAAGATATTTTACTATTTACATAAAAGATTGTCATGAACTGTCTTTATGGGTGAGTGAGAGACTAACTTTTCAACTCAGTTTCCAGTGAATGTTTTTGAAATGCAGAAGAGAAGTGGTGTGCTGGGGATTGTAAGAATCAGTGACCCTCAGGGCCCTCCCCCTCCCCATCAGTGCATTGCTCTACTGAACTGACACTGCTACTTTAAAGATGTCTTTTTAAAGAAAATCTAGAGAGGAAGAGAAATTGACTTATGTGAGTGTGAAGCAGGAAACTCTTTTGAAAGTAACTCAACTGCTAACAGAACCTAAGTCCCATTATGAAAAGTCAGTAATATTTAATATTCTAGGCATTTAGGTCACTTCTGCAAAACAGACACATGAGCTCCTGAGGGATTTTGGATCTTTTGAAAATGATGCAGATTGCTTTGAAAATAATGCCTCATATTTACTACAACAGATAGTGAGAGAACAATAACATCATTTGATAGAGCAAATTCTCAAGTACTAAACACTATTTTTCAACATAGTCACAGCTATGAGCTATGCATTTTGACCTGTGATGAACAAGAGTCTGCATGTTGTGCTGTGATTTTGGTTCAAAAGTATAGGGATGACGAGACTGTGAGTGTCTCTTCTATGTCCTTGAAGCACTGATAAGCAGAATTAGAGCACTATTTCTCTACTACCTTCATGGATGAGAGAATGCCAATGGTGCATATCAAATAAATTATTAATCTCTCCCCTTTGACAGACAAAAATGAACAAAGGGTAAGAGAGGAGAAAACTGGCATATAAGGGATAATAGGAAAGAGGGTCCAGAAGAAGGCCATGAAGATGATCAGAAGGCTGGAACATCTCGTCTATGGAGAAAGGCTGTGTTGGTGCTCTTCAGCCTGGAGAAGAGCAGGCTCCAGGGGGATGTTAGAGTGGCCTTCCATTACCTGAAGGGAGCCTACAGAAAAGCTGGGAGGAACTTTTTACAGGGGTGGGTAGCAACAGGACAATGAGAAATGGCTTTAAACTGGAAGAGGGCAGATTTAGACTAGATATTAGGAAGAAATTCTTTGCTGTGAGGGTGATGAGACACTGGAACAGGTTGCCCAGAGAGCTTGTGGATGCCCCATCCCTGGAAGCATTCAAATTAAGGCCAGATGGGGCTGTGAGCAACCTGGTCTAGAGGGAGGTATCCCTGCCTATAGCAGGGGAGTTCAAACTAGATGATCTTAAAGGTTTCTTCCAACCCAAACCAGTCTGTGATATTATGACATATGTGATATGATGACATAGAAACTCAGATCATGTTGTTTGTTTTTTTTTTTCCCCTGCAGTTAGCATGAGCCCAACAGAGGCACAAAAGAACAAAAGGAATTCAGTGGATACATCTACATCTTCTCTGGATTTCTGGCCTGAATTCAAACTCAAGATAAGATCTGCCCATGACCAATGAAGCAGCCGCATAGGTAGCTGAGGGACACCCTTCAGGGATATTGGAACCCGTGTGCTTAGCCAGACCCATTGACTTAATCTATCACTACATATTTTAATGTACTGTCAGGTTGACCCCAATAAACTGCATGCAAAAATAGGAATCATTCAAATGAGGCCAATCTCAGACTACGCTTTAAGACTGGTGTACACATGGCCAAGATGAAGGATCAGTTGCTAACAGTGACGGAAGAAGAGTTTCATTAAACCACATCCCACAAATGCCACTTAGATTTCCTGAAAAAAAAGGAAAACTCTTTGCACTTTAAATCTAGGATAGTCTTTCATCATACAACCAATGATGATTCTTTACTCAGTGCTCATCTGTACCAAATACCAGTTGTTTCTTCCATGACTCTACTTTGTTTCTGGCAACCTGCATCTCACAATTTTTCCTTGACACAGCTACACTTGGTTACTCACAGAACTGCACTCCCTACAAGGTACTAAAATAAGCAAAAAGCATAGCATTTCTTTTACTCTAGGACTAAAAAGAATCCACCATCTGTGTTCATTCTACTGCTCACAGAAGCTATGGCCACTATAACCACTGAAGTAAAATGTAAATGCATAACTTGTTATCTCGACATTAAATGTGCTGTCACCAAAAGCAATATCTTCTGGATATTTATCATTAGATGATTAGCAGAGAGATTATTTCTCAGTCTTTCAGTTCTACTAGACTGGATAAAATGTCATAATTTCCAACAAAAGGGACATTAAAGAACATAAAATTACAGCAGTAATTGTAAAAAGTGGAAATACCATTTTATCATTATATTCAGTCTCCATAATCTTTCCCTTATAATGTTATAATAAATATATTTTTCAATGGAAAAGGATATGAATGACGAAAGTGCATTACCTAGTGGGCAAATGTCATTTTATTGTAATCCTTAAAACAAGACTATTTTATTCCTATCCTACTAGGCTCACTGATTGCAGGAAGATGAAACTTTTTTATAAACTGCCACAAGATTACATCTGTGAAACATGCAGAATGACCACATCACATGAACACCCTTTTCATCTACAGTGTTTATAAATGGAAACAAAGACATAATACTGAAACAAGAACTATTAAAAATGTAATGGGATATTCATCCACGCAAAAAAATATCCCCTTAAGTAGAGAAATAGTCTTTCATTTCCATTTTCTTTCTTTACATTCATCACTGCCTTCTTCTTCTAAGTGAACTGTTTCACAAGTTATTCTGCACTGAACTTCATTATTCTGAATGATGTATCTAATCCCCTCTGTCTTTCCTTTTTTACAAGTAGGCAAGTAGATGCTCTCCACTCAACAGGCACAAAAGGGCACACAGAATTTACAAATGGCAACTGGACTCTGCAAAGTAATAGTAATAAAACAAACAAAAAAACAAAAACAACCAAACAAAAAAACAGCTGCAGTTCAAAAATACTTCAATGTTGATGAAACACTTTCATTTCATGTTTTCATTTCACAATTATTAAGATTATCCATAAATGATCTTGAATTTAAATTTCAGTATAGTAACAGCATGTTGTAAAAACATAAATCTGCAGTAGAAAAAAATGTCACCAAGGTTTATATTTTTTCAACAGTGCCACTATGTATATATTATTAAGAGGAACTTTTGAGTAAGATTATTAAGGCATAAAAGAAGAAAACACTGTCCATTTTTTCCTGTACTTTTGAGAAGTCAAGTTCTAACAGCAGGTTCTTAGTTGGTATCAAAAAGTCATAGTTATACTGGAATGAATACTGGAAGTCTTCTGGAAGCTAAATATCCTCTCCTCCCAGTACAACTGGATTGAGTAATCCAGTTGCAATCCAGAACTGAAACTCACACAGATAATGTCAAAGCAAATTATGCCCATATTTCCAGATGCTGATATCATTAGATTACTTTCTGAATCTTTCTAAGTATTCTTTTTATTATGTATAACTTCTGGCTTATTTTTCAACTTATTCCAGCTTAAGCTAACTGAACATAAGAGCTTGTATCAGAAAGAGAAGGGAAAACATATCTAGTGCATAACATCAAGTCTGAAAGCTGCCATGATGGCCATGGGGGGTTTGTGGAGCAGTTTCCCCACCACATGCCACAAGACACAGTTAACACAGCTCACTTTAAAAACATGGAAGATTTTCACTTTCCTTGCATTAGTCAACTTGTAGTTCAAGTTCCAGAAAAAATGCCCATCTCATTGAATTAGATTGTAAGCACTTTGAGACACGGACTATATTCTGCTTGATGACTACAAGTACTCTCCAACATCGAGTACAACTCAATCTTTTATAACTTCTGTTCAACATTTTTCAAGGTGCTGTTCTACATGAAAGGAGTGTTCATGCTGCTGTTTCTCACACTGTTAATCCTGCATTACGGAATGATTTTGATATGTCAAGACTACAGTTTTCTCTTCAAACTACTAATAATGTTTTAAAGCAGTGATAGCACAGGAAGTACTTAATATCTGATCAAATATGTAAAGCTGTAGAAACTGCTTTCAATGAGGTTCTCATAGGGTATAACCAGACAAACCTGGTCACTACAAAATATCAAACACAGAAGGACAAACCCACTTTATTCAGTCTGTACTACAGTCTTACTTATGTATTCACAGAAATGGAACATAAAAGACAAAAATTACAGACATCAAATGGCAGTTTTCCTAGAGCTCTTACAAGTTAGATACTGACCCTACAATTGACAGAATGGATTCAGACAAAAGGAAGTTTTAACATGTTAAATTATGTGGGTTTTTTGTTTGTTTGTTTGTTTGTTTTGTTAAACAATATTACTTTCTCTCATTCATTAACAATGGAGTGATTCTCAAATCAGAAATCTT
The DNA here is from genome assembly GCF_019238085.1 of Lagopus leucura. Classification (NCBI taxonomy): domain Eukaryota; kingdom Metazoa; phylum Chordata; class Aves; order Galliformes; family Phasianidae; genus Lagopus; species Lagopus leucura. The sequence continues at coordinate 8,757,961 of NW_024962265.1, read as the reverse complement.
CTCAAGGAGAAAGAATACTGTAGAAATAGAAAATTTATAATGTCAGTCCTTTATTATTCAAAATTGTCTCTATCCCAACTAAAAGCAGTACATCTCCCCTGACCTCATAAGAAACAGCCTCCAGCACTTGCATAACTTCTTGATAATCCTTCCTATTCAAAATAAACCAGGAAAAAAAAAACTATTTGTGGTCTGAAAACCTTCAGTTTGGAAGATGTAAAAGATGTACATACACACTGGGACATAAGATTACCAACAGTATCACAGATGGCTAAAAATCAGCTGAATCATGAAATTACAAATCTGATGTCATCTGTCTCAGAAAGCATATGCAGTAATTCCAGTGTAAATACACTACAGACCATGCCACATGAGCTGGGTGTTGTATTAATAGAAAAGAAAATGTTTCTCATTTTCTAGGAATTGCTAGTAACCATTTTATTGGCAGCAAAGTACTATTTAAAAAAAAAAAAAAAAAAAAGCACCATTCAAATTTTGAACAAATATTTGTTGTTCATTTTTTCCTGAATCTCACTAAGACTGTGATCTCAGTTCCCCGATTTCCAGGCAAAGCAATAACTCAAGTAGCCTTGCTTTAGACAGCAGACATTCATTGAGACTTATCAGCATGTTGAAAAGACTACATGCATAGCCACTGCTAATGAGTTCATCAGCCCTCATGCTATAATAGTCAGCTGTGCAATTGCATACTGAAAAAAAAAAAAAAAGAAAACAAATACTTCTTACCATGAAACCCTCAGTGTACTGAAACTGAGCTCTGGAACTGTCTTCTGCTGTGGGACTCAGGGGCTTAGGATCAGACATAGAGCGCTGCATCATCTTTGCTGCCTTTGGACTTGATGGAGGAACCTTGGCAATGTCAGCATGGAGCATCTTCTGAGGGCTGATGTCATCAGTGATGGATTTTTCATATGGTACAAATGCTGACTCTATAACTTTGCTTGGTGAAACAGGTGAAATGGGTGAATAGAGAACTTTGGGAGATTTGGGAGGGGAAGGGACTACCTGCAGAGTGGAGTCCGGACGAAGGTGAGATGAGTAGCCTATTTCTAATGGTGTTGGGCGTTTTTTATCTTTCTGAGGGGATGAAGCTGACAAATACTGGGGACTCTGATTGTCTGACTCTGTCTCTGTTTGACACCCCAAACTTTCTCCTTTATATGTCTTTTCTGGAGCTGAAATGTGTTTTATGATTTCAACCTTAGCATCCAATCGAGCCCTGATTGAAGGTGTTCTTATTGTTCCTACAGGTTCTGTTTGTACTGAAATCTCTGCTACTGTCTGAACTGCAATACTAGACACTTTGGAGAATTGTTTGGCTTTGTCTGCCTCTGTGGTACTCTCACTGTATTTCCCTACACGAGGCTTTCTTCTAGATCTGCTAGAAAGATCCCATTCATCCTGATCTTCATCATCTGTCTGGACACTTGTATCAACACTCTTCTTAGTTCTTCGTCTCCTGTTTGTGTAACCTCTGTCTGCTCCGTCTTCATCATCAGTTTGCACTCCACTGTCCACTATCTTTTTGTAGCATCTGGGCTCTTCTTCCAGAGACTCCTCAAGCTCCTCATAAGGGCCACGTAATTTTGGCATAGAACTCCTCTTTTTCAATTGCTTCTCCTCTCTAACATCAATATCTTTCAGAGACATTTCTGAAACAGAGCTCAGGATACCAGACCTAGGTATGTATTGGGTAATGCCATCTGACTGAACTGTATACCAAGTTTGGCTTTGTGGAATTTCAATGCCCAGCACTCCTGAAGCTGTAGTGGTTGCATCATCAGTAGGCCAAAATTGGCCATTCTCTGTGTTTGCATACTGTCCTTCCAAAAGGGCTTGATCTGTGGTTGTTTGTGGAGAGCCAGTTCCTGAAGGATCGTAACCATACTGATATATTTGTCGAATTTTTTGTTCCTCTAACTGTTGGTGGAGCTGTTGTTGAAGTTGTTGGAATTGTTCAAGTTGCAGCTGCTGCTGGGCTAATGTCTCTTGTCTCATCATATACTGAGCTTGCCGTTCTTCCTCTTGCTGAAATAAGAGATGATGTTTCATGGATTGCAGCTCCTCAAGCTTTTTTTGCACCATAAACTTCTCTTGTTCCCTAAATCTTTGAATTTCCTGACGTTCCCATTCTAGCTCTTCAGCAAAGCGTTGTTGCTTAATTTTCTCAAGTTCAAGAAGTTCACGCTCCAAATCAAGCTGCTGCTGTTTGCCTTCTTCGGGCGCAATGATAAGAGCAACCTCATCTTCGATTACATCTGTATAAACTTCAGATGCTGTAGCAGGTATTAAGTTGGTTGGCTCACTGGCAATAGCTTCTAGAGTAAGAGGTGGTAAGCCTGTCTCAATATCAAGAGTAGCACTTGCATCTTTTTCAGCTGCCATTGTTGTCAAGAAACTGTATGATCTTGGAAGTGGTTGATTTTGTTGCAAAGTTGATAATGAGGGCACTGAGTCAATTGTTTGGAGAGTAGGTAAATCTCTGACAGTAGTACTGAAAATAGAACCAGGTTGTGTAGTGATGGCAAATGTCGATGGGATTGGAGTTGCTACTGAAGAATAAACAACACCGTTGGATGATCTTAAAACACTTCCAGCGCCAAATGGGGAACTGAGGGATGATACCATTCTTGCTTGGGAATACTGTGGTGTACTGATCCCGATGCCAGAAATTACCTGTCGAGTCTCTGGGTAAGGACCAGTGGTCTTGCTTGAGTAATCCATAACCTCACCTGAAATTACAGGGCAAAGTTACAGTCCAGTCCCACAAAAGAATGCTGCTCTGTGGACTCTGATAGTCATCTCATCTTGATGAATTAAATGGGGAGGGGAAACTGCATGCAAATCTTCAGGTTATTGATCTATTTTAGATGTGAAGGAAGCAGCATTTCTTAACATGCAGGCACATGCAGGCATCTCTGTGCAAAACACATATGTAAAATGAAGAAATGAAATACATGTGTAATCCAGAATTGTTTGTCACAATGTCCAAAAGAAAACAAAACAACAGAAGGGGAAAAATAATAATATATAAAAAATCATCCTGAAATGAGATGAGGAACATCATAATCATATTTCAAAGAAAGATCTGCAGCTGTGTCATACTGACCTGAAGTAACTCTTCCAGAAGTAAGATCTACTGCTGCATCAGTTGCCCCAACTCGATAATCAAAACTATTCTTGCTTTTGTATGCAAACAGTCCAGCTTCTGATAAATTTGTGTCAGACATAGATGGTTTCATACCTCCCATTCCTCGGTAGCCATATGACCCTGAACGATCATATTGATAGTGGTCATCCCTGTAACCAAATCGATCCTCAGGAAGTGTAGTTGGAGGTTGCTGGGCTGTACAGCTTCTACCAAATGGCAGTTTATAAACCATATCACAACAGACTGCTCTTCTCCCTGCAGTCAGGTCCACAGGCTTTTCATCATCTTCTATTACTGTAGTTATGATACCTGAAGTAGTTTCATCCATTGTTACAACTGTTCTGTGAGATTTTGTAGTGCTGAGGTCAACTGCTCCAACCTCCATTGGCTCTTGAGAAGTGGAGAGATCAGTCCAACCATTTGTGACACTAACTGGTGGTACAGTAACAGGCTTTGTAGCAGCCCATGTCACTGCATGTGTTGAAGTACCTAGGGATAAATTTATTGGCACTTCATCTCTACTTATAGGGAAGGGCTGGCTACTTGTTACTCTGTATGGAGGCTCAAATTGTTTTGATGTTGTTAGCTGCAGTGGAGTTGTCATTGCATGTCCCAGATCCACAAGGCTGTCTGTGCTGGCAGAATAGCTTACAGTGGCAGTGCAGGTCATAACAGCTACTGTCTCAGTGACTACAGACAGAGAAGGATCTGCAACACATGCAGTACTAAGATTTATTATAGCTGGCTGAACAGTACTTACTGGCCTCCCAGATGTATCACTTGAGGGCATTTGCCTTCTCGCATCCATGGAAACAGAAGACAGATCCATACAGCTGTCTCTCATTTCAATATCCATCTTAGTTAAAGTGCGAAGATCAATGACACCACCCAAAGGATGGAATCTTCCATTCTCTCTATACCTGGGTTGATCTGTTATATATATTGGCTCTGGAGGTATAGTAATAGCAACACTGCCTAAACCAACACTGGGCACTGGGCGCTTCACTACAGACGCTGTGGTCTTGGCTACCTCTGTTGTTACTGCTTCTGATTTTGAAGTAGGTACTTTTTCAAAAGTTGATTGTGTGGTCATAGGAATAGTTTGCAAAGCACCTGTAATATACATACTCTGATCTGTTGTACTTTGAATTTCCACAGCTTTCGTGGATGAAGTAAAAATTGGTTGCATAGGCTGGGGAATTTGTTCTTTAGAAGGTGCTTCTAAAGGCCAGCTGGTAACAGCCTGGCTAGTGATAGCTTCTGTGGGAGTTCCAGGCTCAGATGGCAATGTGATGACAACATAAGTTTCCTGTGAGGGTTTTGCCAACCTCGGTGAAGATTTGTTAGAGTGTGGAGACAAAGGGGATGTGGGAGATGCTATTTTGTATTCAGCTGAAGAGACTAAATTCAGAGTCATACTTGATGTCAATGACAAACCTATTGGTTTGGGCTGTGTTTCTGCTGGCTTATGAGCAGCTGTTGGGAGTGGAGGAACTGCTGGTTTAGGAGCAATTGGAGGTTTAGTTACTTCAGTAGGCCTGTGACTGAAAACGAGCCCTGCTGGAATGGAGGACGGCTTGGGTGGTACAGGAGGTGGTGTTGAGGTGTATGTTTTTGTGACTGGTACCACATGATTCTTTAATACACCTGCGGATTCCAGTGTAGCAACACTTGTGACTAAAGGTACCATTGGGGGAGCTATTGCCATGGGAGCCTGAATCTGTGACTTCTTTTTGGGATAAATGGCTGGTTTGGGTAAAATAGGTGGAGGTAATGGAGGAGGAGGAGGTGGTGGTGGTGGTGGAGGTGGGGGTGGAGAAGGTTGTGCAGGAGAATCCAAAGAAGAGCTTCTAAAAAGTGAAAATACTTTGGATGTTAGAGCAGGAGCTGAGGAAGGCATGGAGACTATGCTGGTCTTACTTACAACTCTGGGTGTAGGTACAGAAGGTGTTTCTGATGCAGGCTCTTTAACTGAAACTGATGCTATACATATGGGTGGTTGTTCAGATGTAGCACCAGTCAAGTTAACCCTTGTCAGATCAAGACTCAATTCTTTGTGTGAATCTTCATGATGAATTTTGACAATGCTAGCCTCTACCGTACTTTTCATTTTTCTAGCTGCATCCTTTTCTGCTGTGGAGATATCATTAGTAATGGTATCAGCTGCATATTGCTTGGGTTTTAAAACTGTAGTGGTGAATACTGAAGGCGCAGTTTCAGGCAAACAAACTGCAGCTTGATGCACAGTATCCATATCTGAGGCTATAGTTGGCGTTGTAGTGGCTCCGGCAACAGATTCATAAGGCATGCTCACTTCGGAGTACTCTTCTGTAGGTGCAAAGGGAACTTTGGCTATTATGTCTTCAGAATCTGCTAGTTTACTTACAGCATCTGCTGTATCTACATAACCTGTGGTTGCACTATCTATAGGTGATGAACTGTCTGTGGTGCAAACGGAAGATGTAGATGATGTTAAGGAAGCTGTATCAGAAGGTAAAATTGATGCAGCACCTTCTGATATCTCAGAGTATGTCAACATCGATGTTTCATGAGAAATTATTTCTTGAATTTCTCTAGCATAATCTGTTAAGTATTCATCTTCAATTTCCTCTGCTGTAAAATGCTGTGTTATTTTAACATCTGGAATAGAAAGTGCTATGCTACTGAGAGATGATACGTCTGAGATTGCTGAAGTGGTGCTTGATGTTAAAGATGTGCTATCTGCCGTTTCTCCAGTACTAGGTACCTTCGTATCAGATGCAGGAGCAAAATCTGAAGTTGGCTGTGTTGGACTGGACCCAGGAGTTAGCTGCATTCTTTGTTTTTTCATAAGCTCTTCATAAGCAGCTTCTGCATCTAACAACTGCTTTTCTTCAGTGGTGGAAGTTACTGTGCTGTCTAATACAACTATTTCATGACTTTCTGGAATAATATAAGAGCTAGAAACAATATCTTCTTGAGGCACAATTGAACATAAAGACTCTACACTATAATAGTCTTCCTGTAGATCAGTAATTTTCTGTGATTCATCATAGATCTGTTCTGAAGTTCTTATTTTTTTCTCTTTTCCTCTCTGCTGTATGTATTCATTACTATCGTCTTGTCTCATTCCAAGATTAGTATCAACAGTTCCATTGTAAGTATCCTCTATTAAAGACTCATAAATATAATCCTCTATCAGCATTCCACCATATAAAGATTCTTTTTCAAATACCTCATCTTTTTCGCTTGTAATTTGAAAAGACTTGGACTTGTGGGTCTTATGAATCATTTCCTCATATACCTCTTCAGCACTTTTCAGTATCTTTTGACCACTTTCCTCTTTTAGGACTCCAATTAGTTTTTCATCTGTTGGTGAGTATAGAGAGACAGCAGTAGGCAATTTGTAAACTTTTTGTACTTCTATTATTTTTTCTGGGCTGATTTCAAATCCTTCAGGATCTGATTCAATACTAGGTGAGTACTCCGAACAGGAAGATCTGTGCAGCTCTTCCATTTCGGCTGCCTGTCGTAGTTCTTCTGTTGGAGAGGCATCTTCAATCGGAGAAAGATTACTTGGAGGAGTCTTTGGACGTTCTCTTCTTCTCTGAGCTCTCAGTTCATCCTTGTCCTTTTTAGATTTTTTGCTAGAACTTTTTCTTTGTTGCTGTTCTAGCTCACGCTGTTTCTCTTGTTCCTTTAGCAGCTCCTCTTCTTCCCGTAGTTCTTCTTCTTCTGAAGAATCTTCAATAGTTGGAAGAAGAGGACCATGAGACCGATGCCTAGCTTTGCGCTGCTGTTTGCTCTCCCCTCCCAGTTTTTTGTGACTAGGACTGCTGTCACTATCTTCATCAAGTGATGACACTGAAGTAGGTGACGTACCTGGTGTGAAACTAGAAGCATGTAAACTAGAAGACCCTTCTCCTCTAGATCTATCTTCAGGTGAATCTGTAAGACTCTCCATCTCTAGCTCAGGCTCTTCATCAAAATACAAAATACCCTTCTGTTGTTCAGGTGTCTCAGAGTATTTGCTTGTTATTGTACTATTTAATTCTATTGTTTTGAAACGCCGAAGGCCTCCTCCTCCACTTATAGCAAGTTCTTCACCATCTTGACTTTTAGTTTCCCTGTATTTTGGCTCTGGGCTTTCATCAAAAGTCTCATCATCGTCATCATGCCATGAATGTCGTCTTCCTGCATCCTCATCATACCCTGCACTACTTTTCCGTGCCATTCTCCTATGTTTTCCTGCTGTTCCTTTGGCTTTGCTTTTCACTTCTTCTTTCTTTTGGGTTTCAGTTACACTGATCTCTTTGAGTTGATTTCTAATGAATTCATCATCTTCAGAACCTGAGGCATCTTCATCAGCACTCATTTCTATAATTTGTTTTCTAATGAAGTCTTCTTCATCACCAGATCCCTGACTGTCATCTCGTTTGTACTCATCACTACTTGAAGAGCCAACACTAGCTCTTCTTTTTCTCCTTGGTACAGGTGAGTTTTCACTCTCACTACTGTCTTCCACAGAATCATAGCGTTGTCTTCTTGCTGGTGTTCCATCTCCTCCATCTTCTTCCTTGTAGTCAGTTTGGGACGAAGCACCTCCTTTGCTATCTGCTGCAATGGTTCTTTCACCTTCTTGAGTAGCTTTTAAGTCTTCCTCATCAGAACTGTAAGATTCTGGAGTGACTGGCAAAGGCTTTGTTTTATGCTGATCCTTTGTCTGTTCACTGTATGTTTCATAAAGTTCTTTCCTTTTCACAGATTTTTCATCAGCAAGTGTACTTGCCTGAGCTTCCAAAATAGAAAGGACAGTACTTTCTAATTTAGCTAGATCTGAGGGGCTCGGTGGGCTTTCTTGTGAAATAGTGTCTTTTTGACTAGGTTCTCTGGGTAAGTCCTTTTCATCACTGGGGATATGACTTGGAATTTCACCAAGTGAACTTGATATCCCATCAGAAGAATACCCGGTGTCACTCAGACCTTGTGGACTTTTCTGTTGCTGAGAGCTTGATGTATCTGATTTGTCATCCTCCTTTTCCTAAAAAAATAAATACATATGCGTGTGTATATACTTATATATAAACTCTTTATGTCTCCAAGCAATTACATATGTGTGTTTTTCTAAAAGATGAGCTAAAGTCCTAGATGTAAAATTTTAAGTCAAATTATGTTAAATCATAAATGACTAAACACTAGTTCTGCTTTGCAAAGCCATTAACTATGCAAGCATTTAACTATGCTTTGCCTGATTTTCCACATCCACAAATTATATTATAAATTGTAAAATTTTAAATGCAAATAAAAAGCAAATAGAGTGGTTAATTGCTCTCAGAATCCTATCTAATGATAGTCTATCATTTGTTCACATGTGCATGGAACAAATTTTTTGTTGGCTAATTTAAAATAATATTTAATTACTTATGCTTCAAAATTGCCTACGGAGTTCTAGATGTCAATATAGCTTACCAAACAGCCTGCAGCATTTCTGGGGTCTACTCCTTACTTTGCCCATTTAATATTTTACAGTTCCCTAAAAATATGTGCATCTTCTCAAATTTTGGAGCTTTGGTTTCATTTTTCTGTAGAGTTACACAATGTAACATAAGAATACACAGAGTACTGAAGCATGAGTTAATGTGGTCTGGAATGTCCCCATATGTGTACAAACATTTTCTCAACAGTTCATTAAAAACGAGTTTCTCAGTACATTTGTAATGCAGAGGTAAGCTGAAGGAAGTATAATTGTATGTGATAAAAGCAAGACAGACAGCTATTGATCAAAGGAAATAAGGAAGAAAACAAGGCAGGCATATGCAACTGAACACTGTAACCAGTACTTTCCTACTTTCTTTTGGATAACAAAATATGAAGAATATCCTACAACAAATATTTTCACACCAGTTTCCCTTCTCCTAGATGTGAAATGCCTCCTAATTTCTTGCAGCTGTGAAATGCAAGAAGAATCTCATCATCCAACTGACAAAATAACCCTGTTTCACGACAATGACAGCTTATCTTATCAACAAGTGTCTTCCTCTCCAATAGTAACTTGTGAACAAGCATACCAAGTCTCCTGATCCTAATAATATGATGTGATTTAATAATATGATATGATTTAATAATATGATGTGAAGTATTATAGCACTCAGGTACTACTGGAGTGGGGAGGCACTGGAACAAGTTGCCCAGAGGAAATATGGATGGACCATCTCTGGAAGCATTCAAGGCCAGGTTGGATGGGGCCCTGGGGCAGCCTGATTCAGTGGCTGGCTATCCTACGTATGGCAGGGGGTTGGAACTAGATATGTAGGACCTTTAAGGTCCCCTTCAACCTAAGCCATTCTATGGTTCTATGATGATTCTATGATTATTTATCAATTTTGTTAATCTAAATCAATGATTTCTCAAGTAGACCTAACAATTTACTTAAATCTGTGACTTATCAGCATTGTTAGCATTATTCTGCATTCAAAAGAAAATACTGTGGAACAAATACAAAAAAATCATGACAGTTATAATTTTAGTACCATCTATAGTATCATAGTAGGTACATTCACACTTATCTTTAGTTGCTATCAATTTTTTAATATTTTGAAATATTTATTCACCTAAACTTGTATATTTAAGGACAAAATATAATAGAACAAATATTTGTTATTGTCAGTTATTTTATTTTTTAAGAGCAGTTCATTTTTTTTCACTATTTAATTTACAGTTTCAATACCTATTGTTGCCTTCAGGCATGTCACTGTGCACATAATCCTCCACTAAAACCACTAGCAATGTGATTAAAATAATCTACTCATCAAGATCTAGTTTAGTAATCTCCATTTCAGAAAAATGATTTATTATATACTTAACAAAATCAGATATTACCTTGGATGGAAACAACATCTGTTCTTAACAATACTGAACCCAATATAATAAACCCAAGTATCTGATTCCAGAGCAAAAGTTGTTGCATTTAAAAATTAGATTTGGCAACAATTATTTCTAAGAACAACTCTCCTGATAAAGCTGTGTTTAATACATAAACAAGGACAAAACTCCAATAGCATTCCAAACAGCTCTGGGAAGCCATCACCACTTTAAAACTTCTGAACTCATTATTATGAAAAAGGTACTTTTGGATATTCTTCAGCCCATAATGATAGAATCATATGGACCTTTCCTATCAGGTAAAAAATGAAACATAGAATGTATATATATAGATATTTTCAAACTTGTCTTTATATCTTTACTCCCATTATTATAGAATATTTTTAAGGGACACTTGGAATATGTTTTTTAAAAATATGTTTCCAGTTAAAACTAAGGGATTCTTTCATCTAGAAATATCATACCCCCATTACAATTTCAGCAATTGTTATTTTGTTTCTAATATGTTTATACTTGCAAAGACATACCCAATTATGCAATTCATCAACTTAGTTTACCTTCTAGAAAATTCAAATATTTTTCAAGCTCAGAAAGTCTCCTAGCAGTTGATGGACAGATTGCACCCAAGTAGGGAAAGTGAGTCAATGAGAGTTCCACACAGAGATGAAGTGATAAAATGACTTAAAAATCATGAGACAGAACATGTTAAACAAGTAGTTAACTTCAGAAGTAAACAGGCAAGTGGGCATGGAACAACCTTAGCCATTCTCCTAATCTGAGATAGTAACATTATCTATGTGTCCAATGTGTAGTTTCCACTCAATGCCCAAACCAGACAAGATGGAACTGAGTGCTGCAATTGCCTGATATATTAATGAACTCCAGCATATGCCATAATATCACTGCTATAAATAAATAATAAGATACTGAATGTTGGAAAAAACTGCTATTTGTACAGTAAGGAGAAGAAAAAGTTCTATAGTAGTTAGGAACTTCCCTAAGCATAAATGTGACAAGAAAATCCAGCTTTCTTTTCAAGGCTACTATATATAAATATATTTTCTATCCTTTTTATATGTAGAGTTGTCTGATGCAAAAAATATCTTGCACATCATGTTTTAAGATAATATGCATGCGATTTATGAGAAGAAACATTTGGTCTTTATGCATTTTTTCCCTCCCTCAGGTGTTCTGAGATAAAGGAATTGTCATTAAATTTATCTGCTCTTCAATGACTAGTAATCTATTTTGGATAAGATTGGCCATCACATATGTGAAGACATCAACAAACTTGTAAACAAATTGTATCAAACACAAGATTTTTAGGCAAACAACGAACTGTTGAGGAAACAACATTTCTAAGGATTATACATACATTTAACAGCTCTTAGAGAATGAAAAATGAATGAAAAATGTATCTGAGTCAATAAAGAAAAAACTTTTGTTATTAATGCAACCTCTTTAATTTGTACTAATGACAAATGGATGCACTCCTACAATTCCAGTGGCATTTCTACAGTGATGAGTACAGTATATCGTAAAACTATTTCACAAAAGAAGTTTGTGCTTACTTGAAAATAGGTGATATCTAACTTACTTTAAAATGCTCAGTTGGTTATCAAATGAAATTAGAACTCTTTTAAAAGAAAAGTGATGTAAAAAAAGTCTTTTCAGTTTTTAGAATTATTTATAATTCAGTAAGATTAATAAAGGAATAATAATGGATTACATTCTGTTGCAGAAAATTTCTTGTGCAGGCAAACTCATGATTTTGAAAAGGTCATTCTCTTTATAGAAGCAATACAGTTATGTGCAAGCTGTCTCTGTCTGAGTAAATTATTAAATATTTTTTTTAATATTATCAAAACATTTTATTTAACAACCTGAGCCCAAAAATCTGCCTACAAACAATCCTCTTCTTACTTATTTTGTCTCCCTCATCCGTGTTTTGTAATTAAGAGCATTATAATGTCAATTTAAAATATATTACAGTATCACTATTTCTAACCAGGTATTCAACCAAAGCACATAACCCTTCTTCAGTAAACATGAGATGGCAATGATAAGGGCACTTACATCATGTGGCTGATGTGTTGTAAACATGTACCAGTTACAACATTATAACATGTTCATTTAGATATAACTAACTACTTTTATGTTGATTGGGAGTTCCAAGATAACTGTTACACACTGACAGATCAATATGTCATAACTGTCCCAGAATTCTAGGCATCCTTGTTAGGACAATTCATTGATACTGCACATGTGATTACAAGATAGTTTATTAGGAAAAAAAATACCTGTAAATCATCAGCAAATACAGTTTGTTACTTTATATCTCTTTGAACAAATTAAAGTTTAAAATATTATTGGGAAAAACAATTGTGTGAAGAAAAAATGGCATTGTGATATCTTAAACCATAATTTGAGGCCAAATCTTTAAAAATGTTTCAATATTTAACTCACATTTATTTCAAAGGTTCTCACATCTCTAAATATAATTGAGATCTGACAATTTCCAAGGCTGACTTCACTGTAACAGATCTTTATCCTCTGAGTTTCTTTTAAGCCTTGTTGGCATGTTGCTGACTTTTTTTATCCATGAAAAATGAGGATAATGTTACCTAATTATTTCACTGAGATGCTACAAGATTTAGTTAATCACCATTTTCACATATTTTGATATAAAATGGCATTAGTCATTTGTTAGCTGCATCTTTACATTGTTATTTACAAATACACCTGAAATCCTTCATAAGATTCTGTCCTGAAATATATTATAATCTTCAGTGTATAAATATTTTCATATAATTATCCAAACAGCATCAGTGAAGATACCAAACTTTTTTTTTTTTTTTTTTTTTTTTTTTTTTTTTTTTTTTTTGTGTGTGTGTGTGTGTGTGTGTACAAGGAAAAATAGCTATTCAATTGTCACCCTTTCAATTTTGGGGTCTTTTTATTTCAGAGTGTTCTAATTTTAAAAATACTTAAAAGATGACATCTATGTATTCCCTTTTATGAATTAAACTATTATGCTTTATAAACTTTGGTTAAATGTGCTTCAAAGTCTAATGACAGAAGTAAAAGAAAGTTAAACTTCATCTAGGGATGTAACTCAGGAAGTTCTGATTAAGTTAGAAGGCAATGAGAATGATTAAGTGAAACAAAAGTGAAATGCAGGTGTGTGTGCACCACATAACATATCAAGAGATAATTAGAAGTAATTTACCATACAAATCTGTTGCTATCAGAGACAAAAGTCAAATATATTTATCTTAGATTTGCCAAGAGTGTCATGTGTTTTCTTATCTTCACAGAACACAAAAATGACCAGAAAGGACTGAGACTAGAGAGTGATGAAAACTTTTCACTACAGAAGTTTTTGAATGCACACAAAAGAATAGAACTTTAAATAAAAACAAAACAAAAATAATCAAGTGTATTTCTTAGGTTCTCTGATATTAATGCATATTACTATGAAAATGCCTCCAAAGGGACATTCTGTTAACTTGCTCTTCTTGGAAAGTGCTGCACTAAAGTCTCATGCCTAATATGAAATACTCAAACTGATATTTCATTTTCTTAGATCACTTTCTTGTTTATTCCAGAAGTGAGCACTTTGGCTACGTTGCTGAGAACAAAATCTGTGTTCCCTCAGTACAACCACAAGATATCGCATCTCTAGATAGCAGTGTATCATATAAACACATCAGTTGATGGAAATGTATCTGACTGGAAATATGATTTCTAAAAATAATAATTTTTAACAGAACTCTCCACAACATGATTTCCTAATTGGAATAATTTTCTGCCTAAATACCTTGGTTATCAAACAAACAGAGAAATAAACAAAAACCTCATATTATTTACGGATTTTATTTTAAAACATAATTTTGGCAAGATTGGACTTTTCTCCTAAACCTTTTCCTACTTTAGTAATATAATATTCAGCACCCAACTTTGAGTACTGATGCACAAAAAAATTCAACCATCATTTGTCATTTATCAACAAATTGTCTATGTTACCCACTTCCACTGATAAGTGGCTCGTTACTGACTTGATATTTAGGAAATGAATTTATTTAGAAATACAGCCTCCTAGCACATTCTATTATTAAGTCATCTAATGATCTGAATGAAAAGCTCACCACAAACACTACTTAAACACAGGATAAGCAGATGAAACGTTTAAAAGATGTAAAGGCTGCGTACTTTAATATACCATTTTCAAGCATCACAAAATACTCCTAAAATGTTTATTGTCTTTTGGTAGCTCACAATACTGTGCAACTTATCATCAATTATTTGCTTTTGGGATTAAGAATTATGAAAATGTTCCAATTTGAACAATTAAACTCTTGAGAGTCTAAAGAAGGAGTTAAAGAAATTATAAATAGTTGAAAACCCATAAAACAGAAATTTTTAGTTTCAAAGCTTAACTATTTAAGCTGAAAATCATGCAAGAACTATTGGAAAGTTGCACGCAAAGGGCAAGACTAACTGGTGAAACTCTTACTCAACAAGAGCAATTCTGTCACGGAGAATCATCTTGTATCATTCTTACAGATGACCCAATCATCCATAACAATAAAGAGCAGGAAGATGTAAATGACAGGGTCCATCAGGATGGGATTCCAAATTGTCACAAAGGAGAACAGCATTTAAAGGGAAAAAGTTACTTACTATTTTTTCTCTCACTGCTTCCACATGGTCAGATCTTGGCAGACGTGACACTGGAACAGGAGTTTTTTCTTCCTCCACTTTTTCAGTTTTTGAAACCATCTGTGGAATTCCAGTTGTCAAATCCTCTTTCTTAACATCCTCTTGTTTCTTCACATGCAGTTTGTCACAAGGTGCTTCAACTTCCGCTTTCTGTTCAGTAACATGCTCTTTTGTCTCAGCTATAATTTGCTCTTTTTTGTCCTCTGGATGTGGAGTACTTTTTTCCAGGAGCTCAGGTTTTTTATATTCTTCAGATTTGCTTAAGGGTTTCTGTTGATCTGAACTTACTGTTGCAGGAATTTTATCTTCTGAAAGTGTCTTTGGCAGCTTCTCTTGCTGAAGTTTTGATTCTTTTTGAGCTTCTTGTTGGATTTTCTCCACTGAAGAAGTTTTCTCAATTTTTACGTGTTGAAGACTTACATCTTTCTGAATTCCATGTTGAATTTTATCAGCTGAAACTGCCTTGGACAATCTGATTCCCTGAAGTTGTACATCCTCTTTCTGAGCTGCAGGTTGGATTTTGTCAGCTGATAATGCCTTTGCCATTTTCATCTGTTGGAGTTTTGGGTCTTCCTTCTGAACTCCATGTAAAATTTTGTCAGCTGAGGGTATCTTTGCCAATTTTGCCTCTTGAAGTTTTATGTCCTCCTTCTGAACTCCATGCAAAATTTTATCAGATGATGGTGCCTTTGTCAGTTTTGTTTGCTGGAGTCTTGAATCTTCCTTCTGGGAAACACGTTGTATTTTATCAGATGAAGGTGTCTTGAAAAGTTTGCCCTGCTTAGATTTTGCATCTTCTTTCTGAATTCCTTGCTGGATTTTATCAGTTGACAATGTTTTTTCCAATTTCCCTTGATGAAGTTTTGAAACTTCCTTTGGAACGCTTGGTTCTTCTTTCGGTTTTGTGGCTGCTGGAGTAGGCGGTGTGGAAGTCTTCTGTGGGGAATGTGAGACAGCAGGCACAGGCTGTTTTTGAGGAGTCGCAGGTGGTTTGGATACTGGTTGTGAAGGGCCTAGTTTTGGAAGTGGCACCTTGCCCATATCCCCAAGTTGTCCTGACATCGCCCTTTGGGTCTGACAGTTTAAGCACAGCCATTCCTGTACCTGTGATAGAACAGACATATGAAGTTACTTATATGAAAACACAACAGAAAAATACATTGTCCTGAAATATTGATGACCTTTATCTACAAAGTCTGCTTATGTATTTCCAACACATATTGTTTTCTAAATCCTCTACAATCTACCATTAATAACTTTACCTCAAACTTGGTAAATCTCTCTAACTTTGAAAAACTCTTTGTGCTTTTTCTTTTAGAAGTTACCTTTCTCTCTGGAATTTTTGTGTATGTTTTGCAGTTTAAGTTAAAATGGCAGTAACCAAGGAAGAACACCTCTTTGTTCACTTCTGCACAATGCCTTTTTATTCTACATTCCAGAAAATTGGGGGAAAAAAAGGACAAATCTTCATAAAAGACCTTGTTGCCAATTAGCCAGCTACTACGTAGAAGAAATCAGACTTTTTGTAGTGAGGTTTGGGATACAGTTTCTTTAGAATAGAAAAATGGAATTTTAAAGACAGAAATCACAGAATCACACAATCACAGAATTGTAGGGGCTGGAAGGGATCTCTAGAGATCATCAAGTCCAACCCCCCTGCCAAAGCAGGCTCCCTAGACCAAATTGCACAGGTAGGCATCCAAGTGGATCTTGAACATCTCCAGAGAAGGAGACTCCACAGCGTCTTTGGGCAGCCTGTTCCAGTGCTCTATGATCCTTACTGTGAATAAGTTCTTACGCACATTTGTACAGAACTTCCTATGCTTTAGCTTGTGGCCATTTCCCCTTGTCCTATTGCCGCACACTTCTGAAGAGTCTGGCCTCATCCCTTTGCCTCCCACACCTTAGATATTTATAGACATTGTTCAGATTTCCTCTCACTCTTCTTTCTCAAGGCTGAACAGAACCAGGTTACTCAGCCTTTCCTTATAAGAGAGGTGCTCCAGGCCCTTTATCACCTTTGTGGCCACCCGCTGGACTCTGTCCAAGAGATTTTTCTCTTTTTTGTACCGGAATACAGAAAAGTACTGAAACGAAAGAAAAAGCTCCAAAACTTCTGGATTTGATAATAGATAGGAATACTTTGCAAATGAAATACAAAGTCTGTACTGCACCTTAAAATCTTTTAGTGCTTGTTTCTGATTCCTTTTACTGTGATGATGGATTGTCTCACCAAATCAGTGTATTTCTCTGATTTAGTTAACTTAGCAACCTACTGAATACAAAATACATGAAAAACAGCGCAAAATTGTTCTGATAGTAATTACATAGCTAATAATGTAAATAGCATTACTGATCAGGACAGATGACTGATGAATTATACACTATAGGACATTTTAGAATTTTGCCCAGAAAATGAGACATCTAGTTAGAATAAGTGGTAGAAGTTTGATAACCCAGAAACCCTCACGCATTTCCTATTACAAACTAATTAAGTAATAAATGATGTAACACCAAAAGCAGAGACTGGAAATCCAGGTCTGAACCGTAGCATAAAGAATGCCTGAACTACAGGATTCTAAGTATCAGACTCCCCACTCTAGTTTTGATTTCATAAATCTTGCCTTTTTCTGTGGGAGGCTTAATATCAATAACAGAACTGGTAGGTTCTCCTACCAAGAGTACTTAACTTTTGGTGATGCCAGGATATTGTCATTGGTCATTTCTCAACAAGAACATCTGCTGTGATAGAGTTTGCTGTGAACCACTTTCTAAAATTTTAAAATAGAATTAATACATGTGGAAACAAATTTGGTCTTAACCTATGAAAATTAAGATGGCAATATTACCAGGAGTTCCAGAATGCCTAAATACACTAAATAAATTTCATTATAAACAGAATAATGAAAAAAGAACTGATTTCACTGTATTTTTTATTCTTTTCTCAGAGACTTATATAGAGTTGAGTAGATAATTATGATAGATCAATCTTAATTCAAAGTCATTCTAGATTCAAATAGTTTGTAAAATCAAGAAAAAGGCGTTCAGTACACAGTTTCTTTTCATAGTAACATTTCCACATGATATAATTTCAATTTATTTCCTGATAATTTATCCAGTTTCCAGGGTTTCTGTTTTTTTTTCTACACATAACACATTTAACTCTTATCCCATTGAGTATCTCTTCAACTGCAACCTCCTCACTGCTCGTTCACATTCCCCTTCTTAGATTCACACACAGTAGCACTAAGCACATCATAGGACAAGCTTCTTAAAAAGAAAAATAATGATAAATTAAGATTAACAAAGGCAGCTGATGATGAGTGAATTAGTTATTATGTTTAGTTTAATGTTTGCCAAGAGATGGAAGTACCAGTCACTCCTCCTTGCCACACTGATGTAAGTACAGCTGGTGAGATGACCTGGAATTGTCCAGATACATACACAATGATTTAATGAGTCTTGCTCTTGGACTTTTGTTATCTTTGCAGCTACTTTTCACTTTTAAAGTGAAAAGTACTTTTTTAAAGCTATATAGACGTGCTTTATAATTCAATCTAAGTTTTTATCATCATATGGATATTTGATCACAAAAGCACCAATAAAAATATTCTTATATCACCAGCCCTCTAGCTCCTGATTCACTGTCAGAATGGTTCTCTGTAAAATTAAATTTTGTACCATGAAGTCATATGCCTCAGTTTTAGACTTGATGTTTCCTCAGTTAACCTCATGCCCTGAATACTAATTTTGCCTAAGGCTACCTTTTCAGTTAGCCTGTCAACCCAAATTTATTAAGACTTAAGAAATGGACATCATCTTCCTTCAACAATCTTTACTACAAAATTTTCTTAGTTCTTTACAGAAATATTCACACTCTTTGGTTCCTGAGTTGTCAGCAGACATTCTTGGTATCACAAGCAATACACATGTGCATTAATGTTCTAAATATACACTTCTTTCCCTGTGTCTTCAATAATCCCAACAACCCCATATTGCTGAACAAGACAAAGGAGTTGTTTCTCAAAGTTCTCCTCATTCAAGTTTAACAAAAGAACAAGCGTCATCTTGAGAATTTCATACACTCAATATTCACTGCAATGGTCTATTTTGCAAATATCATGCAAGGGCTCAAGTATTTCAGTTCTTTTGCTTTGTACTTAGTAGCCACAGTATCAGAGGTGTTTAAGTTCAAAATCACAGAATCACCAAGGTTGAAAAAGAACAAGATCATCCAATCCAAAAGTCCATCTACCACCAATATTTCCCCACTAAACCACGTCCCTTAGTACAACATCTAAACATTTCTTGAACACCTCCAGGGGCAGTGACTCAACCACCTCCCTGGGCAGCCTATTTGAGCACCCGGCCACTCTTTGAGAGAATAAATTTTTCCTAATATCTAACCTGAATGTCCCACAACTTGAGGCCATTTCCTCTAGTCCTATTGCTAGTTATGCGGAAAGAGAGGCCGACCCTCACCTCATCATAGCCTCTCTTCAGGCAGCTGTAGAGAGTGATAAGGTCTCCCATGAATTTCCTCTTCTATAGACTAAACAATCTCACTCCCCTCAGCCACTTCTCATAATACTTGTTCTCCAGAATCCTCAACAGCTTCATGTTCCTTCTTTGGAAATACTCCAGGGTCTCAATGCTATTCTTGTAACATGGGAAACAAAACTAAACACAGTACTCAAAGTGTGGCCTCATCAGATAGGTACAGGGAGAAGATCACCTCCCTGGTCCTGCTGGTAACATTATTTCTGATAACTGGGGAAGTCATTGGCCTTCTTGGCTAACTGGGCACACTTCTGGTTCATTATCAGCTGAGTGCTGACCAATAGCCCCAGGTCCATTTCTGCCACACAGTCTTCCAGCCACTTTTCCCTAAACCTGTAGCATTGCTTGGGGTTGTTGTGGACAAAGTGCAGGACCCACCACTAGGTTTTGTTGAACTTCATCCCACATGCCTTAGCCCAATAATGCAGCCTGTCTAGTCTCCTCTGATGGGCCTTCCTACCCTCAGGCAGATTGATTTTTCCTTCCAACTTGATGTCATCTGCAAACTTACTGAGAGTGCACTCAATTCCCTTATCCAGGTCATCAGCAAAGACACGCCTCACTGCAGATCTGTGGAGAGCACCAATTGTGACCAGTTACCAGCTGCATTTAACTTCATTCACCACCACTCTCTGGGCATGACGCTCCAGCAGTTCTTTACCCAGTGAAGAGTGTACATGGTCAAGCCACTGGTTACCAGCCTCCCCAGAAGAATACCGTGGGAGAGTAATGTGCCAAAGGATTTGCTGAAGTCTACATAGACTACGTCAACAGCCCTTCCGTCATCCACCAGGTTTGCTGCTCAATTATAGAAGCAGAGCAGGGTGGCTAAGAAGGACCTGCCTTTCATGAACCCGCACTGGCTGAGCCTGATCCCCCAGTTGTCCCACACATGCTGTGTGATATCGCTTAAGATGAAAAGTCAACCATTCAATCTCCCTGCTAATTAAGGATTTTACATTGCAGTATATCAATACACTATGCATTCCTAGCAAACATCAATTGGCAAACCAAATTTTTTTTCTAATTGAAAGCAACTCAATGTACACAATGTATTTGAGAAGGTGAAAATAAACACTGCATCCCACAGAACATCTCTTGATTGCCCTCAGAAGTCAAAGGCTTTAATTTAATCTGTAGAACAACTATTTTGCCATGGATGGAGTATACCTTTATCCATTTCTAATTATTTCTCACCTCTCCTCCCATTAAAATCAAATCATAAAACCAATATAGGAACATAAAAAAGCATGAAGAAGTACATATGTGAAAAAATAATTTCCTTTTGTTTTTTTTGTATCCAAAATAACCACATTGACAAACAGAATCTTTATCAAATACTATGTGTTAAATATAAAAAAAATGGAATACATCTATGACAAGAAATGTATGCCTTTTCTCAGTAATTAAAATAATTATAGTAAAAAAAAGAAAAAAGCAATTACTAAAATATATTTCTTTTTATGCAAGTTTTCCGTCCCTTTCTTTGTTACTTTGATTTCTTTGATATGTATAGATTTTGTGTTTCTTAAAAGAAAAAAAAAAAACAGCATAATGAACAGACATTTACTTTGGTACAAATATTAATATAAACCAGTCGTCCTGCAATTTTAAGACAATTTTACCTATGATATTTGTTTTCTATTGATTTTGTTTTTATTTTCACACTTATACAGAGTTTGCAAGGTCTTTATGACAGCTTTGTTCAGGCTATGCACAGGAAGTTTCCCAGGCCACTTAAGAAGAACAAAAAAAGTAATCAGGTAGCCCACACAAAGAGGGGGAAAAAAAAGAAACAACCTGATTAGCCCAGTAATCCGCATCTTAAGGAATGTAAAAAGTAGGGATGAAGAAAAAAATTATCAAAATTGAGTTAAGTCAAATTCTGCAAAGAAATTTTAAACAAGAAAATATTTGGAATACTTGTAGATAAAAGGATATCCACATTGCAGTCAAAATGGCTTCAGAATTAAAGGTAATGTTCAAATAACGTGTGCTTTAATCTCTTTTTTTTTTTTTTAAATAATAGTAAAATTGAACACAAGCAAATGTCAAGAGCGAATGAGCACAAAGAGAAATCATCGTACTGAAGGGGAAAGAACATGATCAATTGCAAGGAGTAATTGGGATCTGTTGCAATATGAAAGCAATATCAAGCAGTTATGATATATATGTCATCTGTCCAAACTGAGTGAGACACTGTTGACCCATATTAACTCATATCTGCACTTATTTAATGCATAGAATAATTGATTCTTGTAACTACAGCTCTGCTAGACCAACCCAAATATTTACAAAGTTTTATAAAATAACTTCAAAGAAAGCAGAATTAATCCCTGTGATGAAGAAAAAGCCATATACAAGAATTCAATACGTGTCTTCTGGAGGAGGACTGTATCAGATAAATTTAAAAAAAATTTTTTTAAAACATAATTTATTTTACAGGTAACAAAAGGTAAACTCTTATGTATTGAATCTAGCTAGGTTCCAGAAATATGTCTGTGTCACCATGAAATTATTAGTCAAATTAGGAGAGAGAAGAGCAATTTGACAGGTAGTAAAATCAGATCTCCTTTGGAGGAAAATTATCCTAAATTATATTAATGTTTTAGCTATTTGAAATTAAACATGCATTCAGACTTCAGAAGCCCTGACATGCACCTGGAGAAGAGAGCCCTGGAGAGTTCTAACGTAACACAGAATTGGAGGCAGTCTTCCTCTTGAGAGGTTCTTGTCCTGCTTGCTACAGAACAGGCTTTTTGTGAAAAGAAGGCTGAAAGGGACCATTGAAATCCTCAGCTCAGAAGTTCAGCTATCTCATAAAGCAAGGCCTAGTTTTATGTAGCACAGCTTTGAGACCTCTACTCAGCTTTACTGAGATAGGGTTGTTAAGATGAGGAAAAACATGTGAGAAAAAGCCAGGGAATATAAGAAAATTAAAAAGTGGAGTATCATTATCAAAACAAGAATTTAAGAAGAAAAATAGTGGCATGAAAAGGTTTAAAATAAAAGAAAACAAAGCATAATACACAGAAGTGGATGGCAGCAACTCAGCAGCAGTGATGGTTTGTTGCAAGTGCAGGACAAACTGATGGTTCTTCACATGGCTGAAGACTGCCTGGCCAGCAAAGACTGTTCAAGGATCTTTGTAGGTGGTATTTTAATACTGGTAGTTCTTCAGATGGATTTATCTGGTGTGTGTCTGTTGCAATTTGAGCATTTTTGCTTGTAAGTCCACCACCATTGCACAGTCTGATGGAAGGACACACATGCAGAACAGGACTACCAAATCAGACATCTGACAGCAGAAAAAATACAACAGTTAGCAATCACTACTTGAACCTTCCCTTCCTTTTTGTGTTTCCATATGCTTATTGCTTTCCATTCCAATTTAGGTTTGCTTAGTAACAATCTTTCAGGGACTCCTTTTGAATAGACGCACCTTCGATGCTTGAAAAAAGATTTTGAACAGTCCATTTATGTCTCCAAAATGTTGGTACATCCCAAGCTTGTTATTCTCTAGATTGTTGTTACCCTGACAGAAAAATTTTGATGACTTTCGAGTTTCCTTTTCAACCTCAACTATTCTATGTAAATGTGCTAGAAACTAATATCCTGGCGCAACAAACAGCTACATTTTAGCTAGAGGGTTTCAAAGAATGTCCCCTAAAAGCATAATCGTAAATAAAATGATCTGTTTGATCGAGCAGTAGAGCAATCACAGTTATTCCTAATGCCCCATGATTTTGCTTTGACTCCCCAAAAAAATGAAAACTGCTCTTGGAACTTTGGCAGCTGATTTGCTGTCACCAATTCTCTCTTCTTTTTTATCCTATATCAAGTGTTAATGCATGGAGGAGACCTGTAAATACTGCAGTAGAAGATTACCAGGGAAGTACAGATGAATCTATGTTTCTTTTCCACAAGTCAGGAATTTTATTTAATAGAAATGGGACTATTGAATATTCCACTCCATTTTAAACAGATGAGGTACAGAACGCAACAACACAAGGATAATCTGCTTCCTCAAGTGATGACAACTCTGAAATGCATATGTCTTATTATTATTTCAAGATACACATCAGCACCTTGAGAACATCTCTTATCTTTCTAGCAACCGCTCTGTTTCTTCAGAATTTTTACATTAGTGATCAAATTTGATAGATAATAGGAATTTCATGTGTCCGTGTATATTTTAAAGGTCTTTAGAGGCTTAGAGTTATGCTGAAAATGCACAAAAACAAATCACTATTGTATACATCATTATAGTTGTCAAAGCAAAGATGTTGAAAAATAAATGCTCTTTTTGGTCAAGGGAGGGAACAATACCATACTGATTTTCTATCTGCATTTATTTGTACTTTCCTATGCTCACGTGAGCAGTACTCCTTCATTACATTGGCAGGTTTAGATGTACGAGTGCTGTTGCCCAAAACCCCTCCTCGGTCTTACACAAAGAAATTCTTATCAAGCATTTCACTGACTCCGGTGGTCACTTCTTTTGTTTTCATGGCAAATCCAACCACAATGAAGGAAAAAAACAAAGTGTATATGGACTTCATCCAAAGGCCAGAGAAGTCAATGGTTGAGCCTCCAGTACTTCAGTAAGGCTGAGATGATTAAGCCATATGTATATTTCAAGAAATTCTGAATTACAATGGAAGACCACAAACACTAATTGAAATGCAAAACAAACCTTTTTTTCTACCAGGTGAGGAAAAGATTGTGACATTCTAACTCCTTTGGACAATTACATATCGTGTTTGCATTGGCTGTCATGATAACATTCAAAGATCTCAAGGTGTCTCCAGAGGGATTTCATTATAAAACTACCCTCTAATTCATGTGAAACAATACTCTGTAAGCCTATGACTTGAATGTTTTAAGTAGTGACTATAGAAAACTCTATTTTTTACAATGCTGTTAATAGTCAAAACTTCTTCAAGGTAGTGTTAAAAAACACCTATAATAATTAAATTAATAAATATCTTCTTGATTTCCCAAGATTTATGAAAGTATGCATCCAACTGTCGATTTCTATAACTCAAATGGAAAATATCTATCTTAAGTACTTCATGTTTTTTACCTTTACATACAACTCTCTCAGATTCTGTACTATGACTTTGTTTCAGAATATAAACCACTATTAATTCATTTTCATATTTCCAATATGAACATCTCAAGAGTTAGGTTCATGGGCTGAGTTCTGAGTACTGGCCTTTCCGCCAAAGTATATCATTCTAAGGAGTGTTTCTACAGGTAACTCCTCTCCTCTAGTCAAACAAATAATCCATCCTTATATGAATATTATGAGTATTCCCCATATATTCTTGTTATTATTTGTTCTAAATTATCAAAATATCCAGGGTCATGGATGGCACTAAAACAGCAAACAATACCATGCCACAAGGAGTTTAAAGACTATTCAGCTCTGTGTTCAATGTTGACCTTTTATGAAGAGCCTAGAGAAAAATGGTTACTCCTAAACTAAGTCCCAGGTATGAACAAGATGACATGAATTCTGTAGTAAAGAGAGTTTTTCCTAATCTTTCAGGCTGCCTAGAGCCAAAACTTCAGCACATCTAGGAATCTATTCCTGATGATAAGCTGTAAATAAAATGTTCTTATCTCAGCCTTAATTGTTCATACTATCACACATCCACTGCTTTCCGTAAAAATGTTGTTACAGTTTTAGACATACAGGGAAAACCGGTAGACACAATTACTCTGAAAAGTCAGTGTTTTCCATTTTATTTGCACTAATAAACCAGATAATCCTAAAACTAACATGTAGCTCATTTCAGCAATGTACTTTCCATAAACAGTAATCACTGCTAAAATATCTTGAGAGATATCTGCCTTTTGCTCATGTTTAGTTTATTACTGCATGAATAGGCTTTTTTACAAAGATGGATCTTCATGATATTTTATGCAATGGAAGTGACAGATCAACCCTTTAAATGAAATGCTACAGAGAAAGATGGAAATGTTCGAGCAATGGGAGGCTTTCGGAACTGCTAGCTCTATACAGTCTTATTTCAGTTACTTTTAACACTTTTTAACACTTTTAACACTTTTTTTTTTTTTTTTTTTTTTTTAACAAACTTTTAACACTTAACTGAGGAGCTAATGTTTTGATCCTGGCTACCAGCATTTCCTCCCTAGGCTATGGAACATTATTTCCAGATACAAACACAATTGAAAAGCTGACAAATGCCCTCATATTCCTGATCAGGGGAGAAAGCTTGCAGCACAGTGTTTCAGATGAACTTCACTTCAAGGATGACTCTGAGGT
Organism: Lagopus leucura; assembly: GCF_019238085.1. Lineage (NCBI taxonomy): Eukaryota > Metazoa > Chordata > Aves > Galliformes > Phasianidae > Lagopus > Lagopus leucura. The sequence goes on along the minus strand of NW_024962265.1, from coordinate 8,732,351 downwards.
GTGCAGACAGCATGAACTAACATGCAAAGATAAACTTTAAACTGAATCTTAATGAAAGCTCCTAATACATAATCTGATACTTAAATTTTTGAGACCTAAAGACACTTCCACTGACTCATTTTCCATCACATCTCATCTGTTTCAATCTCTCCTTAATTAGAAACATTGTATGAATGTGTCTATTTCCTCAGTTGTGTTTAATGTTGGCTTTATCATTCACAGAGTTTATCATTTGGTACTGATTCTTGCCTAGTATTTATTCATTATCTCTTGTAACTGATACATGCATCCTTTTAGTGCCTGAAGATTTTGAAAATGAAGGGAAAAGAAGAAAACAAGCAAAAAGTCTGGAGAATAATTCATGGTCAAGGAAACACATTATTTCCAGGTAAGAGAGCACCAGTCCAGCATAAGATTGTCTTTAAAAGGAATATGCAATTTAGTCAGCAAGATAATCCTGTCAACAAATGTAACTAACTCAGAAAAGGGGAGCATGCTGTGGATTTTTGTAATTTGGCAAATTATACTACCAAATATGTACATGAAAGATTAAAATAAAACATTTTTATTGAAAAACTTCAAACCCACATTCATTACAATTTCTTTTTGATTTTTTTTTTTAATAGAAATACAATCTGTTTAAAAGCTTAACATACTGTGATGCTAGAGTGTAACTAAAAACAGATGCTTTTTTGGCTTTTAATATGCAAATAAATCCTATACACTTCAACAATCATATACAATAAGATTCAGTTTACTTTCAAGAGACACCATGGGTACAATTATAATCCATATTATATAATCCAAATAATCTAAAATCATGTAAGCCTTCCAAAATTAATGTACTGCTAACTCTCAACAGAAATATTAAAGATAAGAGGTTGGACTGCTAAAAAGTAATAACCAATCCAAATCTAAAAAGGAAGCCTTATGTGATAATCTCTCTTCTCAGGCTATAGCAGTCCAAATTCAGCCAATAAAGTTCAGGTGATGACATTAAAGAGAGGGTCTTATCCAGATACTGACTCCATTATTTCATGTAAACGAAATTTTTACAAGGATTTTTACAGTATTTGAAGAAACAAAGAAACATTGCATTAAAACTGAAAATTACATTTATTTTTGGTTAACCTACATATCTCAAATTAAGGATTCTCAATTTACATTCTAAATGAAATTTAATTTTTTTTTTTTTTAAATATTTATCAGCAAGCTATTTTCTTGTTTTTTGTTCGTTTGTTTGTTTGTTTTGGAAAAAAAAAAAAAAAAAAAAAAAAAAAAAAAAAAAAAAAA
>NW_024962265.1:8727790-8730958 GCF_019238085.1 Lagopus leucura | reverse complement strand
TTTTTTTTTTTTTTTTTTTTTTTTCCTGTTCATCAGCAGAAATTGTAAATAATCACGGAAAGCAGGAGCCTTTCTAAATACAAGTCATGGAGAATTTGCAGACACAGATGTATAAAGAGAGAATGATAGAGATCGTAATTCCAGATGTAAGGAGCAGTGAATTCTAGTTTCATTCTACAAGATAACAAAAGTCCTCATATCTGTATAATAGTTTGTGTAATCAATTCCCAAGCCTTTGACGCTAAAATAACATACAGTGTGACTGGAAAATGAACCATTCATGGGGCTCTTTTTAAAAAACCATCTCTAGGCAATGAAGTGGAAAGTTCACATCTGTCTTCAAGGGTAGAACTGGAAGCAGTTTCCAGAGTGCACAACGAATTTTTGTACGTCAAAGCAGTTACAATGATGCCCTTCAATAATCTGCATTTACTATGTATCAGGTATTTCAGAAATACTTCTTTTTATTTATAGATGGCACTCTGATACTATTATTCCAATTATTCTGAGATGGCAACTAAGTATATTCTTTTTAAAAGCTTGAATTTCAACCGTGCTTACTTCAGATATTTTGCAGTATTAATTTATATGTTCTGCTTTGAATACAGTAAACAAACAAACAAACAAACAAACAATTAGACAGTAACTCCAATACAAAAGCTTTTAAATAAAATTGTAGAAAAAGAAAAAATCATGCAAATAATTCAACTGACTTTTCATTCCACAGTAATTTTTTGGAAGTTATGCTAGAATCCCACATTCCTAGCTAGATTCACAAAATTCACTATTCAAGAGCTGGTTTGGGAGATTTTACTGCTGATTGATTGATTTGTTACTGAAATGTGAATGCAAACATTAAGATGTTGTTTCCCCTCTCATTTCTAATCTCACCATATTTCAGTGTTAAGGGCAGACTACTAAAGCTTAAAAAGAGACACTATGAAGAGTGGACAGAGTTTTAGGAAAGTGCAGAAAATATGAGAAAAACCTGAGCATCTACTGAATATCTCAATGTAATCAATATTATAGCACTGTTTGTTGCAGAATAATATTTTAATAGAGACAAAGTCTAGCTTATAGCAAGTTATTCAGGTAAAGAAAATATAGCAAAGAAAAAGAAGACAGAAACAATATTTTTTTTGCTCCTGGGCCTTGATAGGCAAGACGTTAAATAAATAGTGAATTTCAGAGAAAGACAGAAAATATCTGCTGACTGAAGGAAGACTTCATGTGAAATGACATGAAGTTTCAGTTTCATGGTTTTCAACTTTAACCTACATCTTAGTTCATCTACTTGTGTAAGCAATCTGAAAAAATGGATTTCATCACCATATTTGCCACTCTGTTACTTCAGGCATAGTCAACATGGGTTCATCATCCTGCCTTAGTAATTTTATCTGCTGCTATGATAAATTCACCCACTTGATTGATGAAAGGAAGGTGGTGGATTTCAGGAAGGCCTTTCATATCATTCCTCACAGCATTCTTCTGAATAAACGATCCAAAAGCAAGACAAACAGGTTCACACTGCGCTGGGCACCAGAGCTCAACAAGTCATACATAGTGAATAGGGCTACATCAGGCTGGCAGTCAGTCACCAATGCTGCTCCCCAGGGCTCAGTGCTAGGGCCAGTCCAGTTCAACATTTTTACTAGTGATCTAGATGCATGAGTTGAAAGCATCCCCAGGAAGTTCAGTGATGATACTAAAGAGGGAGGTGCTGCTGACTCCTTAGAGAAAGGAGAGGCCTTGCAGAAAGATCTAGATACTTTGGAATACTGGACAATCAGCAGTGAACTGAAGTTCAGCAAATGCAAGTGCCAGATTCTGTCCCTGGGATGGAGTAATGATGGACACAGGTACAGACAGGGAGATGAATGGCTGAGAGAAGCTCAGCAGGAAAGGACTTGAGCAAAGAGAGCAAACTGCATTTCATTAGTAATGTAGATCATGCCAGTAGGAAAATAAAGCCATACATGCAATAACATTGAGTATTTTAGGAAACTTCTTTAGGTAAAGAAAGGATAGATTGATCTAAAAATTAGCAGTGGGAGAACTGATTTTTTTTTCCTGGTTTTATGTAAAAGGATTCACCCATTCAACCCAACAAACCCAATGAACTGATCTAGCAAGCACAAGCATAAACATCAGTAGGCAGTGGTCTAAGGGTTTAACAAAAACACCAATAAAACAGTAAGTGCAATCCTCACAAAACTCATGGCAGCCTGACTGTACCACAGCGTATTTGACAGGATGAAAGTTCACACACTAACATCACCAAGATGAAATGGAAATTCAGCTGCTGGAGAATGAAGGAAAACAAAACCCAGAGGACCTTGAGCAGCTCCCAGCTATTAGATGGCACGTTTTACTCTCATTCCATCAATAAAGATCCTGCTTAGAAAAACACTGATTCAAAAAAGGGGAAGAGAGTGCTGTACTGTCTGCTAAGCCTTCATGCTTCAGTGAGTGATTTATGTTATATAACAGCAGTCACTATGGTAACAATACACTTAAAGAAAAATATGCAACCATAGGACTGGGTAATCTGCATTTAGAGCTTCCCCTCTAAAACCTGATAAACTTTTTAGGAAGTTGTATGTTTGCTAGTCTGATTTTGAAAAACTTGCCTTGGTGAGTGTTTTGTAAAAGCTTCCTACCTTCCAAAGCATTCAGTTTTCAGTTGATGTCTGAAAATAATTTTAAGAGCTTAACCTTAATCTTATTACAAATCAGTATTAATCAGTAGATCAGAAAATGAATCAATTCTGTCAAAAAGACTATCTAAAATGGGCACACATTATAGAGTTTTTCATGCAATCTGCCAGGAAATAAATTCACTGAGTTTTCAGAAATCTTAGAGGTAATGATATAGCTCCTAATCTGGTCAAGAAAAAGATTATAAATAAATAAAGGATTTGATGAAAACCTTAGAAACCACGAAAAGTTCCATTGAAAATCATGCAGTACTTCAAACTCAGGCAGCTTTTTTTGAATGACAGCCAACAATAGGAAGGCAATTTTCTCTGCTGCCCAAAACCACCTGATACTGATTGGTTCTACATGGATGAAATTCTCTGTGACTAGCTGGAGTGTGTCCTCATCTTCCATTATGGAAAGGCATCAAATATTTGTAAAATGTTTTCCTGTGGGGGGGGGGGGGGGGGG
>NW_024962265.1:8686906-8727690 GCF_019238085.1 Lagopus leucura | reverse complement strand
GTGCAATTACTCTAGATTAATATGTGTGGAAGTTTCTAACGAGATAATAAGAGATGGCCAAGTGAGCATGTGAAAAAGCACTGTAAAATGGAGTAGTCCAAGGGAACCTGGAAAATGGCATTTGAGGACAACAGTGAGATTGCATTTTAGGAAGCTAAGAGAATTGATATGTTTTTATGCTATCTTCTCATTACAGTCTGACTATTTTCACTAGAACAAATTAAGTTTGGGATATTTTCTCTTCTCATTAGAATCTGTGTAACAAGAATGCATTATTGCATTATAAGTTTGTCATTTTCTATGTTTTTCAAAATAATTCTTACAAGTATAAATTATATCAGCATTCAAAGATGACAGTTTATCACTCTGCAGAGGGCCACTAGATAGATAGATAGCCAATATCTGACTTTAATCTCACATTTACATGGTGAGATTTACAAGTGTCATCAGAAAAAAAATGGGCCTTTTGTGAGTTTATGCAAATGTCATGTCAAATGAATGTAAACATAAGTCTAATCTACAAAGTTCAGATGCAAAATAAAACAGAGAATCTAATGCAGCAGCTGATGAGGTGGGAATGAATAGTATTTACCTCCCTCTTATTCAGTCTTTTCTTCTGATCTAATCCATTTATTATAAATTCTACTGTTTCTGAAGTCCTAATTTATCTTTTCTAGCAGGTCCCTCTTTTCTTTGCACTCTACCTTTCTGTATACAGATGATGATGTATTGCATTACGACAGCCTGCTCATCTCAGGATGTCAAAGTTGTGCCCAGACTTTAATTCAGAAGTCTTGTAAGAGTAAACTGCAGTCCAGTACTGCATTTCATGGAATAATCAATTGGAGAAGTTATAATACATTTTTATCTGGTAAGCCAAACACAATCCAGAAGCTGACCTCTACCTCAATATCTATATTTCCTTCTCCTCCCTGCTCACAATAATTTTCAGAATATTCAACTTCATATTTTGATGGAAAAGAGAAATAAGGGAAAAGGAAATGTGCCAAAAAATTTGTGATGAATGTTACAAGCTCCTGTTTTTTTTGGTATTCCTTGAAAGCATTACGTAAGAATATACTGAAGACTTCTCATCCAGGAATACAATTCACACTAATGTTTTTATTATGTTGGGTTTTTATTTGCTTTTGTAGTTTTTTTCATGTGTATGCTTTTTTATTATTATTATTCTACACAAGTAGAGCATAGTCATTCAAAATAACAGGGCTAAAGAAAGAATTTATAAAAACTCCAGTTAATTTTCCAAAAATACTGGAATACAGTGATTCTTTCCAAAAAGATCTCTAACTGAAAAACAGTATCTGAACTTGGTGTGCTATGAGCATTCACTGACTTATGCAATACACATTTAGGACAAAAAAAACTGCAGTTACTATAGTCACTTTCACAAACTACTGATGTATTTAAATCTGTATCAGTAATTACTTTTGGAAAGAATGTCAATAAATAATGATTAGTAGTTTAAAATTTTGTATTTTCCATAAAACTGCTGAAGAATCATTTAATGTAGCTCTGTTAAAGTTCATTCCAAACAGACCAATTAAAATGAAGATTCACAGAGTATGCTATAAATTAATGAAATTGTTTCCTGTATATTACCTGTGAACAATAACATTATTTAAAATTCAGAAGGATCAATAACTGTTCCTTGAATATAGACTGCAGTAACTGAAATCAATTAGATTTTCTCAGGCAACAATGGATGAAGACAATGTCTGAAATGCTTTCTATTTATGTATATGTGTGTGTTTACATGCAAATTTCAACTTTCAGGGTTTGCAGGCTATTCCCTACAAAAGCCACCCAACCTTTATGGAAAGGCAACTTTTACTATTTTTATATCTGGAGCAACCATACAGTCTAAATTGGAATTACCTAAATTCTTAAACAGTTGTATCAGCAGAATACATTTTGGTATTGAATAGAAAAGGTAGTAGAATAAAGGAATGTGAATGACAACTCTCTCTTCTGGGAAATCCAAAGAGAAATGAAATACCTTAGAACTGTAAATCTACATCTCCTTCTTCAAGTGGATAAACACAATCTCAAGTAAAAGAATCAGAACAGATATTAATCTGGCACTAAATTCACCTGTCCTTAAACACCTAAACAAATTTAGTTACTCTAAATTACTTTCACAGTGTGTGAAAAGAAGCATTTGCTTCAAGAACACAAGTAATTGTCTCATTTATCTGTCTTAAAATTAGGTATAGCACAGTCCTAAAACATTTTTAAAAATGGGAGAAAAGTAGACATTAAGTACATTCTCTGCAGAGCCTTTACATCATTTTATCTCAAGACAGACACAAATTAAATTGCTTTTGCCTTGAATCTTCTTTATGGGCAAGTCTCCATGGTCACATCCACAAATAAAGGGGTGAGATCCTCTAATCAGGTGTCCAGCGGGGGAAGAGAGGTGACTGTCCCCCTCTATTCTGTTATCATGAGATCCCATCTGGAATACTGCATCCAGACCTGATACCTCCAGAACAAGAAAGATGCAGAACTGTTGGAGTGGGTCCAGAGGACAGCCACAAAGATGATCAGAGGATTGAAGCACCTCTCCTATGAAGAAAGGCTGAGGGAGTCGGGCTTTTTCAGCCTGGAGAAGGCTGGGGGGGACCTCACTGCAGCCCTCCAGTACTTGAAGGCAGCTTACAAGCAGGAGGGAAAGCAATTTTTTTACATGATCTAATAATCTCTTGCTTTCAAGACAAGGAGGAATGGCTCTAAACTGAGAGGAGGGATTTATGTTAGATGCTAGGAGGAAATACTTTACTCACTACTTGGACACATACTTTTTTTGAACTCTCCTTTACGTACCAAAATGACAATTGTGAATGTCAGCATCAGAAATAAGAGCTAAACTCTTATGTTCTTGTAACAAAAATGGCAGACACTGGTAGTGTTCCTATTGTCCATAATCAAAGGTGCACTTTTACAAATATAAAGTGTGAGTACACACTTGAGAACAGCTTGGTACCCAAACTGCATTGAATCTGAGTCTACTCTACATGACATGCCACAAAATGCAATTTCTAAGTAATTAATAGGAACAGAACCCTAAGTTTCAATAGGAAACACTCCAAAGAAATGACTATATTCTAGGGAGAGATTAATGTTCGTCGCCTCCTTTGTTATTGCCCAGATAAGTGTAAGGATTTTGCATTTTCTTGGCCCTTTGGAAAGTGGCTGACAGAAGCAGGATTTCACTGTTTTAGCCATCTGCTGAAATTCTTTTAATGAAGCTTGAAAGAGTAATCCACACATTTTTTTCTTGTTCTTCAGATAAGGTCAGAGGAAATCTCTTGGAAATGAAGAAACTTTTCTTCATTCACTTCTGCATGAGCTAAGTTAGATCTAACGTTCTTCTGAAGCATATCAGTGCAATCACTGCACTATTCATGGAGATGCATGCTGCTTGAGTCATTCTGTGACATGTTCCCTCCCGAATCACTGAAATGTTTGATCAGAAACTATTTATTCATTGACACCAACAAAATCCTAGGGTGGGTAATAAATAAATAAATAGACAGATTGATAGATAAATAGATAAATAAATAAATTTTGATTAAGGTATCTTTATTTTTCATTATTTTTTATGAAGAGAGAAATACTCAACATGATGCATTTTCCACAAATAATTCCAGCTATCTGTACTTTCTCTAAATTAGCAAGGTACACTTCAATTTTAAAATGGACTGTTGTTTTAGAAGTTAGTGATTTTAATGAAATTAGCGTGGTTTCTTCTCCCTTGTTCAACAGTAGAATGTGATATCTTGGAGCCTTTCTTGCAGACTCAGATTCAAAAGCTCTGTACAATAGTGTGTACACACAAAAAGAGTGCTTGGAAAGTAACTTAGCTTCAGGATGGAAATTCTTGAGCTAATATGCTTTGAAAACAGCTCAAGGGTAACAATGAACAAGAATATTCATCAGTTCAGTTTTTATAAACCTATGTCAGAAAATATCTCTGTGAGATTTTGAATGAAGGATTTTTTCCATTTCAAAGTGCTTGTTCTCCCTACCGAGAATTACTTGAAAAGCATATCAGCTTAGATAAAAACTTTGGTCAAAAAAATGCTCTCAGATTTATCCATTACGGGCATATCCTGGGGTGCAAATCCATCACATCACGATATCCAGAGACTTAGAAGAAAGGTATAGAGACATCAGAGGTATCAAAGAGTTATATTTAATTTTTGAATGAAAATATATATTTTGAATTAGTGTTTTACAATGTTAATTATTTATGCAAGTCAGAATATATATTTAAGTAATCAACCACAGAATACAAATGGATTTCACAGAAATATGAAGAATCAACCTTGGTTGCTATCAGGTAGAGAATAAATATGAAAGTGGTTTACACTCTGTAGAGTTCCAGCATCTCTGACCTGGCAATATTTCACAATGTCAAGAGAACAGGATAATAAAAAAAAGAGACTCCCTACCCACTTCCAGTAAGAACTTTTCTTTAATGTTTTCAGTCATGTCTGAAGTTTGAAATGCTTTTGTGTGTATGGAATAGTTTTTATAATTATTGCCACAACATAATCTTCTTTCTCATTCAGCCAGCATTCTGAATATACTAACTCGCTTCCACTCTAGAGAACTTATTTGATGTTTATTTAAGCAGTTAATTTAATTCAGTAACATTTTTATTAAAGATAAAATCCTTAGACAGTCTCTCACTGACATGCACAGAAACTAAGAGGAAGAAAACAGTGAAAGCAAGAGATAAGAATTTCCATCTCTCGAAGGTTGTTAAAAAGACACTGATGAAATCTCACATGTCTGAAGTGACAGTCCATGTGCACAGACATGATTGTTTAATGGACAGAAACTGCAAACCAATGGAACACTTAAGTAATCTTTTTGTAGTGCTCAGAGATTAACTGACAAACAGCAGCAACAGGATTGAAAATGTGTATGTTCCTACAAAGAAACATAGCTTCATTTGTGTGCTTCCTTTCTGGGAGGAAAATGCCCTATAATAAATAACAAGAGTGTGATTTCTTCACATTCTTAGAATATCAACAACAAACAAAACATAAGCAAAGAAATACAAGATTATCACCTTCCACTTTGGGAAGAATTTTTGCTTCAGAGCATACATAAACATCCTCCAAACTATAAAGATCTTGTAATCAATCTCAAACCCTGCCTACAACCATGATGAAAAGAGAGACAGGAGCTAGATATGAGACTGGGACACATGAATTTTGTTTGTGCATACTGGTGCTACTTTTTCTGTCTGTTAAGGGTGGCATTATGTTGCTTGAACCTTGGAGTCACAGCCATTTTCAACGCCTTACTATATCCTGCCTCATCTCTGTCCAACCATTTTAAATACTCTGCAGAGTCCAAGACACCAAAAAGAAGCTGGAAGATATGACCTGTGCCTTCTGGAGTGCAAGGAAGGAAAAATCATAAAGTAAAATGCTTGAAATGGTATTAGGTACCTAGGCTAGATTTTCCGAGTCCACATTATTAAAAGTCATACTAACAAGAATTTTAGTGGGATTCTTCTAGGTCATTTCTTTTTCTAGACTCCATTAACAGTATTGACCGGATCTCCACTTACTGTAACATGAAGCCAGATACCTACTAGTAGGGAACTATATTTAGAGGTAGCAATCATTGACTGCATCCCACCCGGTCTCAAGAGATATAGTATGCCTGAGGAGATCAGGAAAATTAAAAACTGATCTTATGTCACAGGTTTGTTCCATTTCTCAAATGAACTCTGCATTAAAAAGTGTCTATCTGCTATTTTACAGCCTTTCATTTCAAACCTTCTGATTATCAAATAAAATTCATAATAATGTTAAGAAGAAAAATATCAATACACGGAAGCTATGCAGCAGATCTAAAATGCTGTCCCACAGATCTTTGGTGCAGCAAATAGCTACTTTTCTTCTTCAAATCCTGTTTATTAAGAAGTAATGAAAACTTGATGGAAACATCATATACTGGAGAAAGTCACTCCTACAAGGAAGCTCCTACAAGTATCAGTATGTTTACATACAAGGATTCACGTGAGTGAACACAGTGATAATGAGGTGCTTCACAAACAGGCACTTGGTAGATAAGGTCATGTAACTATCAGCTTGCACATTTTCAGTCCTTCCACTGCAAATGAAAACACATCAGTTTCTTGTGGGTAGACTACTTCTACCTTTACTTAGGCTAATGCTTTTTAACTTGAAATGAAGATGAGGTGAGAATAAAAGCATAGGCAATGAAGTTACTGTGACTGTATCTAATGTAGCCACACCACTGGTGTAAATGCTCATTTCCATTCTGTCTGAAGTTTAAAACATGTAGTACATTTGTAGTGTTTATTTTACATAACATTTACTACCATTAAGGCTGTCTTATCACCAGTTAAGGCTGCTCAGTTGACATTAGGTAATTAATTAACTGCTGATGCTGACTGCTTTGCAGCCATTTAACAGTGGTCAGGTATCATACAGGCAGGTACCACAGTTCAGCTGACAAGTAGTTTGTCAAGCTGCTACAATTCAATTCATATATGGGCAAGTTTTAGAACATATCTTAACATAATTTATTCAAGTAAAAGAATAGGCTGAGTAAAGGAATAACTTAAGATACAATGTTTATCACATTTAATATCAAAAACCAAAAACAATGTTTTTAAACGATACTGTAATCAAGCAACTGTATGTTGATGAGCAGTAGTAATAAGGCTTAGTTATCAATTATCTACTGCTTAATTAGTATAGCTACTGAACCGAGGTGGAAATGTGCTCAGTTTTTTCTGCAAGTGGAGCTGCAGATATCAGTCATGCTCTTCAGAACTGGCTAGGAAAGAATGCTTTCATGTAACATATATCAGTAACTTTTCCTCCTTCCTGGAAATATGCTTGCATAAGATTTACAGAGGACGCTGAAATGGCTGACATTTTAGGTTATAAAACTGCTTTAAAAACAAGAAGGCAATTCTGTATTTAGAAAAGGATATGACCTCATGAAGTACAACTGCAAAATACTGGCAATACAATTTGTCAACATTCATCAGCAACAGAATTCCACTGTATAGGTGTGCAGGTATTTTTCTTGGCATTTCAGTGTCAACAGATGTCACAAGGTAAGGAAGCATGAGACATTGGTGTGGCAATTCTATCTTAAAGCAAAGCTATCTTGCAGAAGAGCTTTTGTAACTGTCTAAACCCACATTCACTTGGCACCTGAACATAAGTATAATGGCCCGACCAACTTCTAAGCAGGAATTTTGCCATGATAACAGATGGATAAAAGTGTAGGCAGCAATAGGCGCATGTACCACAGTCCAATGTATTTACTGAGACTTGGAAAACCTAGCCAGGAATGACTCAAGTGACTGAAATAAAAGCCTATGGCCAAGATGGCTTGCCAATGTTCAACCCTTCTCTCAGTTAGCATTTCAAAGCATTTGCATTCTGCCATTTCTAAGTTAGGGATAGAAGATAGGGCACTGGGCTGTATAATAAATATGGGGGAACTTGGATTTTCAGTCTTATCTGACATTGGGTGTCTGTGTAGGTCCATGGTCCACTGACCAAGCATCTGCCACCAAACAAGTATCCTGGGACCACTATAGTGTCTACCTCATAAAAGTCTGCAGTAGCTTTAAAGACCTTTCTTTACAAGACCCCTTAGCGTGAGCAGTGCTGTTTGATCAGCCCTTCAGTCATTAGTGTAATTGCAGAACTCGCCCCTACTGTGCTACAGATGAGGGAGGCAGGCAGGCTGCTATTTTCAGAGTTTGGTGAAGCAGTACTCGTGCCTCTTCACAAACTAATTTTTCACCCCATTTTGTAAAGACTAGCAGGAGGAAGCCTCTAACAGCTCTTCTGAGCCAGAGGTGGTTGAATACCAGTATGCTAAAGGGTTTTCTACTTGGATTTTCATAGTTTGGTCATACAAACTGGTATTGAAAATATTCCTGATGCTTGAATTCAAGTTTTCAACATTAAATCAAACAGAACTGTATCCAGACATAGAACAATTGATTAAACCAAAAAGAACCCAAGCAAAAGAAAAGCCCTCCTCAGCAATATCTGCTCTGAGGGCAGGCAGCTGCGAGGTTATCTCTGCACAGGGAAAGTGCTTGCTTTCTTCCTGCCAAATGCTGATCACTGTTCCACTGTATGAAGCAGATCAGAAACCTGGTCTCTATCCATAGTTATCTGACAGCAGCATACGAAAAAAACAGCAATAGAACTCTGCCCTGGAAATAGGGCTTGCAGAAATTAAATTTGTGTGTACCTCGGCATAAAATAAAGCTGGAATTAAATTTCTAATAGACCAAAACCAGAACTCTCAAACACAATAAAATGCAGTAAGAGGGAAGAGGAAGGAAGAACAAATGAGTTCCTGAAAGTCTCATATCAAGTAGTAGCCTAGAAAAGCACACAAGACATTTAGTAACCAGTTGGACTTCCAGAAATCTGCCATATTACAGTACTACCCTCCATTCTTCTTACAGGAAAGATTCATGTGACATGATGTAACCAAACAACATATTTTAGTGTCACATCCCCAAATGCCCTGATAAATACTTGTAAAAAGTCCTGTTTTCTGGTATAGAGATTTCATATGGCTCCTTTCTGGTAATAATTAAATAAGAGACTTCATATAGCACTATGACAGGTTTCTTATGCCTGTTATTATAAAAAGTTGCGTTATTTCACATGGGTTAACACATGTATACTGTAAACAGTATAAATAGTAGGTATGCATGTTATTTACTACTTAGGTTCAGAAATAAGCTGATTTCAGAATAATATCAGCAATATGCTTCAGGTACTATTTATGAATTAGGCTAATTTAATAAGTTCAGGAAAGAGAAGGTAGCACTGATGATGGGTGATATTCTCCCAAACAAAATTACTTGACACACTAACTGGAATTCAGTGAGATCTCTTTATATTATCTAACAGTATTATAATGCAGAGCTCATACGAAGTACTATCGCTACCTGTGAATTATTATTATAAGTGGAAATACTGTTAAAGAGACACTTGACACCAAGTGACAAACTAGTTATCAAGCCTTGCAGCTTCCTAGGAAGACAAGATGTTTCAGCACAATCTGGAACAAAGCAACAGAGGGACCAGAAGAAGTATCTGTGTGAAAACTAAGAATGCCTCTGCCTCCTTTGAGCCTAAAAGCTGCCTGGAAAATTAAGGTTGATTTAACAGAAGTTCTTTGAGAAAACTTTGAGAGAGTATATATTAGCCAAGAAGTTGGTGATGCTCAGGTATTTCATCTGTGTCTGCTGGGCAATAGCACCTAGCAAGCAAGCACTGAAAGCCCATCTGTTAGAGATATTGTCGTGTTACCCTGGAGGAGTCCTCATGTCAGGCTACAAAGGGTGATGTGATGCAGGAAGCATTGCAGCAGGGCTTCTGTGTGACATGCAGGGCTCTGAGTCCAGAGGGAGCTGTCAGTTCAGCAAAACATATTCAGAATTACAATTTCTTACAAAGCAGAATTGTTTATGAAAAGGTAGTTTATTACTTAAATAAAGCAAGATTTTAATAAGGACAGCACAGCCTTGAAATGCTTCTTTCTTTCTAGAGATTACAGCACAGAGGAGAAAATTAAAAACCAAGTACATTCAATTTGTGTGCAGTAGAAAAGTCTGATGTCAACAGGCAAAAGCTCTTGACAAATATTGGCACTGCTTCTCTTCTCTGGATATTTGACCAGGTAATGGCTCAGTAAGTGCATACTTTCATTCACCTGATGGCAGCTTCAGAAAGCTACTGACTGTGACCTGCAGGGAGTGCAAGATTTCCTGAGGATAAAGATAATGTTTAATTTCTGTATTCAGGTTCTGGCAGATTCTGGGCTCTGCAAAGACAAGCAGCCCAACAAGACCTTTTCTATCCTGGCATCCTATAAATTAGGCTTTCAAAGACATCTCTCAGCCAATGTGTGGCTAATCAGCTGAAATTGTTCAATAATCATAGCTAGACAAGAAACAAACACAATGTTCAGAGAGCCATTTAAAATCACTCAGGTTGGAATAGACCCTTAGGATAACCAAGTTTGGAGGCAGAAAAAGAAAAATATGCATGGACCTCTGACTTGTCATACTACAGATGCCCATAGGATGGCACAGACCTGGGTAAGCCACAAGTATTCTGTTGAAATCAGCTATGCTAGAAACACAGGTTTTGAGAGAGGTAAAAATGGTTAAGCTAAAAAGAAGAGAATAATGGGGACTGTCTTTGTAGGAATTTCCTATTTAATTTTTAACTACATATTTTAACTACATGGAAATAAATGCTAACCTGTAACTGAAGGAATAAGGAAATATCTTTCATTGCCTGTAATGATATATTTTCTATTGATTTGCTCAGATAATTATAAGCTACCAGTTAGCTACTCAATATTCTTTGTAATAGTTCTATAACTGTGTATGTGCAAATGAAGTTCAGTGTTCCCATTAGAACTTTTCAGGAAGAAGCTCTTACTTTGCATGGAAAAATAGAAGGAGAAAATAGGATAATTTAAACAAAGCAGCTCTTAAATTGCATGTGGCTGGAATAGATTATTATATCTCTTCTCACATATTACAAAAAAAAAAAAAAAAAAGAGAGAGAATAATGAAGTAAAAGAAATATGGAACACAATATTCCCTAATTGTAATTGTACTAACTTGAGAAGCCAACCAAGGGTGAAAAAGCTCCATAGTATCTATCACTACACTGAGTACAAACTCTATGGTTACAGCTGGCAATCGTAATATAATAAAGCAAAAATTTATGGTGGTAAGTCATGAGGGAGTACTCTAAATTTTGGATTGGCTTATATTTGGCTCTTTCCTGACAGCAGATGGGGAGTAAGATCGCTTGGTTGCTGTGACTTTGATTTGCTCTCAAGAGGCAATTTCTGTATTCTTAAATTTAGCCTTCTGTATACTGAAGCATATGCTATACTGCCCACAAGACATAATTAATCTAAAATATACACAACTGCTAATCAGTTAGTCTCTCAGTAGACTGAAACCAGGATATTACACACAATTTTGAGTAAAATACTGCTGCTGAAGAGGGCCAGATGTTCTTTTCTGCAGCTACTACTTCAGTTTAACTGCACACAAATTCTGTGCACACCAAAGTAAACATGTTAAAACCTAGCAAGAAATGCTTACATAAAATTATGTATTTTTTAGATATGTATAATGTATAGCATACAAAAATATATCAGAATAGAAGACAGGAAAACTCCCTTGAGACCTCCTCTAGAACCTGTGTCATAAATTCACTTCTGCTTAACTACGGATTAACAAAAAATCAAAAGCATACTCTGTGCCAAAATCCCATTTCTTGTGCTCATTGTATATGGCAAACTTGTAACAACCCGGTATTCTCCTCTTTTTCCCCCCACACATCTGAGCTCTATCCAGAAGTACTATATCAGAACAAAAAACACACGTGACTGTATATAAAGAGGGGAACATAAGGAAGGTCAGGTTCAATCAGTACAAGGAAAGAAAATAATAAACATGTTGTGCACACTAAATTTACAAACCTATGTATAGACATACGGATGGGTGTACAAGGACATATAAAAATTCTTAACTTCAAGGCATAACTATTATTTTGCCACGATTAGAAATAAAAATTAAACCTAATACTAAAAATACTAAATTTCATTGCAATGGCTAAGTCTGATTCACCTTTGTAGCTTAAAAAGATGTGAGCCCAGATAATTTTTTTTTTAAATTGTAGCTTTTACAAAGATTGTCCACAAGTGGTTTCTGTACTATGAAATCCTCCTTTAATGCATTTGAGACTTCTGTGACTTGTCAGATCTGAAAATGCCAAAACACTCAGAAGTTATTGAAGTCTGAAGTTTTGTTACTCCATTTTAAAGAAGAAACTGAAGCCCCATACACTAGTTGTGCTGTTTTCCACACTTGCATAAACTTGTCCCACTTTTGTTTTTTTTTTTTTTTCTTTAACTCTACGTGTTATCTGTCATCGGATCTAGGAACAGAAAAAAGAATTAGGTTTATATTACAAGATGACTGGTTATACTGCAAACTAATTCATATTCTGAAAGTAGGATGGTTTGTTTCAAATAACTTGCTGTCAAAGTTTTTCTTGAAAGTTAAATATAATGTCATTGCATTTATCAGATGTATTCACAGTAATACCAGATAAAATGTACCAGAATGGCACATTGTAATCTGGATATTTCAATGAAGAAATGGTTTGGCTTAAAATCTGTGGGTAGGCAAGCAGGCTTTAATGGATTCACTCAGAAACTTCATCACTGAAGAGTGAAACCCACATTTAAATTTTGTACCGATTGCACTATTTCTATACTGTTTATTCTAAAGACCTTGGACATTCTCCTCGTCACACTGTTGAGCATATTCAGCTATTGCTTCCGGCTGATCACACCCAGAATTTGATTTTCTCTGCCACAAGCTTTCTCTGTTAACACCACTAGAATAATTCCAAATGGCACCAGCCTCCTATCTTTAATTCAAACACACAGCTTGGCTATTCTTGTCAGAGCTTCTTCTAGACCTTTACATTCAAGGCATTCTTTGTGCATGGTAAAGCACCTCCTACCCTATATGGAACTTACAGCATGAGTAAGGATGCAAAACTCTGAGCCTAATCCAACCACTGTGTAGTTTTAAATATATTTACATACTTAAAATATTTTTTAAAATATATTTAAGTAAGAGAATTTGATAGTCTTACAAACTCTCTCTTCCCAATATTTGAATATCTTGTAGTCAGACGAATTTTTTTTCCAAATATTCAGATCAGAAAATCTTCCTTGTTCCTTATTAGCCTTTAATTTGGCAATATTTATATTCGTCCACATTTGTCTTCGACATATTGCATAACTGTTTTTATGTATCCGTACATCCTTCTCTATTTTAGAGCAATCAGATGTAATTATCTTGATCTATTTTGTCATAAACCACTCGTTAGTCACAACTACACTCTTCTGTTGTTCCATACCTTTCTTAAGCAGTGGTGTTCAAAAAAGGGAGAAAATTCTAGCTGAGATCTTAACAGCAGTGAATGAAGATGCAATAATAACAAATTCATAAAGTGCCTTTGCAAAGAGTTAAGTTTGTCTCCTACAAAACTACATCACACAATTCATTTACATGGATCTCATCATACATTATAACCTTCAGACACTTTTATGTCTAAATGAGGCTCAGTGACTGTTTTCCCTGTTATGTTTCTTCCCACCAAAAGTAGATCTTCGTTCTTACCTTTAAGGGATTCATCCTGCTGGTTTTACACATCATCCTATTTATAGTTTTATTAGAAATTCTAACCTTGTTCTACTCAGAATTTGCGATTCTTAGATTCACTTAATCTTTGGTTTCAAAACTGTACCATCTCCGTCACTGTCAGTAACAAAAATATGGAGATCTCACTGAAAATATCCCAGTCTATAAATTATGCTTCTCCTCCTTCAATCCTGTGGGACTATACCTGTCCTCTGGAGTCTCAAAATATACATAAAATATAAATACATAAAATACAAAAATATACAGGTCAGAGACTATTTTTGGATAGATCTTTAAGTATGCTCATCAAGTGCTTCATCATGACCTACTAAATGAACATATTCATCTTTTCCTAATGGTCTCTAGCCTAGTCAAGTTCTATTCTACACTGGAAAATAGCTTAGGTTGCATTTTATTGTCGCTGTTCTTTTTTTTTTTAAAACAATGTGATTAAGCCTATTTACCTAGCGAATAGACTGTACAACAAGAACTAATATGCCGTAGATCACTCAGTAAGCACTAGGCAATAGTGAAAGGTTATTCAGTGATTATTTAAAGCAATATAAACTAACATCACTTAATTGCAAAGATCTGCAATTCCATGTCTCACCATTTTGATGATTAATTATTCACCATCCCTTCTTCTCCCCAGGGACTGCATAACTACGAACCTCTTCAACTCCGGCTGAGACTTTCTATTTCTCTGGCAACTATGCCAGATCAAAAAGTTTCTTCTCTTCTCATTCCTTTACTCAACAGCTTCTGAAAACAGATGTGAATCTGACTGAAGAATTGATCTGGCAAAAATAAAATATTTCTCTGGCTTATTCTTCAGAAGAACTGAGGAAACTTTCCAGGTCAATTCATGGTCACGAAAGTAGATGGTCTAATACAATTCAAAGGGTGGACAGGAGATAGGAGTGAGTAACTGTGAACAAATGCCATTTAAATCACTGTAAACAGTGTTGCCATCAAATCTTCCTGTCTTGTTCAGTAGCAGCACTGGAAGCAGGACATTAACAGGAACTTAATTCAGCCATGTTTCTGTCATAGACAGTGAAGAAAAACAGGCAATTCTAGATACAATTCATACCACAGGAGAACAGGCATGCAGAAAGGGTCAAACTAATACATTCCAGAAGTACCTATTTCTTTCCACTGATGTCAAAGGAGGTAAAATTAATGTTACTTAAGTCCTTTAGCAGCAGACATGCTCATGGCAGTGGCTCTACTAGCAGAATGCTTTCTCTGTTTGAAAAGAGAGCATCATTTATATTGCAGACTTGTGAAACAAAAAATAAACTCTAAAAACAATTATTAAAATGGATCTTTAGTTACTATGCTGGTAACTGCAAACCATTGCATATGTTTATAACATAAGCTTTATATTCATGTGGATGTGGTTCCAGAAGTTTCCAAGTCTACACATTTTTCTTCTTTTATTGTTGTTGTTGTTGTTGTTCTTGTTGTTCTCGTTCTTGTTGTCTGAAGTTGTGTAAAACCAAAACCTTCACGGTTTTTCAATCCGTGACAAAATTATTAAAAACTCTCATTTATCACAGAATCATTTAATTTGGAAATGATATTTAAGAATGTGAAGTCTAACCATAATGTAACCATCCACTAACAATCATTATTTGCTTGTTAACACTGCTTTAAATGAACAATTTTACTATTTATGTAATCAAATTCGTGCCAAACTACTGCATATAAACATAAGGCATTTAAGATAATTAAATTCTAAGCATTCATTATGGTTCAGTTCAGTTCACTGGCCTTAATGGCTATTCAACTAACATACTCAAAACCATTTAAATAAAAACAAAAACAAAACAAATTCATAGCCAATTGGAGAATAGAGCAATGATTTTCCAATCTCCATTTACCTCCTGAGACTTCCTGGCTACAAAACAAATTTTAACTTTTCATGATTGTGTCAAAAAAATGTGGGGAGAATACAGATGAAAGCCTTTTTTTCCCTGTTAAAACAGTATTCCTTGTATTTTTATCAGAATGAAAACCCGTTGCTGGTATGGTAAGAAGTGTTAGAGAATATAAAAGTAGAAAAAAGCAGAATTTAGACATGTACTTAGATAAGTACTGCCATCCATAAATCAAAGTTAACTACACAACTTTCATTTGAAAAGAAAAATCAAATATTTTATTTCAAGTTAAATGAATTTAGTTTTGTCCATGCAAATCAAGTATTTTACTTCATACTACTTTGTAAGTCAGACAGAGCCTGCCTGATCTGGAAAGAGCTGAAGGTGAAAATTTCAGTATTACAAATGATAAAGGTCTATTCCTCTTCATCCTATATTGTGTAAAAAATTAATTATTCAAATTGCAGTTTCTATCATTTTTATTCTATTATGTCAGCAGCTTTATTTTTCATTTAGCTTGACACCAATTTGTGGTTTGTTGATTTACTGAAGTCTCTTGGATCAATTCAGTTGATCCAACATCTTCAGTAGATCTTCACCTGTATCAGATCTTTTGAGCTGAACACTCTCCATAACTGTACTTAACTACAGCTTCCATGGTTTGCCTGCTGATCATTGGGAACTCTTTTCTGCAGCCAAAAGGCATCTTGTGTTTGTGGCCACTGGGAGTTTCAAAAAAAGACAAGCTACAAGGATGCTAGAATATTTAATATCCATGAAAGTCTATCAACTGAGTAATTTTAGTCATTATTAATAAATTTCCACAAAAAGGTACAACTGTAAACATGAGTAAGAGCAGTATTCTCAGAAGAGTTCAGACAAGCTCAGTTACATTCTGCCTCTGTCACTATAAAAATAAAATCTGTTTTTAAATGACTTTTTGTTTTTCTGTTTTTAAGGTATATCTTAATGCAGGAAATGTAATTTTTTCCTTACATAAATGAAGCAAAATTAGGATAGAGAGACTTTAAAATGTAACTGTAACATACACACTGAAATTTGGTCTGTTTCAGGTAACAGAATAAGTTGATATGCTCATAATTTTAATGAGAAAAAGTACAGAAAGCAATGTAAAAAGAAAAAAAACTAAAATGACAGTAATTAGTGAATGCCAGTATCTGTGATAATAGATAATTCTGGTAGCATCTCTCTGTCCAACTGCAATTATTGGAACAAAATCTGACCTTCCTGCAAAACGACACAATAAAATGTGGAGATATACTTAAAAGACTTTGCATGGCTAAAAATAATAAGTACGAGGACAATCTAAATAAATCCTTCTCTATTAAGCAGGGGAAAAAAGACTTAGTAAGATATTTCAGAAGTGACTTCGAAACTGAAGAATTTAGGCCTCCGACTCCCAGTTTCTGGATAACTTCAAGCTACCTTGGCAATGTTAATGGATTCTAACTGCCTTAAAACCATTTAAATATATTCACTCAATGCATTAAGTCTATTCAAATATCAAGACTGTATATACTTTTTTTCCTGCTTGGAATAAACAGCAGAAAAAAAAAAGCATCTACTGAAGTGGAGGGTTTGTGGTTCATGGTAAATACACTGTTGCTAAGGAAAACAATCAGGAACAAGAAAACATGTTTACATTCTGCATTTATGAGGTTATAAAAAGGCATAAACTGGCAAATGAAATACAAAATGATGTCTTGATATGGTACAATCAGAATAAATAAAATGTTTAAAGCTGTGATCTCCCTGTGCCAGTCCTGGCTCACAGCATTGTTATTCAATGCATTTTTCTCTTGGACTGTGACTTCTGGATCAGGGGATTCCAGCAAGAGAGTTAGCTGAATGCTTGGGAAGCCTGATGCGAGCCATGATTTCTCAAAAGTTTATGATGGGAGCCCACTTAATAGAATCAGGGAATGGCCTGGGTTGAAAAGGACCACAATGATCATCTAGTTTCACGCCCCCTGCTATGTGCAGGGTCACCAACCACCAGACCAGGCTGCCCAGAGCCACATCCAGCCTGGCTTTGAATACTTCCAAGAATTCTTCACCATGCTTAATTATGAACTGATTAAACAAAGACAAATTTGGTTGTTACTACCTACAGGCACTCTCAAAAGAGGGAAGCACAACAGTAAGAGCAACTGAATATGACAAGTTTAGATGAGAAGAGTTCATTTAAAGTGAAAACAATACATGATTACTGCCACATCTTTTAAGAAAGCTTTACCATATTCATTTATAAAAGCTTTAGCAGAGAAACAAAAATATATTTCTTAAAGAACTAAGAGGATAAGAATTATTAAACACATTGGAATTCAATTTTAAAGATACATAAGTAATCTGTGAGAAACAGAATCACATATTTCAGGGCAATAAGGACAATAAGAAAGTAAAAAATGGGGATTCATCCTCCTAATAGCTTTTATATTGTGGCTGAACTGAAATAATCAATGATATGATTTTACTCCTCATGTGCAGCTAGAAAATCGTCTTGTCTGATATATAGAAAAAGCTGCATCTGATTTTAGAACACTTTTTTTTTTTTTTTTAATTGGAAACCATTCATCTTCAGTGCTGAGAATGAACAACAGTGTGTCATGTACACTAATGGTTCTCAGACTTCCATATCTAAGTATTTTTCCGCCAATCACATTGTGTCTCCTCATCTGGTTTAAACACACAGAAAATACAAAGGGAAAAGATACAAGTCCAAAGACCTGTTACAAGACATTTTCCCAATGTGGACAATTCTTTAGGTGTCTAGATTTAAACTGGAAGCAGTGATTTAGGGCTCTGAAGCTGAGCAGTGTTTCAGACTTACATAGGACCAGATCAGTTAGGTTAAAGTAATCACTGTCTGCAAGCGCTCCTCTGCTCAGAACTGTAGGAACAAAGGTACAGCTGCCATCCGTCTGCCAGTGGCTTCAGGATCTGGCCCGTATGATTTGCTTCTATATATTTTCTCAAAGAGTGGCTTACCATCATTATTCATAAGAAGGATGGTGCTATTACATATTGCTCCATGTTGTGAATCGCAGATAAGGCCATTTATTTTTCCCTACTACGCATTTCTGTTTGGTTTCATGAAAAAGCAGAATAGGGAAATTCACAGGCATTCTTATTTTGTATAGACTGGAGAACATAGTAGGGGAAAAATGCTCTGAGTGCATACAGAATCTCATCATCACTAGCTTATTGGGCAGCAGCCAATTTATTCATCAAAGCACTCGACTCTCCGTCTTTTCTCATATTCTAAATTAAACAATAAAACAGCAAGACATTTGGAACAGATAGCTAACAGCTACCTTGCTTTGGGCCTAGCAGATTTACAATCATGTTTAGAAAATGTCTATGTGTTCAGTACATGGGATAGGAAAAATGAATTATGTCTCATACCTGCAAGACTTGGAAGATTCCAGTACATTGAAGACAATAAAGATCAATGTCAAATCTTAAGGATAAAACATATGCTACAACTTTACTTGCTTTCTGTTACATCCTTTGCCACATGTAAGTAACAAGAGACTAATTCCCTGCAGAATGTTGACAAAACACTATTGATAGTCCTGCAAAAACTACTAAGTAGTGTGCAGTTCCTTGGAAGTCTCCTCAGAACACAAGATTCTCTATTTAGCACTGCTAGGATAGCTAGCAAATTGTAATCTCTGTGGTAGATAAAGGGAAACGAAAAGCTCTGCATTAGCTAAGCAAATTAGAGATCTAGGATCCATATATATGTTAATATTTATGTTTTTATTATGCTGCAATTTTTCTGTTGAGAATATGTACAGTTTTGAAGAGGCTGAATTTTGTCGGTGCTTTCCCAGGTTGCGGCTCCATTCAGGTATGGAGGACTATTGCTTACCCAGAGTTTATCCCTTATACAGACCAGTCAAACAAATGGAAAAACTGAAAAGTTAGAGAATGAGTAAGATGCTGAAGTTGGACAGCAGCTTGGCATACAACCACTGTTTAAGAAGGATTATAAAGTTTTTCAGCGATCCAGAGTCACATGTGCCTTTCCAAATATTTGCAGTTAATTTGGATCCCCACAGCACCTTGAATATCACAAGATATTCAGAGACCTTGCCAGTGGAGACTAGAGAGAAGTTTAGCTGATGGGAAAGTAGATGTCCAACCTAGAATGGCCTGAAGAGATATTTCCAGTGTTTGCCAATTATCTAGATTTGTATTGACTATAAAGAACCTTAGAGAGATGAAAAGATATGAAAGGTGCATTAGCTACACATGTAAAACAGAGATGCAATTTTTTGTGAACCACTAGACCAGAGATATCTAATGTTACACATCTGAATTTCAACTAAACTAATCCTATCCTATGCAACACCACAGTAAGCAACATTACAACCAACAGGTTAGTTGGTTCTACAGAAATTAGATTTCTCTCCACTGTTTTCACAGTCTACAGAGAGGCAAAAAGTTTTTGTTGTTTTTTTTTTTTTTAAATATCCGCATTTTATTGTCTAATGAGATTCAGCGAATGTGATCAGTAAAAGCAAAAATGCTTTCAAAATGGAAAGCTCTCAGAAGCAAATTTTCCAGCGTATCCAGTTGGAAAAATGCTCCCAGCTGTTTCTTCCTCTTTAATATTACTAATCACAGGAAGGATAAAAAGAGAAAATGATACGTTACCATAAATTCATCTACATAGTATCAAATGGAAAGGTTTCACAGAACATCTCTCTTAAATCAGCATTTCATAACTGAAGAACAGCCTCAGTGACCACTTTTCAGGCTGGGCACAGAGAGGGAACTGAACTGGCTAAGAATGTGGCATAAAAAATATGCAAAGAGGAAATAAATAAATGCATTCAATTACTGGTCTAACAGTTGAACAAACAGGCCTACTATTCAAACTGCTCCTCTGTTAATACCAGAGATATGCCTGGAGGTAATTGAGAGATGTGTTGAAATTATACTAAGAAATATGGTTTAAAGATGGGACTCCCGTCAAGCTGATGGTTGGAATTCATGATCTTGAAAATATTTTCCAATCTAGATAATTTTGTGATTCTATGATTCTAATACAAACCCAACTGGTCACAAGTTATCACCTGGGAGAAATAACTGAAAAAAAGGAGAAGCAACTTCTTTTCTAAGCACCAGTGATATGCATGAATGATATGCCAGAGGAATGCTTAGCATTAGCTTTGACTTTGTGATAGAAAATGTTCCTCATAGAAGAGGAAGTCAAAATCTAGTAAAGTCTTCTTCACCAAAATTAGATGAAATTGAGATAAATATATGTATTTTCTACTGTAGTCAAAGCACCTGACAAATACATAAAAGTTGATTTTTAATTACAACAGCTGCCTAATGATTCCAAACTATCATGCAGCAGTTATCAAATAGCTTTCTCTACTGGAACATGGCAGTTACTGGGAAAACAAGAAGGGCAGGCTTTACACATAAAGTTTGCATTTTCTTCATAAGGTATTTCTGATTACTCTTTCACCATTATCTTAGTAACTACTAGCCACATTTTTTGAATTATCCTGTAATCAGGTTATTATTGATCTTCAGCTACTTGGAGGAAACATGCATTACACAGATGGTTGCCAGAGTTCTTCAAATTAAATCAGCATGCTTAGAAGACCTCACAAATAAAGCTAAAACAGTGAAATGAAAAATAAATCTAATAAAGTTAATATTTTAATGTACATTTACAATGCCCAAAATAGAATATGCCCATAAAGAAGCAGGGTTTTACAAATGTTTCATACACATGAAAGCAAATTTTCATAGGTTAAAACCTTAAATCACACACTGTAGTAAGAGATATTCAAACATATCTGAAATTGATTTTAAAATTAAGTATTTTATTTGAAAGGCTGCAGAAAAAGAAAATTCAACATTTGTTTTTCTCAAATGAAAAAGCTGACATTCGTAGATTTTATTAATAAAGTCTTCCACATGTTTTCCAAGTGTTTTCCACATTCCAGTTTCCCCAGTAATGTAATTCTTTGCTAATAAAAAACACATATAAATAAGTAAATAAAACTCAAATAGGTTCAAACAACTGTAGGAAGACTGAAATTGTTACTGGTATCATGCTTCTGCCATCTAATGCAAGGATTTCAAAGTAGTTTCATTTAGAATTTCATATGATGGATACTTTTGGTTTCATTTTGATGCTCAAACCCTCACATGATCAGAGAGAAGTGTTTTTTTCTATTGTAATCAATTTCAAGACAATTCTAATTATTTACTGGTTTTCTGACATTATGTAATTTGATTGTTTTCCCATTTCAGCAACTAACTGGAACACTGTGGACACAGAAATGTGAATCAGAACATAGCATACCAAAACTGTATTGAAAATGCTTATCCTACTCATTAAGAAATAGACCATTTTCCTTATACCCCTAAAATTATCCCACTTCCATTCTACTTTTAGTAACCATTCTGGTGCCCATTTTAAACACATGAAACCTAAGTTTCTTGAATTTATGCCTAATACACTTTGTAATTTGGCACTGCCTCACTTGTCTGACCTATTATAACCATCCAGCACAATAGGTGCTTTCTGAAAAAGGTCCATAGGAAAATTCAAAGGAAACGAGCAAGGAAAAGTGCTTAGTAGACATTCCTCTCTCTTGATCATTTAGCTTTTCATTTTTCTTAATCACATTATGCTTTTTCCTTTCAGCAATGACTTACGATAGATACTAAAATAGCAAAAAAGACTGACATGATTTTTTCAGGGAGTTTTGGAAAGAAAAAAAAATTTTTAGTGCAACTGAGAATATTCTGGAGGGGATGCAGAACAGTAGATATATTTGCCTGCAGCACATTACTTGAGGGCCAGAAGAAGAGTAAGATTCATTGAGATAATGAATTACTGATTATTTTTAACACAGGCATAAGAGACATAAATGTCTTCTTTACTGAACTCCCACAACACACTTCCCTGGAGCATGCAAGGTCTAAGCAGCCCTTCATTGCAAGGTACTCTCTAAGCACTTCACTGATTTGCTGCTATCAGAATTTGTGGCCAAGTTACTGCTAAGTGCAGGAGGTATGTGCTTACATAGCCACAGGGTCATGTGTAATTAACTTGGCTCGTAAAGATTGAACACCCTCACAAAATCAGAAGTGATAGCTCTCCCAAACATTGCTTAGGACTTACTAAGGGCTGGCAAGTAAATATTTCTGAAGTACAACTGTATGTGGAGATGGGGAGGACATTGCTGTCTCCTCCATGTTGGTAAAGCTTTGCCC
This sequence comes from Lagopus leucura, assembly GCF_019238085.1. Taxonomy (NCBI): domain Eukaryota; kingdom Metazoa; phylum Chordata; class Aves; order Galliformes; family Phasianidae; genus Lagopus; species Lagopus leucura. The sequence goes on along the minus strand of NW_024962265.1, from coordinate 8,705,226 downwards.
TAGTGGAAGGCTGAAACAGCAATGACTTCAACACCAAATATGAAAGCTATTTCTGTTACATTCAATTTTGTGAAGGTTTTGAGCTAAGTCAGCAGAGGGATCAAAATGCTGAGGGATGCAAAGGAGTTACAGACTAAACTTAACCCAGACAGGCACAAGCACATCCAGAAAAAATACAGGTGACAACAATGGACTGCTTCTTGATATTCGATTTCTATCATATAAAGGGAATAAGGATTTATGCAATTGGATCAAGAACAGAAAGTCCAGAGGATGACCACAATTATATGGAAACAAATGATGTATTCATTCCATAAATTTACACTGCAAGGATAGGCATGTGGTTTAAACAGGATTAGAAGTCAGAGCCATAGTTACAATGTTAGTAGCTCTTCACTTTATTTAAAATCACAAGACTAATAGTAAAAAAATATGAAATCAATGTTGCAGTAATATTATTTCATTTTGTACTTACACATACTCTTGAACAATTTATCCAATTATTTAGGCAATGTGAATATTTGTTGCATTTGTCGTCTTACCAATATGAAGTGCAAGCAAAACTCATGTCCTTGAAACATGAATAATAATACTGGACATCTGACTCAGTCCACAAAAGTGGCAATTTGGTGAGGATTAAAGAAATAACATCAGAATTCATAAAGCACTGAGAGAAAGGCAGAGACCACAGCTAGATAATCTATAAAATATCTTCCATTTTTTCTATACAGATTTCAGTTTAATTCTCAGTTATTTAGCACATAAAAGTCTTAACTATATATATACTTATATATACACTTAAAGTATAAGTAAAGGTCACTAAAAAGCTCGAGGCTTTATTACATACAAGTCAGCCTATAAAATGAAACAGCAGGTCCTAATGTCCACCTAGTACTTTCTATGAGTTATCTCTTGATATTTTTAGACACCTGGACTCTTTACCAGCCTGTGGAATCATGAGCAACATGAAATACATGGTGCATACGTATCTTCTGTCAGAGACCAAAAACTTCCAGTTGTGAAAGATCCACAGGAGAAGAACAGTTGGGTTATGAGTGATTGAACAAATTCATATGCCAAGAGGTAGATCTTTTTCTTTTCTTTATATATATATTGTTTGTTTGTTTGCTTTATGGGACTAAATCAGAATTTATTTTTTAAGAGCTTTGCTGATGCAAGTGATTGAGATTTATACTAATGCATGATAGTTACTAGTCAACTGTTTTACATTGTTTCCAGCACACCATCTGCAGGTGAGATGTGGGAGAATGATGGACAACTTAGCAACACTGAGTTCTTGAGTGAATTGACAGATTCCATGCCAGAATACATGATTTAATAAAATAGCCTGCACTTCCTTGTATTAATGTTCCAAGGGGAATACAGTGCCATAATACAAACTCATTTTTCATTTAGCCAACATCCCTCTCTGCCAAGCACATTTCTTATCTCAAGTTGACATCTTCTGTAGAGTACATCATAAGGGACTGTAAAAATCATTTGCAAGATTGCATTTCTGTAGTGAGCTTTCTACAGCCTTCATTCCGAAAACTAGAAGACTCCCTTCCTGTCAAATCTACCTTTACATTTTACCAAAAGAAAAGGTAAAATTCTCCTGAGAATGGGATCACCTCTAGTTGTAACAGTCAATGAAATGAGTAATAAAGGAGATGTTCTTTCTGTCACAGAGGTGAAATTATCTTGGATGTGAATATCAAAGTAAGCACCAACTTTTGCACAAACTTTCCATGCAAGTCAGATACTCTCTCAATGCTTCAGGGACTTCATACCAAATTAAACACGGTCACTGAGTTCCCCAGGCACTGCAGTTCAACATGTGATAACATTTAAACGCCAGTTGGATCACCAGTCTTAGTGACCATGTAAAAAGACTTGTCCCAGGAAATTTGTGGGTGGAGTTAGCCAGGGTCAGGCATAGACGTGATGCTTCAAGTCATAGGTGAGATAGTTCAGCTGTAGAGTACCGCGTCATTCTCTACCAGCAAGTCTCAGCACCCGGACATACTCAAATCACCTGTACATGTACTTGAAAAACAGAATCTATTCTTAATCTTGATGAAGTAAAGAGGACTTTTGCCACAGAAACTAATGGGCTGTGATTTCAAGTACAGACTTGCCAGATTTTACACAGGGAGGATACGCACATAGCTCCCATCTTCCACCGCTCTGCTGAGATCCCATCACTGAGGCTTGAGGCATGAATCCCTCAGAGCTTCCACACACCACCACAATTGGCTGTGCATCAACTGATGCACACAGTCTGCAGCACCCCGAGTATGAAACAGGCAGTGATGGGTCGCTGCACTGGAGGAAATGCTCCACATAAACACAGTTTCCTCACCAGAGGCCTAATAACAAGGATCCTACCATGTTGGAGGACCAAGTCCCACATGTATGGGTGATCTGGCTTCAACAGCAGAGATGAACTTTCCACATGGCTTAACTTTCACCCCTGTCCTGTGGCCAGCTGAGAAACAGGCTCTGGATTTCTCAGAGCTTGAAGAATTCAAAGACACCAACTTCCTGCACTGTAAAACCAAATCTCACACTTCCCCACCGTGTTAATGCACTTTGAAACTAAACTCAAACTGTTTCCAAGACATGAGATGCTGTGTTCACCAGCAGCATGCAAGTCCTTATATAAATAAAATTAATTTACCCAATGCTGTGGAGTGAAGCTACTTGACATTAATGTCAGGGAAAGTTCTTATGATTGACTAGATTTTGCAAATTAGAGAGGAATAAACTCCACGAAAATACAGCTATCACAATTTGTGCTGTATTTATTTGACAAGTTACAGCTCAGTAATCTAGCAGATATGCTGTACTACATTTTGTAAATGTAATTAAACCTTAGTAGTATGAGACCTCACTACAGCATCCGCTATTAAATCCTTACTGTGAGCTGCTACAGAGACAAGGATTTCTTTCCTCCCTCTCTTTTTTTTGAGGATTATAAAGTGAACTGCTTAATGACGTGTGGATTATCATTATTTTTCTGAACATGACTATGACACAATATTTTTGCATAGTTAATTTATCTCTGATTTTCCCATCCATCAAGAAATTCGGAAAATGGGAAAAAAAGTATGAAGGGAAAAGGGAAAAAAAAAGCATTCTCTTTTTTTTTTTTTTTTTTTTTCTTCCCATTTTCTTAGGGCAAAAAATACCTGGGAAAAATAGCCAGTTAGTTGCTGGCTGGACAGTGATCACACTGATGCTAAATTCAACTCCTGGCAGAAGGCAGAGCAGTCAAAATTGTGAAACAGATTCATACAGTGGGGCAAGGGAGAAACCCAGTTGATAAGGAAGAAACAGAGCCAGGCCCTGGACAAGGCAAACACATACAGCTGGCCAATTCCTTTGTCACAGCCCTGTTTACAAAACTGACAAGATGACAGTATATCTGTTGTTGTTGTTGTTGTTGTTGTTTTGTTGGGTTTTTTTTTGTTTGTTTGTTTTTGTCATACAAGCATGCTCCTTGTTGTTCAATCCACTGCAAAATCAGAATCAGTTAGCTACCACATAAGCATCCTCAATTCCAAATATCTCTGAAGAAATTAAGAAGTTGAATTAAAATTTACAAATATCAAAAAAGAAAACTAAAACTAGCTAATATTTTTCTTATTTATCTTTTGGATCTCCCATCATATTAGACTGGACTGGAACTAGAAACCACACAAAGAATATAAATAAGAAATTCACATTCAATCTCCTGATGTTGACAACAAGATTTCCCTAGTGCCCCTCAGAACCCATAAGAACCCACAGAAGTGCTGCCATCCCAAACGTGTAACAGTTGTCATCCCTGATTTTATAATGACAGCTAGAAGATAAGTTCTTTGTTATAGTTTAAATATACTTCACTCACTATACTTTAAATCTGTATACATAAAGAACTTGGTATTGAGATATAACCCTTACCTCATCAGATGTAAAAAAAAAAAAAAAAATGTTCATGCAGAGCAAGTAATATCTGACTATAATTAGTTTAGTAAAAATTCTGTTAGGTGTTGAATTTGCCTATAAAAGATGTTCAGCCTCTGGCTAACTCCTCATTACGACCTGATTCTTCTTGGTAGTGAGTTAAGAATCATTACCACAATTAAGTGTCACATTTAGGATATATAGGACACATTTATGGGAAGGTTGGATCTCTGGATTGTCAGGGAGGGAACAAAGAAAAAAGAGATTTCTTTCAAAATGAACTTTTTTTTCTTTTTTTTTCATTTCAGGGCAGAGGCAACATCACGATGAAACTCATTAATTTCTAAGCACCAGCTGACACTACAAATATCTGGAGAGCTTTTTACCTGAAGAAAACAGAGGAGGAATTATGTGTAGCTAAACTTCAGAGCAAGCATCTATCAACTCTGGGGTAGTTGTTTGCATTTGAGCATCTGTCTCTGAAAACAGCAGCCATCCTATTAGTTGCATATTTTCAATAGAAAATATTTGCCTTAATTTGTAGTGATGTAAGAGATACTGAAAAATTGACTGTCAGTCAATTCCAGTCAGAGGTACTGATCCACTCTTCAGGCTGCTGATACCCCAAATTCAAAACCAAAGATTTCCAACACGCTACAGTGTGCTCCTTCACTAATCTGCAAGGCATAATTTAAAAGTTTGTAAAGCAGAATGTTGGTTTTTAAGCTGTATGTATGAGTACCAAGCATTAATCACCATCTTTGCTGCACTTTACAGGATTGCAGGAAGGCCATCTGTGCAGATGAGGAGAACTACCTGCACAGCAGCTTCACCTGTGCTTCACCTTCCTGTAAGATCTCTCCTCCAGATTGCTTTATTAAGCTTCCTTGCTCTCTTATTTGCTTCCCTTGGCCAGATCTCTGGCCTTTTATAGCTTTTGAATAGCCCTGCCACCAGCAACACTGTTTTCCAGCTGAGAGAAAGGCAGTTCCTTTACTCCTCAGCCCATCCTCAACTACTCACGATGGAGAAGAGGAATTGTAAAAGGGAAGGAAAACTTCTGCAAACATTGAAAGGGAAGGGAGTAATGAGGAGCGGCACAGTTAATGGGCCATCTGCTCACCCCAGCCTAGCTCAAAGAAAGGCAGAGGATCACAACTAGAAGACAGATAAAGACCTTCTTCACCTCCTGAAGCAGGTCTGAGTCACTGGTACACATCACCCACTGTCATCACAACTGTTTCCTCTAAAGGAAACAAATTTTAGGATGGCCTGTTTATTACTGAATTGAATTACTGAATTATCTGTAACCTAAGCCAGTGGGCAGTAATGCATAAAAAGGCTTTTCTGACCAAAAAAAAAAAAAAAAAAAAAAAAAAAATGCTAATCAGGTCTCTAGGGCTTGATCTGTAAAGTTCTACCTGTGCATGAGGACTTAATTTTAACCCTACATATCTGATGGTACAATTTTCTATATATGAACCACCTGGATAAATCCAGAGGAGAGTCACTCTTCACTTACTATTGGACAGAATATGTCATATAGGAAAAACAGGAAGTCTTGCAGAAAGAAGACCATGCAAAAATGTTAAAAAATATCTCCTATTTTAAACTATGAAGACCACATAGGAGGTTATGAACTGGATCTTTCTAGTTACCATCTGAATCTTGAATTTTGCAGACATAAGCAGCATAATAAAGAAGGAGGAGATGAGCAAATAATGTCAACTTCTAAAGCCCACATTGTTTCTTCTTGTCTTCATTTATATAGAAATCTAAATACAATAAAGTATGGGTTCCCCTAATTGTAATTAACAGGGCAGAGGCTGTGATTCATGAGGGTATAATTACTGTATTTTTCCAGAAGAACAAAACCGAGAATAACTTTGAAAGAACATAAGAAAAAGTACTACAAGTAAAACTGAATAGAAAGAATGAAGAGTACTCATGTAGTTTAGTGAGAAATGAGAACACTAATTATAAAATCACTCAAAAGCATAGGAAAGTCCAGTTCATACTCACTATTAATTAAAGGATGTCTTCATGAGCAATCTAAAAAGCAAGCTGAAATTAAATTTTCTTAAAGGATTAAAGCTGCAGAAGCAATGGAAATACGTATACCAGAACAGCAAACTGCCAAAGGCACATGATGTTCCAGAGCAAAGCAGAAAAGAGAAACATGTCAGAAACATTTATTTTTGAACTTATAAACAAGCAAAATTGGAAGGCGGAATACCTTCAGTTTATCCCAGCACACAATGTTCACAACCCTCTCCTTTCTTTCAATTACTATGCCACATTAGTAGTCATTGAATTAAATTCTTTCAGTTAAGTTAGCAAAGAATTCAAGTGTTAAAATTAGATCCACTGAAATAATTATTTTTCAGCTGGAAAACTGCAATACATCAAAATGTGTTCTGTAAACACTATTCCACTTTTTAGTAATTAAATATTCATTGGACTACAGACAGACTGAGTCTGCAAGCCCAGGGCTTCAGAGAAAGGAGATCAAAGCTCAAATCTTTGCTCCAAATATGGCTTGAAAGAGATCTGAACATGGGTTTCCTTTTGTCCTGGGAAATACCTAACTGCTTGATATTTGGGACTATAAAGTAAAGCAAATCAGCTCCAACTCCAGAGAAACTGAATCTTTCAAAGTCAAACTTGCTATATACATCAATCTAACACTTTATTATTACTCTAGGGTAGTAAAATAAACAGGACCAGGGAACATACTCAAGCACTGGTCTGTGACTATGCATTCTGTTTTAATGTTAGCATAATATGTATGCATAATGTTTTAATGTTAAAATTATTTGATACTGAGTTGTGTCATAAACTGGACAGTTGAGGGAACAGAGTTAGCAAGATCCTCTTCCCCACAAGATCAGAACAAGCAAGTTTAGCTGTGGGAATGCATGTGGTTCTATGTAAGGCCAGGAAATGTTGAGATACAATTAACCCCATGCCAGACACTCACAGTGAAAGTGGCAAAAAAACACTGTAAGTATTCTGCTGTTAAAAATTTTACCAGCACTGAAGTGTGGGAAATTTGGGAAACAATAGCGATGCCAATTTGCCCTGATTAAAATTTAACTACAAGCAGTCATCCTCAGCAGAGAAATATCAGGAGAGCTTGATACCTCCTAACTGATGGTTTTGAGGCAGCTTACATACTTGATAGTGTTCAAACAACTAAATCAAAGACAGTTACTAGGGAATAACTAATTTTACTAGTTAATAGAGATGCAGCATAGAACTGGGAAGAAAAAAAGTATCAGGTAGAATAGTATGGTCAAGGGAGATTTTCCAAATGATACAACACCATACATAGAACCTCACCTGAGATTAAAAAAAAAAAAGAAAAAGTCTTGCAATTTGAAGAGTAGATAATTGCCTAATAAAAACAAGACCACAACTCAGATTCCTGATTGCTCAGAATATAAAATAGAATAGGAATGTTTACAACTACTAGGATCAACCCTTGATAAAGCAAAGCAAAGCAAAAACAGTCAAAGGAAGTTATCTAACAGAATGATCCTTATCACAAATGACAAGAATTCTGCAAGAGAACATAGCCGAAGTATTATAAAATAAAAAAAAATAAAAAAAAAGAGAGAGAGACCTGAGGCAGTAAGGCAAACAGAGTTCAAAACAGTACCACAGTACAAACAACACACACACAGTTACATACACTATCAAAATGAAAATAAGCCAAGAATATGCCCACAAGACACAGAATCTCTTCACATGTATAGCATAGACAAAAGTAGAAAACAGCCTTCTTTGATCAGCATTTTTGTGATAGTAATACATGATGCTGTAAAGAAAGTGGGGAGACAGAAGGCAAAGCAGACAAGAGGATCTGAGCTGATAGTTCAGACATTCATGAGGCTGTCCATTCAGCCTACAAGTTTGATCTGTAAGAACTCAGAAAGCACTCACTGCAGTAAGATGAGAAAATGGAGGTGCAGAACAAAAGTATTTGTAAGCTCGTAATATCTAATTTTCTAGAAAAGCCAGCCAGTCCAAGAAAGACTGCTTTAAAAATTATTCAAGCAACATATGTGAGCTGAAATCCACTTGTATGCTCTTGAACTTGGGTGTACATTCATTTGATCTTCACTTAGTTTGTACTTTTATTGATGACCTCACCCGTCTCAGAGTTTGACTTTGAGGTTCCTGTCACTGTATGCAGCTGCTAAAACAAGAGCCAAATTTTAAGAGATAAAGAACAAAGCCTGAAGAGCTCTCAGGTAAAAAGCAGCTTCAGCAGGAACTACACAGGGCTTGGACTTTCCTGGATACAGGGAAAAAGCAAAGTCAAACTGATCCAAGAGCTATCAGTGCAACAGACTCAACATGACAGCATGAGTGTTCTAAATAAACTCTTGGGAGTAATTCATTAACAAAAAACCTACAGCGCCTTTAAAGAAATTAGCAATCACAGATTAACAATTTTAAGACAATAAATTAAGACAACTTGTATAACAAAAAGGTCTCAATTCCATGAGTGGTATGCATTTCTAAACTTATTCCTTGGTGGTAGTCTGTTTCTAGAAAGGAATTAAGACTAAATTTGATCATCTGGTCCAAGCTATTCAACTCTCTAGACACTCCAGTAATGGCTCTTGATTATGTCAATACAATCTCTGCATTACAATCGCAGAAACTATTTTAGCGTCTATCACACTTTTTAAACTTCTACTGGATAAAAAGGATAAAGGATAAAAAGAAATTTCAAGTGTATGAAATTCAGACATGCACATTACAGAAAGCCTATGCCTGGCTCTTTTGTCTCAAGAGACAATGAATATTGCAATAAACAGACATGGATCCTATTGATAGACAAAAATTTCAGTTACAGAACCAAAATTAGTATTTAGCTCAGGAGATTATTTAAAAAGAAAATACTACTTCATGATATGCATTTTGAACCCTCTTCTCTTTTTCACTCTGTTTTAAAGTGTGTTTAAAATTACTGATTTTTGATTTTATGTAAATTTGAATTATATATTAATAAAGTTAGGATTTGAGTCATAAATTCTCCATTGCACTGTATCTGCTATTGTCAACATAGAGAAAATTCAGGCTTCATAAACATTCCTCCATACTCAAATTCTAATCAGACTGTGGTGTCTTAAATTCATTGCGATAAACTGAGGGTGCAAATTGCAGACATCCAGTTCAGTTCCACACAGTGAAGAACACAATTCAATCTTCCAGAGATAATACTTCAGTTTGGCACCAACTTTATCCACTAAAATAAAAATTAAATATAAAAACATAGCCAAACATTGATCATCTGTCCTACTGACGGTGAAGTTTCATTTTGCTCTCTTTATTAACATTATTAAGACTATGAAAGAAAAAGCTTTGACATAAGAGTGTAGTCTGCACAGCATTTTCCAAGACCTTGGATTATTTTAATAACATTTCATGAAATGTAAATCTCCTGCCATTCCAGATGATATTTTAAAAAGAAAGACAAGGATGACTTTACTACTGTGTAGCTTCTTATAAGTTTTTGCTTATAATTAAGTTTTATAAGTTTTAAAAGTTTTTCCTTGAAGATAAGTTTTTACTTATGTAATGAAGTTCAGAGGATTTAGAATAAATAGCATTTGATGGACATACTCCTCCTTTTAGTGCAATGACAGATCCCTGCACGGAGCCCTACTGTATTAAATGCACTCAAAATAATAAATCTTAAGCTGTTTTTCACTTTGCTAATACAACAGTGTTAACCTCTGTCTTTAGGAATATAATACACTGCCTAGCCAACTATGTTAGTTTTCATATTTTGCATAGCATCACTAAAAGCAATCAGATTTTTAAAGTACAAGATTAGAAGATGCATAAATCTATGCAATATAAGGTGTATATCAGTTCATAGTAAAAGGTTGGATGGTCTTCCATTCAATGCAATTCAACCTCATTGCTTTAGCAGAAGAAATCTTCCATGTGGTAATATAAGATAGTATAATCTGAATTCCTTTAAAGAAGGCAAAAAATAATGTGCTGGTATAGAGCTATTAGAAAACACAACTTGGACAGCTTCGATGGCCCCAAAAATGAATAAATAAGCAAGCTTTACGTGCATCTTTTGTATTTGTTACCTCTTTATGGGATACAAGTTAAAAATGATTCCTGATTCGTCACATGCCCTTACTCCAGTTGACATTTTTCTGTAGCACTGCAGTTATATTTTCATTATGTTTATTTACAGTAAGAAGTCTTCTGTTAATCTTTCTTCCTTTTTGATGAAAGAACTCTTCTAACCATGACAGAGAGTCTGAAAAATGGACCATTCAGAAAGACAAACTGCTGTCAAATATATTTAGGAAACTACAGTACATGACATAGTTCTTTATATATTTCTCTAGCTTCCCATAAAATCTATTGGACAATAAACAGTATGTGTCAAGAATGTTTTCAGTATTGCACAGCAGGAAAAAGTAAGACTTCTGCTATGAAAATTTTACAGCTCAAGGTCCTGAGGCTCTAAAATACATCTACATTCTAATCCTTAGTGCTAAGCCTAGTTCCAGTGGCACTCACAGTAGATAGAAATTATGCCATGAGCATTAAGAAGATTGGAGCACCTAAGTACAATATTGTTTAACATTACAGCAGAAAGTCCTCACTACCTGTGAAGCCTGAGTACAAGAATCGAATCATCAGGAAGAATAACAGATGACCATATGGTGAACTGGGAAAGGAAAGAATAAAAATAGTAAAAATAGTGTTCCAGAAATAAGAAAAAATCAATGACAAGAGAAGACACCAAAAGATACACTCAAAATCATATTTTCTATTATTAGTTTCAGACATTATATGTCAAAATAGCCTTTCTTTGGAAAGACCAGAGATACAATTTAATGTGGATTTTATGATTCTCTCTTTTTTCTCCCTAAAATAATTATATAAGTCAGGGAAGCAAATCACAGGATATAGATTTATTTATTTTTTAAATGTACTCCAGAATCATGTAACACTTACTTTGTTGACATAGTCTGGCACAGCTCATTAAACCAGTAGGGCTCCCAATTGTTACTCAAAACAAACATTCGTATGTGTTAGATGTGAACTATTACGGTATTTTAATGTTATTTTTATTTCCATCAATTCAGTTCAGAATAGACTGGGATTTTTTCAGCCCTCAAGTCAAAGCAACATACCTTTCCAATTTACTGTGAAAAATTATAGACTTGATTTCAAAGTATAATTCAAGTCATGAAATTTATTCTGAACACAGTTCATTAAGATTGTTCACATAATGACAGCAACATCACCAGCAAATATTCAATTTACTACAGTGATATTTTATGAGTTGAAATACATAGCATTTTCTGAATCTCTTTCAAGACAACTGTAAAGAGATCCTTCATAAACAATCTGTAGAGCATAGCATGAGAGTAAGGCCAATTTCAGGCCTGGAAGGAACTGTTTTATGGATATATATATACATATTTTTCCAATAAAAACAGCCAGTGACCATGGCCCTATGCTGAGCAATGCTAGAAACTTCTATCTGCTATGCCTAAGACAGTTAGAATGTTTTAGCACATGGAATAAATAGAGGAAAAAAAGGGAAAACAAAAACACAAAAAACTCTTTGGCTAGATATTTTTTACCTCTCTCTGATTTTGGTTTCTTTTTTTTTTTTTTTTAAACCTTGCCTTTAATCTTCCCACCACTGTCACTTCCATGGGTCTCTCAACACACAGTGTTACCTATTTTTACCTGTTTGCAATATTTTTCTTATGTACTGTGATCCTGCTAATATTTGACACCATCTCTGTCTCCTGTTTTGTTTTTTTCATTTTTTTCATTTTTTTCCTCCTCCTGAACCTTTAGCCTCCATGTATTCTCCTCACTTAGAAAAAAAATCAGTGCATTTTTTATATATTTCATTTCCCTGGAGTGTTATGTTTTTCTGTGATTCTGTTTCCTCTGTGCCTCCCTAAACACCATCTGCTCAGTGAATTTGATTGAACATATGATCTCACTGCCTGTGTCTCCCCTTGTACCTTTGCTGCTCCTTTACATTTCCTAGATTTAATGGAAATATTTTCACTTGCAATGACATTATTGAGAGCACAATTCCAGCAGAAGAAACAATGATATATTAATTCATCCTGTTTTAAGATGTTCTACTTACGTATTCATGGAATTAGAGAATTACTCTATAATGCAGGAAGAAAGAAGTTATCCATTCTAATGAATGTTCAAGTATTTTATACAGAAGCAGAAAATTTTCAACAGGAGAAACAGTTAGATAACATGGGGAAAAGGAGTAAACATTAGATTTAATCTACAGTTAGTAAAACATGCATTCTCCTGTGGTGTTTTTGGCAACAGCTAGGCATGAAATTGGACCGACCATGGCATGGACTGCTCCCAACAAGCAAGTGCAAGGCTTCAGTATCTCTGATTGTCTCCATCCAACAACATCCTTACACAGTTCCAGAAAAACTCTAGTCTAAAAGACCTTTAGATGTTCTTATGCTAAATGATGCCATAAGGTATGTAACACATACCTTAACTTTCTGGCGAAAAAGCAGTAACACAGATGTCACTTTATGTAAGGTATTTCAAAATGAGCTGTGGAAAGATGAGAGATCTTAGTTTGAAACTTTGAATTAGAAAGTGTCTTCCAAAGTATTTACGTGTAAAGCAAAACAGAGGTGAGAAGAATAGAATTTCTTCAGAAAGTTTCATGTCTTTCAACAAAGAGCATCAAGGCTGTAGTGTCATTAACTAATACTGTATAATTATTCTACTTTCTGAAAGTGGAAAGCATTCCGAATAGCTTGCCAAATAATCATCTGGCCTTTTGAGTTGATTAAAAAAAAAAAAAAAAAAAAAAAAAAGAGGACTCCAATTACCCCTTGTAGAAACAGTATTTTTTTTTTCATTTAAAGACAGACAGACTGAAAAAAGAATGAAAGAGCTTAAAATGCACCAAGTACACAAAAATCAAGTAATTCGGTTTTGTAAAACTTATTCAGTATTACTTATTTTTAAATAATTTTAATTTTACTTTAGAAAGAACTTCACATGCAGTATGTTAATACATTCTTTTTAAACCTAGAGAGCAAAAATTTATATTTCAGCAAAGCTCAAGATAACAAAACAGAGAACTGCATGTATATTCAGTAATTTACTACCAGTATGTCATAAAATGGGAAGTTAGAGAGTAGAATATTTTCCTTTAGGCAATCACTTAGTGTTTTGACATTTCTAAAATGAGACACTTAACAGCGAGTAATACCACAGAAAATATCCTCATGGAATAATAATCAAAGCAGAGGGAAAATGAGGTGAAGTGTGAAGGTCTCAGTGCCCTGATTTGTTTAATTATGTGTTTTATGAGGTCTTTTTTTCCACTCTGCCAGGCTGTGTAATTTATTCACTAGATTTTACATATCAAACTAACTTTACATGTTAGATTGTCCCCAACAGGTTTCCTCTGTGAAGGTGTCATTTAGTCCTTTTTCTGTCAACCCTGAAATACAAACTAAGCAAGGATGAATAGAAAGAAACCCATGAGGGGAAGGAAACATGACAGAAGGATGAGAGCAGAAGAAATTAAAGAGATCCAGGATAGGAATTAAGACAGACATAGGTAAAGAGACCATTTGCAGGGGATGTCAAAATACTTGCACCTGACTAATGAACAGGAAAAATTTCTTCTCAGAAAGAGTGGTAAGGTAACAGAACAGGCTGCCCAGGGAAGTGGTAGAGGCACCATCAGTGGAGATTTTCAAGAAAAGAGGAGATGTGGCACTGAGGAGTACACTTTAATGGGCGTGCTGGTGATGGGTTGATGGTTGGACTTGTTGACCTTAGAGGTCTTTTCCAAAATTAGTGATTCTATGAGTCCATGAACGTATGAAATAGCAAAGTGACTATGAAGGGTGAGAAGTTATACTTCATGACTATTACTATACATAACACTGAAAGTAGGCCAAACAACATCGTGGATAGAAAAACATACAAAAAGCAATTAAAGTTAAAGAGCATTAAAAGAACAAGAGTAAAACAAATATTGAAATTGAGATCAAATACATTTCCTGTTGTGTCACAAGAACGTTGAGACTCATTGATGAAAGCTTCTATCACATACGGATCTTGGACCTTGAGACAGCACTGCAAATGTGGAGGGCACTTCATAAGAATTGTACATTCTTTCATCTGTGAAATTATGAACAACGTGCTGTATAATTTTTAAGAATATCTATTACAAGATTCCTCAATAATTCAAGTAGGAAGGTTCCAAGAACCTAGTTTAACAAGAATTTAACTTTGCTGAAAGCTGAACTGCATGCTTGAGAATTTTAATCAGAAATATGATATGTTAGATCCCAGTAAAATCCAAAATCTAAAGCAGGGAGGAGGGCACATATTCATCTTCATTTGCAGATGGAAAGATGGCATAAGTTCTCAAAGTCATCTTTTTTTCCACCTGCACAGATAAAGCACATTTCTAATAAAATTTTCCTCTAGGGTTAGTTTTCAGGTGTACAGTTGTATTTTTCCTGATCTGAACATTTTTGTCTTCCCTTTTTTCTTTGTTTCAGTTTAAACTCCCCAGCTGAGTATATAAAACTAGATAGTATCATAAATTCACCAAGTACCTGTAGCATTTTTTATTTCTTCCACATCATAAATATGTGTCAGTTGAGTCCAAATGCCAACGCTAATTCCTCCTGCACTCTCTACACTGCATCTTAGTTAAGTCTACTGTATTTATTTTTTCACTGAAATCAGGGAAAATATCCCACCCTGACTGTGGAGTGTGTGCTTGAAAGCTACGCTCCTCCTTTCATGCACTACTTCATACATGTCCCTTTTAAATACAGCCAATTTCTTTTTTTTTTCTGGAAAAAGGGGTCTGGAGCACAGGCCTTATGAGGGGCAGCTGAAGGAGCTGGGACTGTTCAGTCTGGAGAAGAGGAGGCTCAGGGGAGACCTTACTGCTCTCTATAACTTCCTGAAGGGAGGCTGGAGTGAGCTGGGGGTCGGCCTCTTCTCTCGTGTAACTGGTGATAGGACCAGATGGAATGGCTTCAAGCTGCACCAGGGGAGATTTAGGCTGGATGTTAGGAAATACTACTTTTCTGAAAGAGTGGTCAGGCACTGGAATGGGCTGCCCAGGGAGGTGGTGGAGTCGTCAATCCTGGAGGTGTTCACGGAATGTTTGGATGTTGTGTTGAGGAGGGACACGGTCTAGTGAGTACTATTGGTGATAGGGGGATGGTTGGACTGTGTGATCTTTTAGGTCTTTTCCAACCTTGGTGATTCTGTGAAATACAGTCACTTCCTGCGTAGGTGTCTGCTGTAACCAGATTTTTGTAATGGCCAAGCGCACACTGCAGAATGGCAGTGACATGGATTTTGTTTCTCAGATTTAATTCTCATTAACTTTTGCACGATCTCGAGCACATTTGCGGTAAGCCAAGGCACTAGCTGAGTTCATAAGTACTAAGTGCTCTGGTAATACGTCCTTCTGAGCAGAAACAAAAATAAAAGAAAAATGAGGCATTCAAAAAGCGCAAAGGAGTTACATACACTATGGAAAGTGAGATTAGTTCTGCTTATCTGTCCAAACTGACTTTGACAGTTAACGGAAAAAAGCCAGGTAGGGACAGTACAGGTTGCTCAATTTATCTTTTATCCCTGATAAAACAAGAGAAGTGTGGAAAAAAAAATCCCAAAAAACAACAATTGAGTTGTTTGTTGATACAGTCGGACAGGACAACAATTACCAGAAATAACTTATAGAATCTAAACACAATATTTGGATTACAATATTTTGTAGGGAGAATTTCTGCTGTTGTTGTTGGGTTTTGGGGAACACTGAGGAGTTGGGTTTTGGGGAGCAAAGGGAATGGAGATCCCACAAGATTTGTGTGTGAATGTGGAGAAATCTGACAAAATCTTAAGTATATTTCATCTGCAATTAACAAGCATATTTTTTATATATACTTACAAATGTCATGTGCTAGAATAAAAGCTGCTACACATACACAACAGTTTATTCAGACACTTCTAATAAGGGGAAACAGTTGTGGAGAAATACAAGAAATCACATTTTGAACATCATGCCAGTTGTTTTAAGATCTCAAGAATGATTATGACCTCTTGAAAACTTCTCACTGTAAATATTACCGAAAAACTACATTGGACAAACATTCAAAGCCACACAGTGATGACCTACTATGACAAGCAGGACATTTTGGACAAGAAAATAACCTATACTACTGCTTTTCTTTTACAGTTCATTGCTTCTGACTCATTGTACTTTCTACAGTTTCTATGAGAAAGTAACAAAGTATAAGCTTTCCTGTTTTATGGTTTATTACTGAGAAAGTAAAACTATATAAATATGTAAAATATGATCAACTACCCGAACTCAAGATGTACCTACATTTAGCATTATTACAAAATTCAGTTGCATTTATTAATATCTTCTTTTTATTACAGCATAGCCTTTTAATCAAAATAGACCCTCAGCATCTATTAAACAAAAAGAGAATTTAGAAAGCCTTTACATAAATATTGGCATTGCAGTCTGCAAATACTACATGGAAACTAAGCATCTAGATAAAATTCTTTGCTTTTTAGGAAAGACTTTTAAAAATCTGCTTGATTTGAAGATTAAAGAAGTTTAAAATGTATTACTTGAGATTATCTACAGATAGATTATCTAGAGATGGATTCATCTGAAATTCTACCAGGAGGTAATTTGCAGAGAAACAGTTATGTATTCATTCATCTATCCCTCCAGAAGCTAATCCTTTCTGGTTTTATTTTTGTTTTATTTTGTTTGTTTGTTTTCATTTTTATTGTTGTTGCTGTTGGTTGGTCAGATTTTCGTGTTTTCCATGGGAGTAAAACAAGACTGGAGTGAGGGAGTTAATTGTTGTTGCTTTTGGCTTTGTTGGGAAATAGCACCAGGGTAAGGTGCTGGACTGGCAAGATCAGTAAATGTTCCTTACAATGAACATGCAATGCAATTCCTCCCATGGATTATGCCCCCCAAAAAACTACAAACTACCTGAAGCATTAGCTGAGAATATTCTTTAAAAAAATACCACCACATTATTTTTAGCTCGTACTTTTCAAAGAATAAATATGAACAAAAATTACTGAAAAAAATCTATCCCATCTGCACCTGTGTTTTAATATCATCACAAAATGATGCCTGTGAGAACCATGTCAGAATAATGTTCTATGTGAATTTCAGAAGTAGAAAGACTTCAACAAAACCTTTGTTTAACCTTTAGGGAAACAACTTGAATTTATGCATCAAAACTATCTTCCTGTAATTTCTTTTTTTTTTATTAAAATAGATTTGTAATGGAAGAAATCTATTAACTGACTTATTTGAAATTCAACTGGACAAATGTACATACTGCTTATAAGAGGCAGATAGAACTTCCGCTATATACAATTAGCACAAAATACATTTTCTCCCCACTGGATAAGTGACACTGAATAAAATCAGTGATATGCAAAAACAAAGAGCCAGTGTCCACCAAACCATTTACTTTTAAAAATGCTGAACATGTACTTTCATTATTTTTTTTCCTGAGAGTGCTTATTTGTGTATTTGTACTCTTAAATTCAAAATTCTGAGCTGCATGGCATTTAAAAAAAATGAACCGTATTTCTGGAAATTCATATTCAGAATTGTTAGATGGTCATTATAAATCAGTGACACAGAAACATTAATATTATATATTTTATTCTATCCTGTCTTTTATACAATTAATGCATTGCAGAACAATTTCTGTTCTTGATTGTGACAGGTATTAGTACAGTCATGAATTAGTACTGCTAATATTGTCCTGAACAAAGAAAATTAACAAAGACAGTAAAATTGTGTAGATTAGATAATGTAAGTTCTCTTTACTATCAGTATATACAGTAATGCCTATCCTTCTAACAATTACCATTCTGAATATTTTGGCTGTGCACTTTCATTCTGCAACATAGCTTTGGTTGCAATAATGAGTCCTGCTAACTCAATCTGAGTCTGCTTAGATGTTCTCTGTACCTGAATACAAGCTTTGGGGCAACTCATATGACTTGGTTGAACTTTGGTGATAAAAAATAGGCATATCACAGAATCACAGAATTGTAGGGGTTGGAAGGTACCTCCAGAGATCATCGAGTCCAACCCCCCTGCCAAAGCAGGTTCCCTACAGTAGGTCGCACAGGTAGGCATCCAGGCAGGTCTTGAACATCTCCAGAGAAGGAGACTCCACCACCTCCCTGGGCAGCCTGTTCCAGTGCTCCGTCACCTCACTGTAAAGAAGTTCTTGCGCATGTTTGTGCGGAACTTCCTATGCTGCAGAATT